>NC_089582.1:142199531-142499531 GCF_019320115.1 Miscanthus floridulus
CTTCCCAAAATTGTTTCACTACTTGTATTTAGTCAGCATTGACATAGTAAGTATATTTCGTTTTGTGTCTATATTTTTTCTCCCATTTGGACACATGCATCTAACAATTTTTTTTCTGTAGCTTCTTAACTAATTAGTCTTTCCATTCTAAAATATAGGTCATTTTATTTTTGTCCTAGTTAAATCTATGTAAATCTAATCATATGTATAGAAAAATACACCAACATATATATACATTATAGAATTAGGTTTATTAAATCTACCATGAAATATGCCTTAATAGCATATTTATCTTGTGTAATATGTAATTTATATAAATTAATCAAATCTATTTTTATGTTGGAGGAACTTAAAATGACTTACTCCCTCTGTACTCGAATAAATCAATTCGTAGAGTTGTTCTAAGTCAAATATTTTAAAGTTTAACAGGAATTTATAGGAAAGAGCATCAAGCTAGATTTATGACACCAATTAAATTAATATCATTAGATATACTATAAATATATTTTCATATATAATTTGTTTATTTGGTGTCACAAATATCATTGTATTTTTATAAAAGTTTAACTTAAGACAACTCTTAAAATTGATTTATCCCTAGATAGAATGCTTTGAAAACGAGAGAGTATACATGATTTCCGTCCATTCGGACAGAGAAATTAAAGGTACTGCAAGTACTAATATATGCCGGAAGCTTCCATGGAAGCTTCGTGTCTGAATATTTTTCTGTCTGGAACCGAAAGATCCAGCTGTACGATTCCCCAGTACGGTTACTGTCCCCGTCTCGCGGTGCAGGCACACATCATATCCCCGCGCCGCGCATGGCCCATGAGCGCCACTAAACAAACTCTCGCTCGCTCACATGCATCGTCATCCTACAGATAATACCCTGATCGACCTAATCATCGCACGAACGTCAACGAAGCACAGCCATGCAATGCAACGCATGCATTATCGTCGGTGCGCAGCTAGTGACGAATAGACGACGATGCGCTCCTCCGGCCCTGCCGCTAGCAAAGTGCATTGCTTGCAGAAGCAAGGCAGCTCTCGACCGCTTACTAGTTCGTCAGACCGATAATTGCCACGTACTGACGTACTCTTTGCTGCCATTATTTGCAACAAAAGCGTACTAGTTTTTTCGTCCGATCGTACCCCCTCCTCCGTTATGTGCCAATGGATCGGCGGAGAGAATAATATATATACAATCTCTTCCGATCGGCGGCGTGATTTCTCGGTTGCGTCTCCTGGTGGACGTCGTCGTCTCTGCCGTCGTTGAGATGATCCGGCCGGTCCGGGCATATGGCTGCATGCATATGCTCGCAGATGCAGCGTGTCCCTGGTTCCGGGGTCGGAGCGGTTGCGCGGCGTCGCGGATGGCCGGCAACTCTGTTGCGCGGCCGGGGGACACCATGGCACTGGTAGACTGCTAGTTGCATGCATGCAGATGCCTGCATGGCATGTATATGGCCTCCATTATTTGTTCCATCTATCGTCTGGACGTCGCGTTTCATCTTTCACTACCGTACCGTACCCTCGATTTTTCGTACTAGTGAAATATAAGTAAATTGCTCGGTTCTCTCGATCAGCTCAAGCTTTTGGATTAAACTGATCGATGCATGGTACCAAAGTCAAAGATCTTGAGTTCGAATCCTGACTAGCGCAATTAAATAAAATAATTGTTGCTCGCTCTTATTCCACGTATGAGGTCTGAGGAGGGAAGTGTTAGAATACAAGTGAATTACCCTCTCGTCAGCTTAACTTTTTAGATTGAATTGGTTGGTGCACGTAACTTAATAACCAGTATATATACAAACTCATGTACGTACTTGGATACAGGATATATATACGGACTGTGTGCACCTACTATACGTACGCACGTACGTACATTCTCAGGCACAGTACTGGTTTTGCACTCGATCGATCTGCTGTACAGCTAGCTGTTCCAGAGGAGAGCTCTAGTACGGAGTTTGCGCGTGCGACACATTCATTAGCGAGCTCTACACACACACACGCGCACGAGCGCCATGAATAGTCCATGATGGATGGGATTAAATGGAACGGGCCTGCATATATCTACCTCAATTAAGAGCGCTGATTGCATCGTCACGGCTGCAAGCTGGCCCTAATGAGTAATGAACTTTCTTACCCCGGCCGGCCTGTACCGCTGTACGTGCCTGTACCGACCCACCTGGCGACCCATGCTCATCATCAATAATTCGCTAGCTGCTGCCTGACGTCGGTTTGATGACTTGATGGCCTAGCTAGCTAGGACGATGGCGCAGCAGCAGCATCTGTCTGAATTCGATCGGCGTCGTTTATATATGTTCATCAGTTCACGCATGCACCAGTGCTCCGGGAGTAATACCAGTCAGCTAAGCCAGTCAGGTCTTCAATTCCCTATCACACACATGCATGCATGATCATTACTCATTAGCATTCGAAAACTCGTTTGGTTAAAACCACGGGCTGGCTACCAGTTTGTTCATCGTATTAGCTGAAAAGTGGCCCATCGCTTCGCTTTTTTTTGGGCGTTTATATTAGTTGAAAGCTAAACGATCGAGGTCACCGACCTGTGTGTGTGTGTGGGAGAAAAGAGAGAGAGGAGGTCACCCGGTCCGCCAGCCGGCTCACACGCGGCAATACGGTAGTTTTTTTTGCCGGCAAAAAAAAGGAGGCGATCAGGGGCAGAGCGAGAGAGCACGGGCTACGGCGCCGACCAGCGGTTTTCTGGGCGAAATGGAAACGCGAACGGACGCGCGGTCGCGGTCGCGTCTCGACACGGGGGCACACGGCAGTCGGCACGCGTCGAGGGAAACAAGGAGAAGGCGGCGAATCCGGGCGGGTGTTGACTACTACTGCATCGAAGAGGGGTCGAGCCGAGGGCACATCCCTGTCGCCAAGTCAAATTTAGCGGTGCCGGTGCGGCGGGTGACCGGGGGAACAGAGCAGAGCGGCCGAGCGGCCGAGGGGGGCTCTGGAAAGGAAGGGAAGCGCGGCCGTAGGCATCAGACACGGACCGCGCGGTGACGTCCGTCTCGGCCAGACTGGCTGCTGACCGCGGGACGCCCCTCGCCGGCCCCGAATCATGCATGGACTCGATTCCATTCCAACGTACACATCCGCGGGCGTCACTCGAGATTCCCTCCACGGCTCCTGCTAGCTGTTCTATTCTACCGCGCTCGACACATATCCCTGTCGAACTGAACTTGAACAAAAAAAAAATTGATGGAGACGGGTAGTTACGTTTTACTCGGGCCCGTTTGCTCGGAGGAATTTAGAGAAACTTAGAAGAATTTATCAGAGAAAAACTACTGTTCTAAATAAAAAACGAAGTACAGATCAGTTTAAGGACACGCGAACGAGCCTCGGTCGTCAGTCGGGTCAGGTGGACGCACCTGGTCAGTCACCTAACGATAATAATAATATATAACGATAATACTACTTATTTGCCTCGCTCGGTGAAAAAGTCATGTACATATATGCCAGCGCTACTCACCGGCCAGACACTCGTTTTGGGGGAAGGACTGGTTGCTGCATGCATGCAAAATGTGCTGCTATGTATGTGAAACTCCTAGACCTGTACATGTTTCCGCGTGTAGGAAACTTTTAGCGAAGGCAGGGCTCCAGCTTTCGACGGAATTATTACTACTTTGGGATGGATTGGGACTCCACTGACCCACCGTCAAATCCTGAGGATATATGGGCGGAAAAAACACCCAGCAATGAAACTGACCCCCTTAACCCCGATTCAACTGATTTCATTTTGTTATTTTCTATCACGTACACACGTAGATGCATATATGTATACACACTCTACGCTTATGGTCCTATGAGCATTTTCAAAATGCGCGTGAGCCAGCAAAATTTGGAATTAACGAAGTCATAGTTGACAAACACGCCGCCTATCATTAAAGAAAAACATCTTTAAATCCTAAAATAATAAATAGAGAAAACTACCGGCATTGTTAGACGAACAACTCCGTCTACCCTTAAAAAAAACATCTTTAGATCCTAAAATAATAAATAGAGAAAAATACAATCACTCAGTCGGGAATTTGAACTCAAGTGGTCAAGTTCCACTATGAAAAATCCAACGAGGTCAGTTCGTATGGTCCTATGAACATCTTCGAAAGATTGAGCCAAGTACATAAGTCACCATAAGCGGTTAACAGGCCATCTACCATTGAAATAACAACGCCGTTAAATTATAAAATAATAAATACAAAAGGATACAAAGACTAAGTCAAGAACTTGAACCTCAGAGTACAGGTTCCACCGCCAGAATTCCAACCAGCTAAGCTCACTTCATATTTTTGGTTTATTTAGTTTTTGGAACAGTTTGCAAAATTTGGTTTATTCATTTATTACCCCGGCATACACGATACTCAACCAATTTTTTTTAAAAGCACATTCGCAGAACTTTTTTGTCAACTTGAGCACCGAATGGGGTCTCTGAAATACTCTGCACCATTTTCTAGTTTTTTTTGAGAGGTACCATTTTCTAGTTTCTAATAACCCATACATTAGCATAAATAATTATTACGACGACACTTCCTGAAAATCATGTAACTATACAATTTTCAAATATCTAATCAACACTCCAGCGTGATTCTCAAAAGCAAAAAAAAAAAAATCTAACCTAGATAAAGAAAAAATATCGCTGGTCTCTCTGTTCGGAGTGCCATTCCACTAAAAAGGTCACCGGCCAGTGACCACCGAGGGAGCTGCGGCATACTCGTAGTGCAAGTGCTGCAGTACGTATATGTACCCGACCGTGCGTTTGCCCGACGAGACGAGACGACCGAGCAAAGCGAGCGACCTCACCGTCACCGCCCGTGAATCCATCCATCCATACACGGTAGTAGCTAGCTTCTCTGGCAACTGACCAGGACAGGTCAGGGCCAGGCAGCACCTCTCGCTCTCGCCGCATCGCCTCGCAAGTCGCACCTCTGGAAATCCGAGTGGCGTTGCCATCTCTCTCCCTCCCTGGAACACGTGGAACCGCGCTTTTCCGCATCCGAGGCCCGCCCCCACCTCCGCTCCGCCAGCGCTATATATGGCCACAGCCTCGAGCTGCCACCTCAGGTAGTTAGCGCGGACTTGAATCATCCCCCACTGTCCTCTGAGCCTCTGATCTTCAGCAGCTGATCAGAGTCAACCACGCACCAACCAGTTTCACAAGCACCTGCCGGCTGCCGCGGGACGAAGGAAGGAGTTGGGCAGCGCAGCAGCGGCATCGTCGCGATGGGCGGGCTCTTCTCATGCCCCGTGGAGGAGGAGGAGGACATGCCGGCGGGAGCTGCCCTTCCGGCGCCGGGGTGCGGCGGCGGCGGCAATGCCGGCTTGGAGCCGACGGCGCTCAAGCCGTCGCTGGCGGGCTCCGGGAAGCTTCGGTTCGAGCGCTCGCTCGGCAGCCTGATCAGGCGGGAGCAGCAGAGCCCCAGCGCGCGCCTGCAGGTGGACGCCACCAAGATCCCCGCCACGTCGCCGCGCGCCACCGTGGCGCCCGTGCAGCCGGTCATGCCAAGGGAGCTCGCGCGGACCAGGTTCGCCGACGCCGCGGCCGCGGCCGCGCCGGAGAGCCCCAAGCACGAGGCGGCCGCCGTGACGGTGCAGAAGGTGTACAAGAGCTTCCGCACGCGCCGCCGCCTCGCCGACTGCGCCGTCGTCGTCGAGCAGAGCTGGTGCGTGCGCCGCCCTTCCTACACATAATACTTCTTCTGCCTCTTCTTCCAGAATCCGCGTCCGCATTGCGCCGCGTTCGTGTGCTTGCTAGACGCTGACCCGTGCGTCTCGATCGATGCGATTCCTGCAGGTGGGAGCTGCTGGACTTCGCGCTGCTCAGGAGGAGCTCCGTCTCATTCTTTGACATCGAGAGGCAGGAATCGGCGGTGTCCAAGTGGGCGAGGGCAAGAACCAGAGCTGCCAAGGTTCGGTTCGCATCATCTCCAGCCTGTCCAAAAGCTGTCTTCTCTCAGCATTCCCAGTTCTTCCGATATGAGATTATTACTAACGGCATTCGCAAATCACACCAAATTCAGGTTGGCAAAGGGTTGTCCAAGGATGAGAAGGCCCAGAAACTTGCGCTGCAACACTGGCTCGAAGCTGTGAGTATTTAGATATATTGCTGTCAGTTAGGCGCCATGTGAAGCATGTGCTCATCTGAAACTCTGAAATTTGACGAACAGATTGACCCGCGCCACCGGTACGGTCATAACCTTCACTATTACTACGACTGCTGGCTGAGGTGCGAGAGCAAGGAGCCATTCTTCTACTGGTTAGTGTCCTTATCTGAACTGAACATGACATTTTTATCTTCTTCTAGATATTTCATCAGCTATTGAAAATCTGACTTTCTTGTGCTTGCCTTGTTCAGGCTGGACGTTGGAGAAGGCAAGGAAATCAATCTTGAGCGGTGTCCTCGGTTGAAGCTTCTGAGCCAGTGCATCAAGTACCTTGGTCCGGTAAGCCTACACAAATTATTTGGAGATGGTATCTCGAGAGACTGCCTGCTGAAAAAAAATCAGAAAATAATGATCCAATCTGTATTTGTGCAGAAAGAAAGAGAAGAGTATGAGGTTGTGATTGAGGATGGCAAGTTTATGTTCAAGAAGAGCAGGCAAATCCTCGACACATCCGGTGGACCAAGAGATGCCAAGTGGATCTTTGTTCTAAGCACATCCAAGAATCTGTATGTTGGACAGGTAATTTTCAGCCGCCTTGGTGCTGCCAATAACACAAAGTAGCTTCTTGGATCACCATCTCATCATGTAACTAAGACTGTCCATGAATCCCAATTGCAGAAGAAAAAGGGCACATTTCAGCATTCGAGCTTCCTCGCTGGAGGAGCTACATCTGCTGCCGGTCGACTAGTTGTCGAAGATGGCATCCTGAAGGTACAAATCTGCCTAACATCTAGTGGTGATTATGCAATTGTTTCCCATCCAATTCAAAGTTTGCCAGATAATAACGAAACGCTGATACATTCAGACATTTTTTCACAGGCTATTTGGCCACACAGCGGGCACTACCGCCCAACTGAAGAGAACTTCCAGGAATTCCAGAGCTTCCTCAAAGACAACAGTGTCGACCTCACTGATGTCAAGGTGAGCACTCTTCAGAGATGTGCCATGCTTCAAAATTTTTGCCTGTTGTATTCAGCATTCTAAACTGTTCCGACGTCAATGCCGCAGATGAGCCCAGATGAAGACGACGAGGAGTTCTGGAGCAGGCTCAGAAGCATCCCCTCCGACTGCTGCGCCGCTGCTGACAAACCTGAACAAGATCAACAGGCCGCAGCTCAAGAAACCAACCCTTGCCAGGCACCTCAAGAAGCCACTGAATCGACCACACCTGACGAAGTCTCCCAGCAGGAAGAAACAAGCAAGAGTCTCAGTCCCACTGCAACTGTCACGAGGCAAGATTCAACCGAGGACGCCGAGACCTCAACGTCCGGCCACCGTGCCCTGTCCGAAGATAGTCAAGAGGAGAACAACGCCGCCGCCGCCGCCGACAATACGGCCGTGCCGAGGGAGAAGATCCTGCAGAGGATCAGCTCGAAGAAGGAGACCAAGTCGTACCAGCTGGGGAAGCAGGTGTCCTTCAAGTGGACCACGGGCGCGGGGCCCCGGATAGTGTGCGTCCGGGACTACCCGTCGGAGCTCCAGCTCCGGGCGCTGGAGCAGGTGCACCTGTCGCCGCGAAGCGGCGCCGGCGCCGGCGCAGCCGGGGCCGGGGCCGGCAGGGCGGCGTCGTCCAGGTTCGCCTCGCCGCAGCGGTGCAGCAGCCCGGTGGCGGCGAAAGGGCGCCGCGAGCTGCTGGCGCCGGGGGGATGCGGCAGGGCGGCGTCGTCACGGTTCGCGTCGCCGCAACGGTCGCGCTGCGAGCCGCTGACGCCGAGGGAGGCGTTCCGGACGCACCTGATGGCGAGAGGTTAATCGGATCGGATCAGCCATTCAGCAAAGCAACCGACGGATGGAGATTGGAGAGACCCTTTCTTTTCTTGTGCATAGAAGAATAAGACGGGAGTGAAAAATTGCTTCCCGTGTAGATCTTTGTAGAGCGCTACACATGCGTGAATACCTAATCAATACAGAATTCTTTCATTCTTTTGGTATCCTGATTATGATGATGAAATAATGCAGCTTCTAATCCGATGCTAGTGCCTTAAACCAATGATAGTGCCTTACTCTGAAACTTTGTGCAGTGGTGTTCATCTGATTTTGGTGTACAAGTACAAATGCCTGCAAGATGTACAGTAAGTGATTGACCATGCAAACACTATATTACATTAATTTTAAAAAGTGACCTTGCACAAATGAATCCTATCTGCTACAACAGGATAAGAACTTGATTACATTATAAAAAATTAATGCCATTGTTGGGACTTTGTATGAAAACCAATCCCATCTACTACTGCAGGGAAAGCACTCGTTAGTTTAATTTTATTTAAGAAAAGACTGGCTACCAAAGGATTACTATAAAATAATTTTAATATTTTTATTTTGATAAAACAACTTAATTATATATAAAATTTAATTTGGCATTGTTGGGGCCCTCTCAAAATGAGAAAGCACCCTCCAAAAATTAGCGTATGCTGCTATTTGTGGCGTGCACACGGTATTCTTTAGTAAAAGGCGAAAGAATAGTTCGCTTTGTGCTCACCACGCAGCTGCGTGATTTCTTTCGGCTGCCACCCGCCCTCTCATATACCCGGCGCCCAGGCTCGTCCCACTTCAGCTAGTGAGGTGGTGCTAAACGGCAACAAGCCAGCCAGCAGCTCCGCTTCCCTTCTTCTGTGCTTTCCAGTGCTACAAAGCTACAGCCCACGCGCCTCTCCACGAAAGCTCACCTCGGCCCTAGCCCAGCAATGATATCAGTTTTAAGCCCACCTGCGCTAGGGCTTTCCCACTGGCCACTGTCGACGTAGCTCTCCCGCGAAAAAAAAGAGAACAGCTTCCCTGGTTGGAGCCAAACCAAATATGTGAAGTCAATGACACGCTAATAGTTTTTTCCTCGGCCAAATAATTTTTATAATAAATACTATTGATATTTTGAAAAGATAACCCTAGGTTTAGACTTTCGCCTCTTACTAATAAAAAATATTCATAGTTATAATATCAAAAACAAGTGTCATTAGATTCTTCATGAAATGTATTTTTCAGAGTATATCGTTTGGTTATAATATAGATGATATATTTGACCAAATTGGAGAGTACTTCCTCTATTCCAAATTATAAGACGTTTTAGGATTTCTAGATACATACATTTTGCTATGTATCTACATATACACTTATGTCTGGATACATAGTAAAATTAATGTATTAAAAAAATCAAAACGTCTTATAATTTAGAATGAAGGAAGTAATTAATTACTTGTCAAAAAGGCGAGAATTATATTCCTTGTGGACAGAAGTACTGACAAATAATGGTGAAGTTTCGTTCATTACTGCCGCGACACGAGTGCACGTCATGATTTCAGTGGCACATCTGCCAAGCTAGAGCCACCCCCTAAATTTATACATCCACAGCACAACGATAATCTTCTCCGGCAAAACTGAGAAGAGTCGACTGGATGGGCTCACTAGAACAAGTCACCATCGACTCCTCGAGGTTACAGCTACTCGCTGACTGAACAAGCAACTGCCTCTCACGTTTTAGATCGGGCACAGCGGCCATCAACAATGAACCGTCAGTAGTCCTTCATTGGTTTCAGTCTTCATGTTTCCTCTTTCTTGCCCGATCTCTTTTCTTCTGCTCTTTTCTGGCTTCTACTTTCTCATCATGTCCCTCGTCCCTCATCCTCATCTTCGCGAGACGTGTTGCTTTGAACACCTGTTATGTTTGCATATAGTTGAGATGGATACGAATAGTTTGGGCAGGGGCTGGTCAGATTGCAAAACCAGCTGGTTATTTCAAATCAAACAGAAAAAACAACTCAAGAAGTCAAACCTTTGTAATATCTTTAGTAACTTCTTTATCAATGCACTCGTAGGCCTCCAACTGCTTCCCCACAACATCTTCTATCTCATGTAAAAGACATATATCCTTCTGCAAACACAACCAGATAGGTCCGCAAGTTCCAAAAAGACAGGCAGTTGTCAGACATGATGCAAAGGCAAAAACTGAAGCACTGTTCCAAGAAAATCATGAGTATGCTGCTTCATTTAAATTTCTGAAATTGATCACTCGTCATGCTAGCACTAGAGGGGAGAGGTACAACTCATTAACAGGTAGCCTACAGCTTTTGTTACATAATACTCACTTTAGGCAACTAGAACTATTTCTTCTATAGGTATTGTTCAACCAACCTTCTTGTTAAGTAATTTTATATGTAAATAACATCAACATAAAATTAAGCTAGGGTTTTCTTTAAAATGATAGAATTCAGCAAACCTGTGTAACAAAGCTTATAGCAAGCCCTCCCCTCGAAGCTCTTGCAGTTCGTCCAACCCGGTGAATGTAATCACGTGGAGACCTACAACAAGTAAAAACAAAAACTTTAAAATGACAAAGTTCAAAAGAAAAGTGTTGACAAATAATTATAATATATTGCATAGTATAAACACACATTGGCATGACATAGTTGATAACTAGATCAACTGTTTGGATATCCAACCCACGACTGCCCACATCAGTGGCAAGCAATACAGGAACCTGACCAGATTTAAACCGGTTAAGTGCTAAGAGCCGCTGTGCCTGAGACTTGTGAGAGTTCAAAGCAACAGCAGGGTAACCAAGTTCTTCCAGCAGCAGATCTAAATATTGGCAGACTCTGCAAAAGAATGGAAGCAATTCAGGTAAATGAGGTGAAGGCATCAAGCTTTAAAATGAATAATGTCTTACATTTTTGGGAGGAAAGAAGATAACACTCCACACAAATCACCTACCTAAAACATAATCCAATGCAACTTTGGCTATAGGAACACCCTAGTAGAAAATGCCATAGAAGCCTCACTAAAGTTTGCAACAACAACCTCAAAAAGAAGAAAAGCAATGGGTATTTCTTTTAAACTTTTAAAGAATAAAGAATTAAAAGAAATGGCGACAGAATATATATTAGTTTCTAGCACATAATAATAACTAAATAATGAGACACACAACCAGGATGATTCTGATTCTACAACATTAGCAATGACTAGTTATTGTGTGGGAGAGCATATTTCCTGGAAACTCATGTTTAGGGACTTAGGAGACCATACTTGCAAGTTGAGACAAATACAATGGCTGAACGGATAGGGTCTTCCTTTTTTCCCTTCATAACTGACAAAAGATACCAAAGATGGAGCTCTTTTCCCTCAGGAGGAACATGAATGTATTGCTGCTTTAAGGTTTCTACTGTCTTGAACCCTTCATATGCTTCAAAAAAGTATGATTTGTTGCCGGAAAGTTCAAGCAAAGATCTCAGATTGTCTGACATTGTTGCTGAAAACAAAAAGGTTTGCCGCTTCTTTGGTAAACAGCCAAATATGACACGAAGTTCCTCTTCAAAATTAACATCTAGAACTCTATCCGCCTCGTCCAACACAAGAAACTGTGATACAAAAGGTAGCCATTTCAGTGGTCCAGAACTAGCAAAATATGGTAATGGAACATTTCTTAGGGTACAGTTTATGTGTTAGTACAATAAAAACATAGATCACTCAAAGGGATATCCCTCTCTGGCACTAACACTGAACAATAAACCACACAACCTCAAGAAAATGGGATGAAAGATTGAATTTGCCTCTTCCTATCATAAACAATAGTATGCATAATTTGCACAAATCCTGGAATATGCACTGATAACATATTTACTTTGATAGTATCACTGAACAATATTAGGCCTTCAGATACACAACCAAGGTCTTAAATCTCCTCCAAGAACATATACATGTACCCAAAACAGTGTGCCTTGGGGCGTATAAACAAATTTAAGCTACTGACTTTTATCTCTAAGGAAACTCAGAGAAAGATCGATTTATCAATTAACTACTAAAACAAATAAAGCAGGATGCCCTGCTTCTATACAAGCAGACAAAGGTTTGATCATCATGTTGCAATAGAACATGTCAACTACATTTTCTAGTTTGGATACACATAATTCACTAGGAATATAAGTGAAGAAAGAAGACTAGGTTTCGTTTGAGTACAACATAGGTTGCAATAGCAATATGCCCTTATACATTGACAGGAAACCACAACATACATTTTAAGCAGAGAAGAGAAGTGCACAAAGGCATCTGCAGCAACAATAACGTATGTGTGTTGATGCTAAAAGGGAAATCGCATGCCAACCTTGGTGCGGGCGAATACTTTGGCAAGGTCAGGATCGTCTTTGACGAGCGTGGCAATGCGGCCTGGGGTGGCGACGACGACGTGGGGGCGGCGCGAGAGCCCCTTGGCCTGCGCGAGCGAGTCGAAGCCTCCGATGGCCGCGAGGCACCTGAGGCCGAGCGGCGCCCCGAGCGCGCGGAACTGCTCGGCGAGCTGCGCCGCGAGCTCGCGCGTGGGGGCGAGCGCGAGAGCGGCCACGCCATAGGGGTCCTCCCCGAGGCGGTGCAGGATGGGCAGCGCGAACGCGGCCGTCTTGCCGCTCCCCGTCTCGGCAATCCCCAGCACGTCCTCCCCCGCGAGCGAGCGCGGAATGCACCGGCGCTGCACCGCCGTGGGGCGCCGCATGCCCAGGGCGTCGCACGCGTCCACCAGCCACTGCGACAGGCCGAGGTCAGCGAAGGTCGCCGGCGCCGCGCCGGCCGCGGCCTCGGCGTCGTCAGCCTGGCTGGTCTCGGTCACGATGGTGGGAGACGGGGGGTGGTCGGCCTCGGCGGCGGCGGGGGCGTCAGGGCTTGGGGGTTCCGGTTCCGGCTGGGGCTGGACCTCGGGCTCGAGCTTGAGCTTGGGTTTGGACTTTCCCCTCTTGGAGAATAGGCGGAAAGGCTGTGCCTCGCCGTCGACCTCCATGCCGTGGGCGCGCGGTGCTAACTATCCCTAGAATTCAGTTAACACTCAGCTAGCCGCAGCAGCAGTCAACGGTAACCGAGCGACGGAAGTGGCGGCGGAGAGCGGAAGCGCTGGAGACGTAGGTGATGAGCACGAGTAGCTGCGCCACGAAATCGGCGTGAAGAAAGACCAGGAGAAGCGGTGAGTGGTTGAGATAGGAAGCGGCCGGCGTCGGAAGGTTCGGGCGGGGAAGATGGCTGGCTAGGTTTAGTTTTAGGCCGGCGGCGCGGAGAGATGGCGGTGGCGGGTGCCAGGAGGGGAAGGAGGCGGAGGATTGGAGAGGCCGAGCTGAGTCGGGCCGCTGCCTGTGCTTAAGCTTGGTCCTGAGGGTGTTACGCAGCCCACGTAACTAGAAGCCCACTAGCCCAAGAAGCCGCGACCGCTGAGGTATGCAAAGTGTTTTGACTCCCGATGATGATTGTTCTGGACAAGTGCAGCGCTGCACTAGGGTACTGATGTACCATACCATCCACATCAGTCATCACCTGTCCAAATAACCTTATTTACTCACACCAGCTGCATAAGTAAGGCCCTTTTTTGTTCTCTAGTCCATGGACTAAAAGTTTTAGTTCACTTTAATCTATGAATTAAAAGTGGACTAAAGTAGTGTTTGGTTAGTAGAAAGAGATGGCAATAAATAAGAGACATGTGTGTTCCCAACACCTTTTAGTCCATTTTAGTCTAGTTTTGTGGACTAAAGGACTAAATGATTTTAGTCCACTTTTGGTCTAAGTGTATGACTATTTAGTCCAACTAAAATACATATTTTAGTCTAAAATACTTTAGTCCATGGGAACCAAACACTCCCTCCCTAAGTGCTTCTGACCAATTACATGTTGATTCTAGACATGGGAACAGGTAACAGTGTTAAATATCAGCGTATGAATATTCTGCCTTTGTTCATACTGTGCTTTTACAAAAGCCTGTTAAGAAAGAACTCTGTATGTTCTGCCTGAATTTCCTTCTTCACTTTATTATATTACATCAACTTCTGTAGCAAAACCCCACCTAAATTTCAGAGAACCCTCAGGATGTATATATCGACACTAGAACCAAGCAAAATGGCATACACAATTCAATCACAGTAGCAAGTTAACAACCATCATCATTATTATTCAAAACTTACATCAGGCAGTAATCCAAAAACATCCTCTGGTAAATTTAGTGACCAGAGTTTACTCTTTTCTATTGAAGCAACAGCCTAGAAAAACTACCATGTGAAATGTAGTTGCACTGCAGCTGCTCCAAGAGATGATAACACGTTGACAATCACAGCTGATCTAACAATTGGTGCGCTATCATTGTGAAGGATTTCTACTACCTACCTTCTCCTATGATAGTGAAGTTTAGACTGAAGATGTAAAACAATGCCTGATGGCATTTGATTGATAGCTTTCCTTTAAACTAACTGTGAAATCTGATTTCTGTGGTTTACCATTAAATAACCTGCATAGGTGGATGATGTCACCAGTCACCCAACAAAAGCTATACCCAAAATTCTGTATGGACTTATGGTTCTGTCCCTTGTGCTCTATTGCCTGCACACAGCATGAACTTGAATGCTTAGCCCTGGTCAACAGCAATTCCTCATGACCATGATGAAGGCAAGTATGTTATAGATCACACAGGTCGAGCATATAAAGTAATTTCATAGTTTGATGGCCACAGTATATTATATCTTTACTTTGCTCTAGTGTAATATAAGTTTACTGACAAATTCATTTCCTACTTCAAATATTCTGGCAAAATGCATGTGACTCATGAGTCATGAAAACAGATAAGTTATGAAGCTATAGCGCTCCCCTAATTTAGTGGGGTACATAGAGCAGAGATGTTGCAAACTGCCCACGAAGTACACATTTTTGGACGTTTGTACTCTGGAACTGGAAGAGTAGTACATAAACTACCAAAACAAAACAAAAAGAATGGAGGGCACACAACTCAGATAAACATGAAACCAATTAAACATTCCATGACAAGAAATACATTACAATGGTATGCCAAAAGACAAACCCTGGATGAGTTCCACTGAATTCTGATGTGCCAGCCACTGGAAGAGTATATAAACACCAATAAATAATCAAAACGTGAACTCATGTGTCACAAGTTGCATGTATTGATTCCATCTTTGCAATCCCTTGTCAAGTTGTTGAATGTCTCAACTTGTGCCTTCGATCTGTAAAATACCTCAGTGTCCACAATCACCCTCATGTATGCATCAAATGGCACCGGCTTACCCCGACTAAGCGTTGTTGTCTCATTGTACCATTCACTAGTGTTTGACCAGAGCTCCTTGTAATCATCAAGCAAATGGACATGGAAGTGTGACCTAAGCTTGTCGAAGTAGTTATAGAACGGCTCATTAGTTGCAATGTAGAGATTTCTCCATGGCTTAACAAGCTTGGTCACCTTATCAACGAGTGCATCAGGCGATGTGTCAGAATCCAGGTTTGGATACATTTGCTTGTTCTGCGCCTTCCACCCTCGGACAACATGCAAACCATCATAATCCCAATCCATCCTACCTGCAATCTCAGTCACAATGTTCATCAGCCTCTTTGACTTCCAAATAGCATACCAGGGCCTTTGGATGACTTTGGCAGCTCGCCCTTCACAAACTCGGTACCAGTAATTCTCAGGCTCCTGACCATTGAACTGCCTCCAAATGATGTTGCTCTTGTCCCTCTTCAGTTGCATCGGTGTTACCTTGTACGATGGAACCTTCCGCACTGTGATCCGTCCTGGACCCTTCTTCTTATCCCACCGCTTCCAATCCTTCAGGAAGTCCCCTTCCTCCACCACCGGCACACTCTCCTTCAAGTGCTCAAAATCAAAATAGTACCGGAAATCTTTTCCATCCACATCCTTCCCATCCACCGTGTGTGCCCCAGACAAACAGATATTCAGATCCATCACGAACGTCCGGTTGAGGAACTTGGCTTCACCGAGCCCACACAGGAAGCTCCAAATGAACTGGTTCATGCTCTTGCAGTGATCACCGCCTCTCATGTAGTACAAGTACTTTCCCTTCTTGAACTCTGCCTCTGATCCGACGACAGGGATTGTGTCATTGATCTCCGCATCCACAGGCGGCGGCGACACACGGGGCCTCTTTGGGCCCTTAGGATACGGCCGGCGAGCTGCATTCGTCCCCGACCGGAACTTGCCGACGCTGACGATGTCAAGAGCGCAGCCATCGCCCGAGGTGAGGCTGAACCGGCGGTAGTCCCTGTAGCGGCGCCACGACTTCTCCCGGCGGTTCCGGAACCTCCAGGCGACGTCGCACTGGCCGGGCTTGGGGCCGGGCACCGGCGCCTCGTAGCTGAGAAACACGATGGACTTGCGGAAGAAGGCCCTGGCGTTGAACGCCTTGACGGCGGCGAGGACGCGCGGGTCGGAGCAGTTGAGCGGCGCGTCCGGGTCGCAGGTCCTGTTGCCCGCGGCCGCGGCGGAGGCGGCGCTGACGGCCGCGGCCGCGTCGTCGTCATCCCGCGCCGGGGCCGGGACGGCGGCGGAGGAGTTGAAGTCCTCGCCGGTGGGGAGGAGCGAGTCGTCGGGGACGAGGAAGGTGGAGTTGGGGAGGACGCGGGAGAGCGAGGTGGTGATGGCGGCGGAGGACTGGAACCAGGGGTCCGGCGGCTGGTAGGTGACGGCGACGACGGTGACGACGAGCACGGCGAGCACGAAGAGGGAGAAGCACACGTTGCTCGCCGCCTTGATGAGCGACTGCGAGACGGGGGACGTCAGCGACGGCGCCGCCGGAGGAGGAGGGCCCCCCGCTGCGGCGGAAGAGGGGCGAGTCCTCGCCGCCGTCGGGGGCGTCGTCCGTGTCGGAGGAGGACATCCTGGATCTGGGACTGGGAAGGAGCGGCGGTGAGATTTGGAGAGGAGACTGGGAGGTGGCCAGGTGGGCGCTGCTGCCCCTGCCTGCCTTCTGTGTTTGTGTTTGTTGTGTCGGCGCCGCGCGGAGTACACCAGAGACTAAAGACTTTTTTTTTTAAGTTCCTATAGTTTCTTTTAACCAAACAGGGAAACTACTACAGATATTTTTTTAGTGTCCAGTCCACTAATTTTTTGAGAGAGACTTTTTAGAACTAATGAACCAACTTTACGGTCTTTATCCCTCTATCTCTCTCCTCCCTCACCCCGTCGAAAGAAAAAAGAATGATATTTTAATTTTTATTCAGCTATTTAATTTTTTTTAGTCCCTGAAACCAAATATATTATTTAGTCTATTTTTTAGTCCTCTTTTAGCCTACTATAGTCTTAGTCCTGAACCAAACTGGTCCTTACCTGGGAAAGAAAGATCGCGCACCCACGCTACAACATCTCCCGTCTCCGTGTGCTGTGTCCGAAAACGAAAGTTTGTGAGCGGGTGAGTCTACTGCTGAGTGCACTTGGTGTACTCTTTGATGCTTCATCACTACGTTAGGTAGCTCGGTTGATTTTGGACATACTCCGTGCTAATATATTTTATTTCCGTTATTGTATTTGTTGTGCACTTGTGAGTTGTGATTATTCACCGGGTGATAGCAGATGCTATTTTGTAAGATGTTTTAACTTTTTAAAATGCAATGTTTTTACTATATATTTATAAATATAATGTATATCTTAGTATATAACAAAAGCTATGTATGAAAAATGCTAAAAACATCTTATAATTTGTAATGAAGGGAGTAGCATATACTAGCCCATAAGAGCAATCGCTAAGATTCCATCAAATTACTTACATCTCCTAAAAATATATATAGGTGATCTCCTATTGTTTGTAGTAGTGCAACTTTTTCTTTCTCTCTCGACAGACTAGCATTACCTCTAAAGTGGATAGAGGATATGATGGACCTCCTTTATTTGAGGAAGAGAGGGATGGATTTTGAGTAATTACTTAAACACTTTAGGAATTAGGAATAAAATGAGTAATCTGGTGGAGCAACCATAATTCTTTATTTTGCAAATTTCCAGTATCGTGGATGATTTAAACAGTCTGTCAGAGATGCTCTAAGGTAAACCTGAACCCTTATCTGTATATCTAATATTAAAAGCAGTATTTTTTTTATATCTCACTTTCACACCTCTTATATGTCGTTCTATCTGTTTATCTTCTTTCTTTTATAGATAACAAACATAAACCCATGATAAAGATCTAAGGGCCAGATAATGAAAAATGTTTGAATAGTTTTTCTTGTCATGAAAACAACAAATTCTAGTATGTTTCTAATTTTATCTAGTTAGCTTGTCCTTAGTTAAGATGACACTTTAGTTAAGAACCAAACAAATTACTAGAGCGAGGTTGAAATTAGGAGCATTCAATTCGAGGAAAACTTGAATGGCTTCAGAGCTTCCAAAAATAATTTTTCAAACGATTCAAAATATTCTGGGGCAATCCTTTAAAGGCTTTCCATTCGTCTTCCCTGATTTTCAAATGAATCTGAAAAATCGGTCGTGAACTAATTTTTCAAACGATTCATTTTTTTTTTTGAGAAAAAAGAGAGGTACATTTTTTTCTGAGAGAAAGACAGAGGTACTACTTTTTTTTGAGTGGAAGAGAGATTGTACAAAGAAACAAGATAGCCCATCACATCAGGCACGCCGTGGTTGTAATGTAAGACAGGATGATGCCGGCCCAGAAGACCCAAATATATAGCCCAAACATACCATGGGCTGGCACAAAAGTAGCCCATTTATTTACTCCTCGACACCGAAAAACGGAAAGAGCTATCGAGAGCACTTCGAGCCGCCATTGCCCTTTGCTGAGGACTCGGCGAGAGCTCGATTCGACTCGAGACTCCAGGAGCAGAGCGTGCCCGGGGAAGAGGAGGTTCAGGAGGAGATGAGCGGGCTGGAGCAGGAGCTGGGCCTGAGCCTAGGCATCCTCATCGACGTCGTCGACGAGCAGTGGATGCGCGACACCCTCCCCGCCGACGGTGCGTCCCCTCCCTTCCCCTTCCTTGCGCCGGCGGCCTAATCGCTTACTCCCCAACGGATCTGTCGGCTCACCCTGTCTGGTTTTACAGACATCCCCGTGCCACCGGCCATGGCAGTCAAGACTGAGGACGCCGAGGATCCAGCGCCCGCCAGTACGCTCGCTGCGCCTGCCCCCTTTACCCATCCCTTCCTTTCTTGCCTAGTCGAAGAGTGGCAATGCGTTCCGGTTCTGATCTGCGTTTGATGATAACCGAGAAGAAACCTCCGGATGCGTGTAGTGAGTTGCCTAATGCGGACTAGAGATGATCGTTGGGCTTAGGTTAAATGGGATTATGCGTAATGCGTGGTTAAACCTTCTGTTGGCTAGACTGCAAATTAGATTAAGAAATTAGTGCCTAGTGAACAAAATGCAAGGAACTATCAGCATTCCCCGTCGAGATAGACAATTAGATTCCCCTCTGATTAAACTGCCAATACGAACTATATCACATGGAAATCGATAATTCCAACATAGTTCCTTTTAGATCTATTTTGCCTGAATGTTGGAGAACATCCACCTATAAAGATATTGAAGAATATCTAACTATTCATGTAGTCATATGAAAATGAAAATCAAGTAACAATTGAGCATGATAAATTAGTGCCTTACTGTATGACTTGAACTGATTTTGTAGGATGTGTTTGGTGAGCGATGCTATTTACGGCTCCCATTTACCAAATTGGCTGCAGTTTATGCACTGTGCTATATCTTGTATGTCCTTCCTACTTAGGAGTTTTCCTGAAGCAAAATAAAACCATATATTATGCATGGCTAGTACTATAGCGTATATGCTGTCTAGCAAACTATTAATGTAGTCAAGTGCTTGTTTCAAGACTTATCACTTGTTGGCGTTTATGACTTCCATTATCATGCTGATTCACATGACTTGTTTCAATAAGAAGTCCATTTTATAGCCCCCAACAATCAAGTTTGTCTACCTTACCCCTTAATAAACTTCCTGATCAATTTACTTATCTAAACTATTTCAGTCGTTACAATCTACCACCAAATGAGATGTATCTTTCTTGCTTGTCTGCATACAAGTTAAGTTTAAAGTTCAAATTTTGTGGGGTGACAGACGACATCATATCATATACTGAAAAGCACATTAGAATGTTTAATCATTATTTTTCATAAGTTAAGAGCATCTAATACTAAAATAACATTAGGGATACAAAATTTCATGAAAAATAACGATGAGCATTTTTGTCCTCTATCACCCCATGAAATTTGAACGTGAAACTCAACTTGTATGCAGAGAAACAAAAGGACAAATCTCATTAGGAGGTACATTGGACCTATTGAAATAGTGTGGGGAGTAAATTGAGCCCAAGTTTTGTTAAGGGGGTGGAGCTGGCGAAGTGTTCTGTTGTTGTCGTACTTCTAACAAATAAGCTGGGGTGGGGTTTGGTGGTGGTGCTGTGTGGGGTGGGTTGGGGCGGAGACATTCCTCTGCAAATTCAAATATATTTTACTTTCCTCGAGAAAAAAATATCTCCCTGAAGTTTACGTACTGTCAAATTTGGGGGTTCGAGAAATTCATGCTTAAAAAGTATAAATTGTTTGGCACTGGTAAACTGCTGGCAGTACATCGCTGAGACATATATTTTAAAATGTTTAGCACTATTAAGGCAACATTCAAGTAAATGCTGTACTATTTCACGACCATGGGCTCAGATACTGGATTTTTTTTACATGATGCTCTAAATACCTAACAGATCAGGAAAGCCAACCAGCACAAGGGGATGTATGGCGTGATTTTGCCTTGGAAAATCTCTGATGTTTCATGCTCTACATTCTACAAGGTAATAATTACTCATACCTTGACTTTGGCCTGAAACAATGAAGATTACACTCATTTAGGGTACACCCTAAAGTCGTCTCATTAGACAATTATTGTGATTTTACATGTTTGATGACCAGTTGGGGGTGTGGTGCATTTTATATGTGTGTTTATATCTAATAAAGTTGATTTTTCCAGAAGATACATTCTGCTTTTGTTTAAGCAAAAGTCCAAAACTATAATTGCTTTAGAAGAATTGAAGGCTATCAGGCTATCATATGTGAAAGATATAAATAATCTGTTCTGAAATTTGTGAAGAGTCAAAGGTTGATATGTGACACATGAATTCATGCTTGTCTGTAATTTAATGTTTTTTGCAAGTTTAATGGCAATCAGATGACATTGGGAATGGTCACAATGGAAGCCAAATTGAATACTGTTACTATTTTGCATGTATTAAAATGCAGAAATCATAGCAAAAACCAGTAAATTTTGAATTCAGCAGCAGTTTATATTGTGTTTTGTACGTATTAAAATGCAAGAATCATAGCAAAACCAGTAAAATTTGAATTCAGCAGCTTTTTATATTGTAATAAAGTATGACAAGCTCTCTGAAAAAAATTGTCATCCGCAGAGGTTTATCTGTCCATGTTGCATTTGAGCAGGTGTGCTAATTAATCCTTTTAATTCGGTATGACTTGCAGTGCCTCTAGAGCTGAAGATTCAATGCTAAGGGTTTAGGAGCTGTGTAGTACATTGTGCTTTCTGCGCCGTGCTGCCCGAATGTTTGTCTGAACTTAGTTTACAATATGGTTTATGCAAGTGTTCCAGATATTCCCCCCATGATGGATTTGAACCTTGTGTAGCCTGTTATAAATCTGTGGTAACGATGACTTCAGTTTGTCTATGCAAGTGCTCTAGATTGTTTGCACATGATGGCCACCTTGTGATAACCTACTGCTGAATGTCCTCCATAACCTTTTGAGGCTCGTGTTTGATTGCTAGTGTTTGTTAATCTAGCATGAAGAGAATGTTTCGGTACTCGCATTCCAAGTTTCCAACCTGTGGTTGCTAACTTCTTGTTCTACTTGGATGGGTCCTGTGTAGTCACATGCTTAATTTGTACTTACATCTGCCACATGTTGCACTGCTAGTTGTAGTTGTACATTGTACGGCATGCGCGTCTGTTCTTTGACACCCTTTACAGAGAGGCTCTGCAATGGTCACTGACTCAGCAGCTGTTCTGCAGCCATTGCATTCATCTCTTGAAGTCGATTTGGCTTGTATATATCTACGTCGCAAGTTGCGTCCTACCAAAGGGCATGACGGCGTGTTAGGCTAAACACTTGAGTTGTCAAAGCAGCATCGTACCATTACTATAAAGCCATAACAAATCAGTGGCCATGATTTGCTTTGGCCTCTAGTGACCTTTTTCTTATCCTCGCTAATGATGGCACATGACGGCCAAACGAGAAAACCTACCATACGCATGCATTCACCTTACCAAAGTTCATGCGTTGCCTTCGTACAAAGTTCATCATGATGTAGGTAGTATGTGCTACCTCTTGCTGAGTTGCTGGTTCGTGAGAATCTGCCTACAGTGTTATATATATATATATATATATATATATATACTCCAAAATATCTTATTCCGTAGCCACTTTGAGTTACGATAATTACTATATTAATTTACAAGATTATAGTAACTCTTTACTAAGTGGTTTACTATACCGTTAGGGTAAATATCCCGTGTGTTATAGTAACCCAACTATCGTAAATATGTATTGATATTATCGTAAATTAGTATATAAAATTATTGTAAATGGAGGTGGCTACAGAATAACTTATTTTGTAGCTGGCTGCTGAATATACTCTCCATATATATATATATATATATATATATATATATATATATATATATATATATATATATATATATATATATATATATATGTGTGTGTGTGTGTGTGTGTGTATGTACGAATGTATGTATGTTCCACGTACGTCTGGTGACGATGCCAGGCTCTCGTTCTGGCAGAAAAGCGGTGGTTTCTTTGCGCTACGGCAATGCAAAAAAGCAGAGCATCAACGTTTAAACAAATTGTGAAGTGATCGTATAATGATCGCTACAATCATCGTGTGGTGTGGCAGAATATGCTTTTATCGTACGCCATGCTATCGTAAACAAACTGCTGTACTGATCGAGCGCGCGCGCGCATACACACCGGACCAAGAAGATCATGTCCGTGACATTGAGAGACCGCATGCACTGGGCTCAGGTCACGTTTAAAATTTCGAAACTGAAACTTTGCCCCGTTCGGCTTACCCCATATCCAGTTTGTTCGGCATTTTTTTTTCAGCCGAAGCAATATTTTTCTCTCACAACATTTTAGCCAGAACAGTATTTTTCAACCAATTTCAGTCAAGATTCATCAAGCCGAACGGAGCCTTTGTACGAACTCCAACATGTAGTAGTATTGGTCCCAATGTAAGGCCTTGTTTAGTTGTAGGAAGTTGGAATTTGGGGGCTACTGTAGCATTTTCGTTTTTATTTGGCAATTAGTGTTCAATCATGGACTAATTAGACTCGAAACGTTCGTCTCGTAATTTCCCACCAAACTGTGCAATTAGTTTTTTTTCGTCTACATTTAATGCTCCATGCACGGGCCGCAAACATTCGATGTGACAGGTACTGTAGCACTTTTTGTGAATTTGGGGTGGAACTAAACAAGCCTAACATATCATTGGAGTTCTGTTGGTGATCATGATAATTGGTACCGGTAGAGGATCATCATGCCCTACTCTACCCAAAAAAAAACTTTATACAATCAAGCATGTGTACTACGCAGCAGCATCTATCAACTCCCAAAACTGAACTAGTGAAGAACTGGATGATCGAGCTCAACTCAAATACTGAATAGTATATGTGCGTATCAACTGTTATTAACATAATTTGGGCTGAGCATCATGAACATAGGGGCTGTGTTGGTACAACTCAGCTTCACTTGTGAATCAATTTTTGTTAGCTTTAGCTTTAGAAATAGCTTTACATGTAGAGCTAAAGCTATTTTGATAGAGCGTTTGGTAGAACAGCTTCACTTTGCTGATGAGAATCACAAAATGACCATAATACTCTTTTTTACTTTTTCTTTTTTTTCTTCTCCTTTATTTCTTTATTTATTCTTCCCTTCTCTTTCCTTGGTCCTTACCCACTCGCACGAACTGACGGACCGTTCAGGTGCGGCGACGGCGGAAGTCCGAGCCTCTGAGGCAACCGTTCGTGTGCGGAGGCCGGAGCGACGGCGCTTGGTGGCTCCGCGTCGAGCTCCACCTCCTCGCTGGTGCAACTCGCGCCGAGCTCCGTCTTGTCATCGGTGCAGCCCGTGCTCCGCGTCGCTGTCGCAGCCCGCGACCAAGCGTCGCCGTAGCGGCCCGCAGCCGAGCTCCACCTCGTCGTTGCGGCCGGCGCCCGGGCTCCTCCTCGCCAGTGCAGCTCGCGTTCCGCCTCGGCCTCGCTGTTGCGTTGCCGCTGCAGCAGACGCTCCGCGTCGCCGTCGCCAGGTGCGCAGGGGCAAAAGGGTCTGGGCCCACATGCTGTCAGACGAAGCGCGAGCAAGCTGCTATTTTTGACTTCACCACGCGCTGCCTGCTTGTCTCAGCGCTTTTTCCGGAGCTTCATGGGTGAAGCGCTTTTGCTCGGACCCGTTTGGCTGAGAGAGCCGGAAAACAGCATATGAATCTGTCCAATAAGCTGTACCAAACGGCCCCATAATGTTGGGTGATCTGAGAGTGCAGCATAACTACGCATCATGCATGCATACCACCATTTTTTTTTGAAACGGAACATGCATACCACCATTTTTAATTTTCTAATAACACGCTGGTGGCGGATCAGAACGGAAAGCATGCGTCAAAGGCAATCAAGCCGTCGTAGGCGCCGCCCCGCCGGTCGCTGCCCTTTCCCGCCCATTTCTCTTATGCTCGCCAACTTGGCGCCGGGCCTCGGGGGGACGAGATGACTCCGGCCTCTCTTCCATGTGCCGGCCGGGCCTCGCAATAATTCTCGCCGCCGTTCCACTTCCACGGCTATATAAACGCACGTACGCTCCATATCCTCCTCCCTCCTACAGCTAATTACTGAGCTCACCAGCGATTCACTCTTCGTCACCCAGACATCCGGCCAGCCACCACCACACCTCTAGCTAGTCTAGCTACCTCACATGGGCCGTCTCGAGGTGCTCACGGCGAGGGACGGCCTGCTGCCGCGCTCGGCCTGCCGGTACCAGCGGCTGCGCGGCGGCACATCGCCGGCGCCGGGCGGGAGCGTCAGGACGAGGGCGTGCAAGGCGGCGGGGAGGTGGGGGGCCACCACCACCACGACCAGCGGCGGCAAGCGGCTGCGGCTCCGCCTGCGCCTGGTGCGGCTGCTGCTCCTGCTTCCCGCGCGCCGGGTGGCCGAGCTGGTCGCGGAGCTCGTGCGGCGGCTGGCGGCGGCGGAGGCCGCCGCGGACTGCCCCGCCATTGTCTTCTCCTCCCAGTGGGGACTCCCCGTGCTGTCGCACTCCGCCAGCACCGCCAGCAGCAGGAGCTCCAGGCTGCGGGCCTTCTACCTCGACAGGAGCCTCTCCGCCGGCTCCTCCTCCGGCACCGGCGGCTCCCCCTGCTGATCTCATCGAGGCTCCACATCCCACAGGGCCACGGCCCGCCAGCCACATCGACGAATGCATGCGTCATGCGTGTCTGCATGATCGCAAGCCATGGTGCCAAGCCTCGTAGGCTGGCTCCTACGCATACCAACCACCACTTCCCCTCACGCCATGACCATGTAGTAATCATGTATGGCTTCTGTTAGTACGCCATGCACATGGCTAGCTATCTTGCAAGACTGTACTGTACCCTCCAAGTACTTTGCAAACGTTTTAACAATGCCGACATGCGCTGCGATCCGATCCGGTCTTGAATGAATGAACAAAAAGGAACAAGAGGCCGTGCTGTACATTTATTTCTTAACTCCTTTGACGACGTCAGCGTCATTTAGTAACTGTGACGATAAAACTTAGTACATGTTGTGTTCTGACATTGTTGATACTTGATAGTTACATGAAGCATCAGTAATTCAGTATGAATGAATTAACAAGCTACTCCTTTGTCTTGTCGTTTCGGTAAATATAATTGAACACCGGCATCAGGACATTACAGATTTACAGTAGCATGTATCAGTTACACACATTGTTAAGGTTCTTCTTCTACCAATCTAGCGTGTTGTATATACATGAAAGGAACTTTAAAGCAATCAGTCCTTATACGTGTAATAACTGTATTTGTTATTGGTACAGAACATGCGGTTGAGCATCCCTGAAGGCTGAAGGTGATCTCTGAACGAACTCAGTCGATCCAGCAGGGGCGCCGACAGGTTCAACGCAGATGACTTCGGAATGTTCCATGTTATCCAGGGCTCGTTTCGCATAATTGTAAATCCAATCCAAAGACAGCTGAGCCGCCCGTGGAGGTGAAGGCGACGATGGTCTTGCTGCATCGTCTGTGGACTGTGGCGGCGGACTGAAGCGGCGCCGCGTCGGATGCGTGGGCTGGCTTTGCGGGTTAATGCCGGCTAGCGGCGTGACCCACGACGCTTGCAACGGGTGCCTCTTCGTCTCCGATTGTTCGATCGGTTAAAACGCCCCTTCGCGTGTCAACTGTGAACCACTACTATATAATAGAGTCGCCGCGAAGAGCAGCAGTGGGTCAGGAGCGGCGGCGTACCCTCATCTTCCTCCTGTTCCCTTACCTCCACGGCTGAGTTTCACATTTGGGAAATTGGCCTCGGCTAAGTTTTGCCTCACACTCCACTGCTTGGCGCAAAATCTGAGGTACCCCTACTGTTTTACCCCCTCTGAAGTAGAAGGTCCTTGGATTTGTTGCTTGCAGCACCATTGCCATGTAGTTGCTTTCTTGATTCATTAAAGCCCTCGCTCGTTATGTCTCTGAAAGTTTGTATCGTCCCATCTGATCATATGCTAATATACACCTGATCCTATGTATGTTGTAGAGATTTCTAGCTACATGCTGATCAAGATGGAAAATGTGCCTTAGTTCATTCAAACATCACCTGCTGGCACAATATTTTGCCTCCGCTGATCCCTAATTATTCCAGCCTTATATAAATTAGGCATATCCGTTGCACATCTTAAATAATTTAAATGAATTTCAGTTGCTAATTTCTGTGCATCAATAAGCAGTCCTAATTTCATCAGCACAACCTGCTGACATACTGTTATGCCCTCACTATTTATATTTATATTGCATGAGATGCATACAGTAGCTACCTTCAGAAATTATTGTCTGATGCATAGCAGTAGTGACCATTCGTTATTGCCATAGTAATCAGTCATAACTATTTTTTGCTAGTATTCTTGAATCTGACATGGATACTTTCAGTGCTAATTTCTCACCGTCAGAAACAGTGGCTTTGTCGTGCGCTACAGGCACTCGGCAAAGCCCACAAAACACTCGACAAAGGCTTTGCCGAGTGTAACACTCGACAAACAGCACACTGCATCTACAATGCCGGCAAACGTCTCTTTGCCGAATGTTTTCTATCGGGCACTCGGCAAATACTTTGCCGAGAGCTAAAACCGACGCTCGGCGAAAAAAAGTAACGCGACGGCGTGGAGACAATCACGGCGCATTTGCTGAGTGTCCCGAACCTGACACTCGACAAACATGCCTTCTTTGCCGAGTGTCAAATACTGGACACTCGGCAAAGACTAGCCCAGAACATACAAATGTTGGCTTCTTTGCGCAGACACTCGGTAAAGAAGCTATTTTAGTCCCAGAATGCACAGAAATTTGCCACGTGTCCGCTTTGCCGAGTGTTTTTACCCTAGCACTCGGCAAAAGGCCTCTTTGCCGAGTGTAACACTCGGTAAAGCGACCATATATTCCCTGTTTTTATTGTTCGGTCACGTATAACGTACCCCACTCAAATAAACATTACAGACATCACACATAGTTCACAATAAGCATCACAGACATTTCGTATAGATATATCGACAACACATAAATGCAAATAAACTTCAGAATCACAAGTAGGTTCATTCACAACCATAAATAGTCACAAGTAGTCACATGTAATCCACAAATGCAAATGCAAATAAAATCACAAGTAGTCACTTAGGCCACGGGTTCCACTGCGACCACGCTAGGTCATGAGGCTCATTCGATGCTGCCGATTGATTCTGCACAAAGAAGAAGAGATTGCATGTATGAGACAAGATTAAACAACACGTATGGTCTCTCTGCTGGCTAACTAGTATAACCCTTGCAACTATCAGCAATATGTTCTCAGTTGCATTGTGCTCTAGTATGATTGCTTAAGTACTAGTTGGTAACAAACATATAGCATTAGCCACGAAGTTTCTAGTGTATGGGCATCTTTGTAAGATTGATTCTGCATAAACTAGAAACGGTGATTATAAGGTTGTATAGTGACTCACAGTGCCTGAAATAGTATTTGGAGCAGGTTGAGCAGGGACTGGCATCGGTGGCGGAGGTTGACCGATTGCAGCGTAAACACCCCTCATATATTCAAACATCTGTAGCCGCTCTGCCTCCATCCTCTGTCGCTCTGCCTTCGCCCTTTGCCGCTCTGCCTCCATCTTCGCCTCTAGCTCCTCCTAGCGCCTCGTTTCTTGTTCCAGCTGAGCCTATAATATTTCATCCCAATGTTACAATGCAATACAAAAGCATGTAAAAATCAATGAACGATGAATAAAACAAAAATAACCTAGAGTGCGTTCATCTAGAACCGTGTAAAGTCCGGCCGTGGGCGTATCGCCAGGCTGGAACTCATGCTCTGTGCTTGAATCTAGGAGAGAGTGGGAGTACTAACCGTGTCGATTGTGCCATCGCCAATCCAGAACCAGTCATGCTTCTTGCCTCCTCCCGCCCTCATGACCACTTCTCCATCAAGGTCATGGGCGCTCGGATCATACTCTGGGCCATGGACCGCCCTTGTCATTGATGTGTATCCATCGAGGTGGTTGTGGACGGACTCGTTGCTGTACGCCGAGGGTGGGTCCTCTGGGTTGTAGGCGACGTTGGTCCTCGCCTTGCTCTTGTGGGCCAAAGCATATGCCATGAACTAGGAGCAAGGCTCGCCACCATGTGCCGTTGACTGTAAAAAACAATATGATTAGAAATTATGCAGAGTTGAGTGTTAGAATAATGAAATGAATTCACGTACCCATCTAGCTGCGTATTCTGAGAGGTTGAGGTTGCCTTGAT
The DNA here is from genome assembly GCF_019320115.1 of Miscanthus floridulus. Taxonomy (NCBI): domain Eukaryota; kingdom Viridiplantae; phylum Streptophyta; class Magnoliopsida; order Poales; family Poaceae; genus Miscanthus; species Miscanthus floridulus. The sequence goes on from NC_089582.1 coordinate 142,228,547, forward strand.
AGTGTGGTGTACCCGGCATCAGCAAACGCCGCTCCCGGTAAGCGTTGTGATTCTCCTCCCACGCGGGGTCGCACCACTTATCCACCATCCAGGCCTAGCGCTACAGATCATAGGCGCACCACCATGGAGGCACCTACGTCATCAAGTATATGACATATAAGAAGATGAAATTAAGCGTAATTAATCTTAGAAAAAATAAGTATTAATGTTCTATATTTACCTTCAGGTATTGTTTTGGAGTCAGCCTCATGGTTCTTACCGCACTTTTAGGGAGCCTCACTCTAAGAATTTTCGCGTGGTATTAGATCACGGCCTGGATGCGCGCCTCGTAGTGCATGTTCTTGACGAGTTTCTTGGCGGCTTTGTCAGCCACAGCATCCGCCTTGGCCTCGTATCCCTCCTCGCATCTAAAGAAATCCTGCATATAGACGTGATGTATCCAGTCATTATTTCAAGAATGTCCAATCAATGCGATATATTGAGCAATGTAGTGTGAGAAAGACTTACCTAAAGCTCAGCCTTGACACACCGCGCCTTGTCGACGAATACCCTGCCATCCTGATCAGGGGCGTCGAGGACGACAGCATAGTGGGCCCACATGTAGGCCAGCTCAATAGTTCCGCCGAACTACACCAGGCCAGGGAACTTTTCCTTGATCAAAAGACCAAGGATGCCGTTCATATGGCATGCGTGATCACCCCCATCGACCTTCCTCCAACCCCTACCCAAGTGATTAAGATTAATTATTAGTTTCTATTGTAATTTTAAACATATCAAATGAAAAATTAGTGATAACATCTAAAGTTACTTACTTATCTCTATTGGGTCAAATCAGTGGGCGTCTCTCAAGAGGTATCGGTCACCTTAGGAGGGTTGAGGGACCTCACAACCACACACGCAATGAAATAGAGGAAGAGGTACGCCCTATCTCCTCCTCCACCTGTACCTCCTCCTCCTCAGAGGATGAGTGAGCGGAAGGTAACTCAAACGGCGATGAAGGTACAGGCAACGGTGAGCTCGTCTTACCTCCACCCTTCCCTTGACCCCTAGGTCTACCCTGAGGTCTCTTCCCAGACCCCTCAGCTGCATCAGACCCTTTACGTGTCGTTGTTGCTTTTGAGTAAAGCGACGTTATCCTCTTCATACCGCCCACCATTGTTTAATCACCTGCAATTAAAAAGAGTAAACCAATTAGCACAGATAATACATCAAAATAGATGCAAAATAAACAAAACATACTTAGAAAATAACATGGTATGACAAATAATAAATCAATTAGCATGGATCATACATGTATTTGAAATAATCATCATAATCAGGATTAGCTAGATCATAAGTCTCATCATCACTATCACGCATGTCGATATAATCATCCTCGTGCTCCGAAGGAGGAATGTCATCATCACCGTCATTGCTTAGATGTAATCGCTGAAGTAATTCTAAGTCCTTCACAATCTGAACCTCGTCTCCGGCGTCCTCGTCAGCGCCACTTTCATTGTCTACTTCCATACCCTGAGCTTCGGTTAAGTCTATCTCAAAACTCCCTTCGAGCCCATCTTCTTGAAAGAACTCTCTGTCATATGTGTTGGAGTCTATGTTGTAATCTTGATTGTTTGGGACAGGTAGTTTACCGTGTGGTGATACCTTGTACACAACATCCTAACCCTTAAGACGGTCTACAGTTTAGCACGGGTATGAGAGATAATAAACTCGCGTGGCCTGTTGAGCCACAATATAGACATCATCTCTTGGTAAGACGGATGATTATCGAATTTCGACTAGCCCAAGATTAGGGGTCCGCCTCACTACTTTAGGATCAAACCAATGGCATTTGAATACAACAGGATTAAGAGGTTTGCAACCATGAAACATAAGTTCGTATATCTCTTCAATTCTTCCATAATACTCAACCCCATCTAAGCCTTGCATAAAAACTCTAGTAATTGTGGTTCTTCGATTGGGCCAACTCTGCTCGTGGCTTGTTGTGTGAAAGCGATATCAATTCATGTCATAATCAGTAAATGACCTGACCCTATAGTAAGAATGGCAACAGATCGAGTTTAGGGAGGATATCCGTGGGTTTCGGGTTCACAGTTTTTGGTTTCGGTTCCTGGTTTTCGCCCACAGATTTACATGTTTGGATACCCGAAATACCACGGTTTTGGGGCGGATCCTGAATTTCATCCGTGGAGCTCCATTCAGGGCCCCGAAATATTGAGCCCACTAGAAGCCCAACTAAGAACCCTATTATTGTCGATGTTTCACCACCGATAGCCTGCCATGGGGATACCCGAGGCAGTATGTTCGGGCTTCAGCGTATGCGGAACTCGACGGTGAACACGAGAGACAGTCGATTTATCCTGGTTTAGGCCCTCGACTATAGTCGAGTAACAACCCTACGTCCAGCCGGCGTTAGCCTCTACGTTGGATTGATTATGAAGTATTGTGTACAAAAAATTGTCCTCTCTTAGGAGCCCTGCCCTCCTTTATATAGTTAGGAGGCCAGAGTCCTAGTCGGTTTATAATGAGATTTCCTGGTAGGATTACTGAATAGTACTACTACTAAGATTACATGGGAAGAATCCTAGTTGGACTAGATCTTCTCTCTCCCTCAGGGTATCCTGTGGGTCCCGCATCGACAAGCCCCCGAGCACTTCATGGTTGAGCTCCGAAAGTCTTGTTTTGCTCCTTCAAGTCTTGTTGAGTAGGAACAAATGTCATCCGAGTGCTTTCTGGAGTGAAACCTTGTAGCGCTTCTTGGAGTGGTGAGTGTTTTTTTGAAGAAAAAGTACATCCATCTGGTTGTAGCCCCCGAGCCTCTTGCTATTTGGAACAAGGAGCTAGAGGATCTTGTCTTGAAGTTGCTCTGTTTGTTCATTGAAGTTTTATCAAAAAGAACTCGAATATGGCTCGTTTCGGGTTCTTTTTGTCGGAATGTCTTGAAGTGGTCTGTGTTGAGGAAGTCTTTTGGTAACGTGCGCTTTTTCGAAGAAAAAGTGCACTCACTGAGTGTAGCCCCCGAGCCTCTTGCTATTTGGAACAAAAAGTTGGAGGGTCTTGAATCTTTATGTTGTTTGAAAATTTGTGTTCTGAAGTAGTCCCTGAGAGTTGGATTATGTCATCATTTGAGTAGTTTTGCGGCATGCAGCTTCCGAGCGTATATCCTTGTTGTTTTGTTCAGGAAGAACTCGAACGCGAGGTCTTGGCGTATTCTTTGATGGTCTACTGTTGTCAGATGTAGTTGTACGGTGGTAGTTGAGTGTAAATGCCTTTTGTTCACGGGTTGTACTATTCTGGTATATTCTTCCGAATATGCCCGTCTTCGAGTACTGTTCCCTCTTGCCTGAGTCATCCATTATTGAGTCCTGTCTTTTCACTGTGTCCTTGGTTAGTCTTATTTCGTTGGTACTCCTAGTCCATGTGCGCAGCTTCTTTGATCTATAAATACTGTCCCGGAGTGCTTGTTTTCATCCATTGGACATTCTGTTGAAACCTTCGTGGTCATGAACATGGTAGTTTGTGAAGTAGAGCAGCCCCCGGGCATATTTTGTAGTTCCTGTGTGTCTTGTCGTAGCTGGAGGAAGTCTTGTGATAGGGATTAGAGGTAGGCTAATCCCGCGACAGCATTGTGCCAGGATGTACGTGGGCTTCGTTCCTTCATCTGGCAGTTCTGGGTTGATCCTCGTCGCCTGTCTTGAGACTGTCTGGTGCAGATCAACACCATATCCAGCATCACATTGGTCCTGGGTAGACAGATGCCCGCCGGCCTTCTCTGCTCCATGTTGTCTTGCCGTGCTACCGATTTTCGCCTTGGGTGCACTGCGTCCGTCCTTTGAAGAAAACAGTGTAGCCGATGGCGGTTTGTCCTTCTGAGTAGTAATTTGGGACACGTAGTCATTCCAGAGTCTAGCCATGTCCGTGTTCCTCTTTGCTACTTTGCTTTTTGTGGTGCCGAGTTCGTTGGGTCTTGTAAGATTTGTAATCTTCTATTTTTGAAGTCGCTTGTAATGGAACGAATCTTGTCTTCTGAGTTGTCCTTTACTTTTCTGCTGTGATCCCTATCATTCATGAGATTACCGAGTTCTTTCCTAAATAACCGGGTTCTTTTGTTCCTTGCGAGGTAGTTCTTTCTTTCTTCTTGGTTTGACGAGTTGTTCTTGTGGCGATCTGATAACCCTGCCGTGGTGCTGGATGGATAAGTCTGAAATCTGCCCGTTGGTTTGTACCGTTGTGTGGATTTGTGCCCTCCGTCATTTTAGCTGCGTCGGTAAATGGACTGTTGCGTTCTCATACTGTGTTTTAACGGGCCTTGTGGGCCGTTCTTATTACTGAGAAATCTATTTAAAGACCTTTTATCTTCCTTTCCTTTGCTGCCCAGCTCTTGCCTTTAAACCCTAGCTTTCAGAAATCCACCGCCGTCATCGTCGCTGTCACCCGAGCTCCACCATCCTAGCTTCTTCTTCCCTAGTGCCTTTTTGCTTCCGCTAGTTCATGGGAAAAAAGAAAACCGCAAGCAAGTCCTAGGCGACCTTCGTGGACGAGGAGTCATCCCTTTCTTTGATCGAAAACCAGGAATTCGTGGCCATGAGGGCTGCTCAGAAGGTTTGGCCAGCTCCAACAACAAGCGAAGATCAGCTGCGTGAGCTCGTCAGCGACGGCTTGATCCAAAGCAAAGTCATCGCTGAATGGAGAGTTCCGGGCGAGCATCGGGTTCCAGCTCCGGGTCCTGGTGAGATTGTCCTCTTCGTTTCCTTTGTCCGCACCGGACTTTGCCTTCCTGCTTCTGCCTTCCTTCATCAGTTTCTTGGTTATTTTGGGGTTAGTCTGAACCACCTAATCCCTAATGCCGTTCTCCATCTTTCCGTTTTCGTTCATCTTTGTGAAGCTTTCCTTGGAATCCCTCCTTCTCTATCTCTTTTTCGCTTTTTCTTCCGTCTGAAACCCCAACCCCGCCGCGAAGAAACCAGCGTTCTTGGCGGTTGTGGGATTCAGTTTCGCTAGGGTCTTAAGATTAAGTTTTTTGACTATGACCTGGTCGATTCTGTAAAAGATTGGCGTGCCGAGTGGTTTTACGCTGCCAATTTGATTCCTTCCCTTGTCGTCCACTCTGGATCTGGTCCTGCGGTGAATGACCGATGGGACAAGAAACTTGAGTCACCTGCTGAGATTCAAGTGATCCAGCCACTCCTTGATAGGATTAGTATGCTAAAACAGCAGGGTTTAACCGGCTTCGGTATTGTTTTGAGCTTTCTTCGCCACCGAGTTCAGCCTTTGAAAGAGCGGGAGCACCTTGGCTTGCCTGTCTGTCTCCAAAAAGCCTCGCAAACCAAGTACTCCCTCAGGTACTCCAGTTGTTGCTAGCATGCTCTTAGGTGAGCACATTTAATACTCTTTGTTCCTTTGTTTTCCTGTTTCTCTCTTGAACCGAGTACTTTTTATTCTTTTTTCAGCAGGTGCTCTGGTTTCCTTGGCTGAGGAAGAGGAGGATGATGAAGTACCCCTCATCATGCGGCGGTGAGTTGTTTTTCATATTCCTGTTGCATTGAATTTCTCTTCTTTGTCTTGACTTTTAGTCTTTGAACTTTTTTGAAGTAGTCGAACATCGGGTATGAGTTCTTCTGAGGCTCCCGCGCTGACTTCTTCTGAAGCTCCGGCATCAAGTTCTTTGGTAGCCTCGGTACCTAGCTCTACCGCTCCTCTAGTGCGGAGTTCTTCCATGGCTCCAGCCTCGGCTTCTTCCATGGCTGCGTTATCTGCTATCCCGCTCCCGTCACCGAGTGGCGGGGATGTTTTCGCCGTCGTGGTTCCCCCTGCGAGGCCTTCTTTTGGTTTCGCAAAGAAGAAAGTGGTTGGGTGAGTAGATTCTGGCTTCATCTTTTTTGCTTTTATCTTCCTTCTTCTGGTTCTCACCGGTGCTTCCTTTTATCAATTTTCAGTGTTTCGTCTTCTTTCGTTTCTTCATCGACTTCTTCTCAGCCTTCCGCTGTGCCATCGAGTTCTGAGCCTCAGGACTCACAACATACTGTTGATGAAGTTGCTGCAGGGGCTCCAGAGCTGCCTGGCGAAGCTGCGGACTTGGCCGCCCCGGAGGTGACCGTAGCCGTCATGCCGAGTCCTTCTGAGGGTTTGGCTCCAGCTTCCCTGGAGGTTGCTTTGGTCATTCCTTCTTCGTCCCAGCCGGCCTCTCCTTCCCCTTCTCTTGCTTCTGGCGGTCCTTCTTTTTCCGGTGACATGGTGCAACAGTTTGATGCCACCCATCGGTTATCGGAGCTGACCGCAGCCTGGGGGAGCTTGTCGACCCTCGCAACTTCTTTTGGTGAAAAACTCCAGGTAAGTTTTACTGCCACTCCTCTTTTGCCTGCTCGTTTTTCTTTTGTCCTTATGCCTTGATTTCTCTTTGTCTCTTTTTGCTCAGTCTTTCTCTCGTGATCATTCTGGCTTCTTTTTCTCATCTGAAAATGAGAGAAAGTTGTCTTCTGAGGTGAATGCTCTGAAAGCCGATCTTGACCTCCTCTGGGCGGAGTTGGAGACGGAGCGTCAAATGCACCAAAAGGAAGAGAAGACCTTTCGTGCCCGGGTGGTAGAGACGGAGAAGCAGAGGGATGCCGCGGTGGAATCTACGAAGAAAGAATGCAAAGGTGCCACGGGTTCTTCTTGTTTCTTCTTGTATTTTGACTCCTTTTTCGCTGACTTGTTTTTCGGTGTCTTGTCTAGCTCTTCGAGCTGAAAAGCAGAAGCTCTCGAAGAGTATCGATGAAATGAAGGCTCTTGTCCGCTCTAGTCATAACAAGGCTGAGGAGGTAATTACTCATGCTGAGGAAGAACTCGCCCTTGCTAAGCTGATTAGGCGTGGAGCTGATAGAGATCTTGTGCAGGCCCAAAGAACTATTGAAGACTTGTCCGGGAAGCTGGCGACGGCTACTGAAAATTGGAACATTTTGTGGAAATCTTTTCATTCAGTAGCTGATGTTCTCCAGACTCCAGCGGATGACGGGCAATCTTGGGCTCAGTTCATTCCTCGGATTCCGGCTCGTTTCCAAGAGTTCGCGAAGAAGTGCGCTCAAGTATGTACCAAGAATGTGCTGGCCTAGGTCCGGGTTCTTGCTCCAGAGGTGCCTCTGTCCAAGATAGCGGAGGAAGCTGATAGTTAAGAATACCTTAATGCCGTTGAGAGGATGGAGCCTGAGGTCGAAGATTTAGCCAGTAGGGTTGTAGACAGTCTTAATATTGATATTTCCCTTCCTGATGACGATGCCTGATCCAATTGACCAGCCTCTTGTAATATTATACTCGTCTTTAAATGAAGATTCTTTATTTTCGTTGATGTATTCTTTGCTCGGGTGTGGTTGGAGTTACTTGACTTGCTGGGTACTTCGTCCCGTTTTCGTCTCTGCTCTGTAAACAACTCTGTGCGTTATCCTGACGAAATCCCTTGATTCGTCGAGTACTTTTCTTCTCTTCCTCTTTTGTGACCCATCAAGTGCTTTGTTCGCGCTATGCTTTGTTAGATGTAGATCTCTGTGTTGACAACCTTTTGTCTGCGCTATGTAAAATGACTCGGCATTGAATGTTGCTTTGACAAACTTCGGCATCCGAGTGCTTTTTTTAGTGGCGCTTTTGCTTTTCTGGGGAAAAAGTATTCCTATCTAGATGTAGCCCCCGAGCCTCTTGCTTTTCAGAATGAAGAGCTGGAGGGTCTTTTGAAGCTCAATTTCGGTCGACTAGTTTTAGGTGTTAGCTTTTAGCTACCCTCGTCGGCGGGCTCAAGCGTGTTTTCAGCTATTTTGCTCTCGGCCGGGGTGCTCAGGCATGTTTTCAGCTATTTTGCTTTTTGTTTCGGGTGTTAGCTTTTAGCTACCCTCATCGGCGGGCTCAAGCGTCTTTTCAGCTATTTTGCTCTCGGCCGGAATGCTCAGGCATGTTCTCAGCCATTTTGCTTTTTGTTTCGTGAAAACAACTCGTTGAAAGTCATGACAAGACATGTTGTGGATGAATATCATCTTTATTGATCATGAATATAAACTAATACATATGTTGTCGAAGAATATTGTCCCTCGTCGATTGTGAATGTTGGTCCCTTGTGGCTTGCATATCTGTTTTTTCTTGAGTTGTTTTTACGCGTAGAATCTTCTTAGCTGGCTGATGTGCCATGTATTGCTGACTTCTCTTCCGTCTTCGGTTATTAACTTGTATGTGCCTGGTCCGGTGACTTTTGTGACAATGAACGGTCCTTCCCATGGACTGAGTAGCTTATATCATCCGTCAGTCTTTTGTATCCTTCTTAGCACTAAGTCTCCGACTTGTAATGATCGAGGATGGGTACTCTTGTTGTAGTGTCGTCTTAAACCTTGTAGGTATCTGGCTGACTAGAGGGTAGCATTTACTCTGACTTCTTCTGAGTTGTCGAGTTCTAATCTTCTTGTGTGTTCTGCTTCTCCTTCATCGTATTGTTCTATCTTTGGTGATGTCCAGATCAAGTCGGCAGGTAGTACGGCCTCTGACCCGTAAACCAGGAAGAAGGGTGAGTAGCCTGTTGCTCTGCTTATTTGAGTTTGTAGCCCCCATACTACTTTAGGTAATTCTTCAATCCATTTGGACCCATAGTCCACTAGTTCTTCGTATAACCTTGGTTTTAATCCGGCTAGTATGAGTCCATTAGCCCTTTCTACTTGTCTATGCTGAAACCATAGTCTTGTGCCCAGCTTTTGAATTCTGTAGCTGTGAAGGGAGAGCCTAGATCTATGATGATTCAATTGGGCATGCCGAAGCGGTGCATGATGTCTTGGATGAACTCGACTGCTTTGGCTGCACTGTATTTCATGAGTGGTTTGTATTCAATCCACTTGGTGAACTTGTCGATCGCTACAAAGATATACTCGAAGCCGCCTTTTGCTTTCTTCAGAGGTCCTACTTGATCCAGCCCCCAGCAGGAAAAAGGCCAAGCAGGTGGGATGCAGATAAGATTGTGAGCTGGCACATGGGCTTGTCTTGCAAACATTTGGCAACCTTTGCATTTTCTGACAAGTTCTTCTGCGTCTTTCAAAGCGGTTGGCCAGTAGAATTCGATGCGAAATGCTTTGCCAACCAGTGTCCTTGAAGCGGCATGATTTCCATAGCAACCTGAGTGTATTTCATCTAGGATCTCTTTGCCTTCTTCAAATGAGACACATTTTAGGAGTACTCCTGATGATGCTGCTCTTCTGTAAAGTCTATCTCCTACTAGAACGTAGTTTTTGCTTCTGCAAACAACTTGGGTGGCTTCTGCTTTATCTGCTGGCAATTTATTTTCTTTGATATAGTCGATGAAAACTTGGCTCCATGAAGTGTTGATTACCAAGATCTGAACGCCTTTAGCCTAAATTTCATGGGTTGTTTCACCGGGTTGTTTGATAGAGGAAACTGATAGCTCTTCTATGAATACGCCGGGTGAAACCTTCGCTCTGTCTCATCTGAGCTTGGCGAGGACATCTGCTGCAATGTTGGAATCGCGTAGGACGTGTAGAATTTCTAATCCTTGGAAATGTTTTTCAAGTTTCCGTATTTCAGCACAGTAAGCACCCATGTTTTCTTTGGTGCAATCCCAATCTTTGTTGACTTGGTTGATGACTACTGCAGAATCGCCGTATACGAGTAATCTTTTTATTCCGAGGGTAATTGCCACTCGTAACCCGTGGATGAGGGCTTCATATTCTGCTTCGTTATTTGTAGCTTGCCACAATATCTAAAGGACGTACTTGAGTTGTTTTCCTTCTAGAGAAATGAGGAGGACGCCTACGCCGGCTCCGCCTAGTTTGAGTGACCCATCAAAGTACATCTTCCAGTGATCAAGTATTGTATCTGATAAAGGCTATTGAATCTCTGTCCACTCGGCCACAAAATCGGCAAGGGCTTGAGATTTGATTGCTTTCCGTGGGGTAAAATCAATGTTAAGAGCTCTAAGTTCAACTGCCCACTTTGATATACGTTCCGTCGCATCTCGGTTGTGTAAGATGTCTCCGAGCGGGAAGTCTGTCACCACGGTAATCTTGTGGCTTTCGAAATAGTGGCGGAGCTTGCGTGAGGTGATAAGTAGAGCGTAGAGTAGTTTTTGTACATGCGGGTATCGGATTTTTGATTCAGACAATACTTCGCTGATGTAGTATTTGGGTCGTTGTACTTTATACACGCGTCCTTCTTCTTCTCTTTCTATGACTATTGTTGTGCTGACCACAGCAGTAGTCACCACAATGTATAGCATCATTTCTTCATCTTTCCTTGGGGGTGTGAGAATTGGTGAGGATGTTAGGTATGCCTTAAGTTTCTTGAAAGCTTCATCGGCCTCTTTTGTCCACTCAAACTTTTCTGTCTTCTTTAGTAGTTTAAAGAAAGGTAACCCCTTTTCGCCGAGTTTTGATATAAAACGGTTGAGGGCCGCCATGCATCCTGTTAGTTTCTGCATATCTTTGATACTTCTAGGTGGGCCCATCTCTGTTATAGCTCAAATTTGCTTGGTGCTGGCTTCAATCCCGTGCTGACTGACCAAAAATCCGAGTAGTTGTCCTGAGGGAACTCTGAATACACATTTATTTGGGTTCAACTTCCATCTCCATCTCTTCAAGTTTTCGAAGGTTTGCTTTAAATCTTCAATCAGAGTGTCTGGGTTTTTTGTTTTCACCACTACATCATCTACGTATGCCTGCACATTTTCACTGATTTGATCCCCAAGGCAAGTTTGGATAGCTCTTTGGTATGTGGCACCAGCGTTCTTTAGTCCAAACGACAAGGTCTTGTAACAGTAAGCACCGAACGGAGTAATGAAAGACGTCTTGCTCTGGTCTGGTTCTTTTAATGCGATCTGGTGATACCCTGAATAGCAATCGAGAAAGGATAATAGTGCAGACCCTGCTGTTGAGTCAACTATCTGGTCAATGCGTGGTAGCCCGAACGGATCTTTTGGGCAATGTTTGTTGAGATCTGTGTAGTTGACGCACATGCGCCACTCGTCCGTGTTCTTCTTCTGCACAAGGACCGGGTTAGCTAGCCAGTCTGGATGAAGGATTTCTCTGTTGAATCCAGCTGCCATCAGTTTTGTGATTTCCTTTTTTAATCGCTGCCTTTTTGTCGGGTGAGAATCGTCGTAGCCGTTGCTTTACAGGCTTGGAGCTTTCATTAACATCAATTCTGTGCTCAGCCAACTCTCTTGGGACACCTGGCATGTCGGCCAGCTTCTAAGCGAAGATATCTTTGTTGTCCCGAAGAAAGTTGGTGAGCGCGAGTTCCTATTTTGCCGAGAGGTGAGCACTGATGGTTGCTGTCTTGGAGGTATCGCCGGTGTCCAAGTCGATTTGCTTGACATCGACTTCTTTTGGTGGTGTGATGATGCTGGGCTTTTTAGCCAGTATTTCTAATTCTTCTTGGCTCATCTCCGCAGCAATTGTTGCTATTTCTTTTCTTCCATTGTCGGCTTGTGCTTTGGCTGCAATTTGGATTGCCTGAATGTCGCAGTCAAAAGCACGCTTCAAATCACTTCGAAGAGAAAGGATACCGTTGGGTCCTGGCATCTTAAGCAATAAGTACGGATAATGTGGTATTGCCATGAATTTTGCCAGTGCTGGGCATCCGAGGATTGCATGATATGACGAATCGAAGTCTGCGACCTCAAATTTGATAAACTCTGTTCGGTAGTTCGAAGGAGTTCCAAAAGTAATGAGTAAAGTAACTTGCCCGAGTGGCATGGCTACTTTGCCGGGTACTATTCCGTAAAAAGGTATGCTTGTTGGTGTAATCATCCCGACGAGCTGTAGTCCCATCTTTCTTAGTGTTTCTGAAAAGATGATGTTGAGTCCAGCTCCCCCGTCGATTAGTACTTTGGTGACAGTCATACCGGCAATAGTTGGGTCTAGAACTAGTGGGTAGTGGCCTGCGTTCCCTACGCTAGTCCATTGGTCTTCTCTTGAAAATTGGATTGGATATTGTGACCAATTGAGATATCTTGGTGTAGCCGGTTCTGCTGTCATGATAGTCCGCAGTGCTAGTTTTTCTTGATGTTTGCTTCTACAATCTGGAGCCCCTGAGAAGATCACTGCTACCGTTCCCCTGGGTTTTTGGAATCCTTTGTCCTCATGGTTGTCTTCATCTTTTTTCTGATTGTCCTCTTTGGTGTTCTCCTTACTATCTTTTCTTGTGTATCGATCATTGAAAGTGTAGCAATTTCTGATGGTGTGTCTCCCATTAGGGTGCAATGGGCAACGTATGTTTTCAATGTCATCATATCTTCTGGGTTTGGAAAACTTCTTTGATTTGTCGGCCATTGCCACGGTATTGTCTAGTCTACGTTTTCTCTCTTGATGTCTGCTATTTCGATGATTTTGCTTGTCCGAGTTGTCCTGGTTCCTTCTATCCAGGAACCTCTCTCGTGTTTTTTCTTCTGCAGTAATCATCTTTTCTACTGTTCGTTTGAACTCTTCATTGTTTCTCAGATTTTCTTTGTAGAAGTCTTGAAATTGCCACCTAGCCATGATTCCGTGAGAGAAAGCTTCAATTACTTCTCGTTCGGTGATGTCATGCACTTGAGCCCGCAGTTCGCCGAATCATCGATAGTAATTTCTGAGACTTTCGCCTCCCTTTTGCTTGAGTCCTTTCAGTTCTGCATGAGTGATGATACCCATGAAATTTTCACAGAAAGCTCTTTGCAAGTCTTCCCAAGTTCTGATCGACCCTGGGTTCAATTTATCAAACCATTGGAGGGGCATCGTTTCCAGTGCCATGGGAAAGAACAGGGTCTTGATATCATCGTCTCCTCCGGCTAGTTCAATCAATTGTGAATATATTCTGAGCCATTGCCTTGGTTCAGTTTTGCCATCGTATTTGGAGTGGTTAGATGGTTTGAACTTGTGAGGTAATCATATCGATGCAAGCCTGTTCGCGAAACATGGGAATCTGTCATGTGTTCCGGCTTCTTTGAATTCGGATTCTGCACCTCCTTCTGGCCAACTGTTGTTTTGATGGGAATAAGTCTGTGAGGCTGTCTGGGTAGGCACCCTACTCCTGGTCTTCCTTGGTTGTTCAAATTGGTGGCCTTGATTATGTTCCTTCCTACTTTCTCCATTATGGCTTCCACCTAACCCAAGTCTTTCGAAAGCGGACTTCCCTTGATTTTGGTCTTCTTGCCTGTGGGTTGTTGATCTGGCGGGTAGTCTTGATCGGGCTCTCTCTTCATGCGTTCTCGGGATCGCCGACCGGAACAAGTCTTGGAGCTGTTCATACTTCTCACCGGGATATGAAGTTGCCTTGAGTTCTTCTAATGCTTCTTGAATCTTATCGTAGGGCGTATTCGCCGTGCGTCTTCCTTCGACTTCTCGTTGTGATTTTCTTCTATCGTATTCAGCCAACTCTGACTCATATCTGGTCTAGGCTTCCCTGCGCTGCCTAGCACGGTGTTGGCGCCCTTGCTTCAACTTGTTTTTCCTTTCTCTGGCTTGTTTCTGACTCTCGGTTTCTCCATCGTAGCCCTGGGCAAAGGGTGATATGTTGGATTCTGATTCATCTGATGACCTGACATCGGGTGCTTCTGGTGGATCTAATGGTGACCGAGGACGTCGAACTATGAGTACTTCTCGCGCGTGAGCCGTTCTGTTATTGGTGTTAGTTTTCATACTGTCGGAGTTGCTGATGACTTCAGTAGATGCCTCGGTGTCGCAGATCGAGTCTCCTTCTTGGTAAGGTAGAATAGACGTCGTTGTTGCCCCGACTAGTTGGGTTTCGCTATCTTCAGGAATAGGACCTGGCCAGTGGATGATACAGTCTTGTGATGTTATCGTAAGCACGAGACCCTCCTGTGCTCCTGCCAGTGGTATCCCAAGCATTGGATTGAAAGACCTTTCGATCTATTCCTGATAGGTTTTTACTGTGTTGTCGAGCCCAGATGGAAAAGAACTCGACTTTTTGAAAGAACTCTGAGGGTAATCCGAGTTGTTTTGGGTTGTGCTCTGGGATCCTGCCAAAAAAGAACTCGGTTTCTTGAAAGTACTCGAATAAGACTTCACCTTGGACACGGAACTTGAATTCGAGTCAGATGCACGTAGCTGTGAAATCTTATTCGAATCGGATAATTTGAGCTGCGTGAATCTTCTGACGAGCTGATCCGCCGTAGTTGTCGAAATAGGAGATTCTTCATGATGATCCGGATCTTTGAGGAGATGGCTTTGAAGCTTGCCGTTGTTGTCTGCCTCGCAGATCCATGAGCCGAAGATGAAAGTTGATCCCGTTGGGAAGATCGTTTTGTCAAGGTCCATCGAGCTCTCGGATGCAAAGTCGCCGAAAGCCCCTACCTGGCACGCCAGCTGTCGATGTTTCACCACCGATAGCCTGCCATGGGGATACCCGAGGCAGTATGTTTGGGCTTCAGCGTATGCGGAACTCGACGGTGAACGCGAGAGACAGTCGATTTATATAAGCATCCTAGTTGGACTAGATCTTCTCTCTCCCTCAGGGTATCCTGTGGGTCCTGCATCGACAATTATATAAGCCTGAAATCCTTGTTGCTTAGTGCTTAGCCAACCCTCAATCCCTCACCTTGTCATCCGCACCCAGGCCAGGAGCCGCGCACCACCACATAGCGGCCGCACGCCCGCACCCACCAAACGCCCCAAAGGGCGACCTCGCCGGCCTCACCAGTCCGCGATGACGCGACCACGCCGACCTTCCCCGCACCTCGTTCATGACCTCGCCGACCTTCCCCGCACCCCGTTCGTGACCTTGCCGGCCTTCCCCGTACCCCACCCGTGACCTCACCGGCCTTCCCTACACCCCGTTCGTGACCTCTCTCTCTCTATGGCGGTGTGCGGCCTCCTCGGCCCTATTCCTACATCTGCCGATGTGGGCGCACACGGTACAGGCATGCACAGTAGAGGTCTAGTCGGTGGGTCCCTGATGGCGCTCTACCCTCGATGGCTGGTGGCTCGAGAGCGGGCGGTGCAGGGAGGCACACGGCCTGGCGAAGGAGCGAGAGGGCGGTGGCGCTGGCGCATCCCTTCCGTAGATCTTGAATTTTCTAGGTTTTAGATTATCCGTCGGGTTTTGGGGATCCATGAGTTTCGGTTTCGAGGATGGATTTTCACCCGAATTGGTGTTTGGGGCGGTTTCAGGTTTTAGGATCAGGTTTTGGTTTTGGGTGTCTAGACACTCCACTCGATCCGAACCCGCCCCATTGCCATTCTTACCTTATAGGCACAACCATTGGCAACCTATCTCAACTCAGCACTCATAGACGCATCGGTTTGTCCCTACAAGTTCAAGCAGGGTAGTTCGTTATATTAGTCGCACGTATGAGCAACTTGTAATGTCAAACTAAGTATGAGCCAAATTGGACAGTGCCTTCTGTTTGAACTAAGCATCGGTCTTCTCAATCCATTCATCGGTCAATGACCCCTGACTAGAGCGGCCCGTGTATATCCATTCACGATCATCCATCCTCTAGCATATCAGCAAGTAATATAAAAATCAATTGCATCTAGAGGTTCCTACATGGCGGTCTAATAGGTGAAGTTAGGTCCTAATCCCACCCGATGATGTGTAGATGGGGTTAGTTTCCATGATCTACTCCTATTCGAGATAGAATTTTGGCAGCACCTCCCTGCTGTTCTCCAAATACACGTCCTTGCAGGGAGATTGTGTATCCGGAGAACAACAGGGAGATGCTACTGAAACTCTGTCTCAGATCAGAGTATAGCGTGGAAACTAACCCCATCTACACATACTTGGGTTGTCCAAAAAAATGTGGATAATTCAAAACAGATACGGTTATAGATATGCAAAGATCTGCATATTTCTAACCGTATCTCTTTCGAACGAGAGACACCTAGCTAGGTTACGTGATATACGAACATCATATGAAAAGAGGGGTGTAGGATGCCTCACCTTGCTGTCCTACAAAGTGACGAGTCGAGGACAGTGGGGAATGATATTTGCAATAGCCTCTCCTGCAACAAAGGAACATAATAGTGTCAATTGTAAATTTTGGCAGCACCTCCCCTACACAGTGAGGTAACCAAAACCTACAACAAACCAACGGCACGATGGCCGACAACCACATACACATCAATATAACACTCATCAGACCATCAGATCAAACTAAGAATAAAATCTGATCGAACATCTAGCAATTACAGGTACTATCTAGATTCAGATATGAAAGTACGCAAGAGTTTATTCTGCTTCCCATCCTAGTAGACTAAATCATGTTAGCATTTGCTATGTAGCTTCATCCTTATTTGACACATCATATGCTCCAAAACATGTAACTATTTCATATGAAATAGATGGAGCTGTGCTAAATAAATGATGCTCACACAATGATATCAAATTCTAGTGCATTCAATTAGCTGCAAAGTGCAAAAGTAGTGCCTTAAGAGCAATAACATCTTTATGTTTCCATCAACTATTATGGGGTACTAACATTGACACATTGCTATGTTAGTGTCACTAGATAAGGTAATATTGCTAAATAGGGTGCTTACAAAATAATGTTGCAATGATTAGTCATTCTAGAATCTCAGGGTGCTTACATGATCGAGGCGCAGGGGGTGGTGGGGCCAGGGCTAGGGTAGGGGGCCAGCGGCCATGGCGCGGTGGCGGTGGGCGTGGCGCAGGGGCCAGCGACCGTGGAGTAGGGCGCTGGGGGGAGGGTGCACGGGGCAGCGACGGTGGCTATGCATGGGGTGGCTCGCCTGCTCTTGCTCGGCTTGGGCACTTGGATGAGCGCGAGTGGGGCGTGGCCGCACACACGACACTGTGAGCCAGCGAAGGCGTAGCTAAGCGGGGATGTCGGTGGCAACCACTAGAGTGAGGCAGGCATGGGCATGGGGCCAACGGTGGCTCATGGGGGCAAGCATGGGAAGCCAGCAGCTGGTGTGGGCATGGTGCGGACAGTTGGCGTGGGCGTGGCGGAGCACGGTGTCGGCGGCTGGCGCGGGCGCAGCCTGGGACCGGGGCTGATGGCTGGCGTGGGCGTCTAGCCAGGGCCGGCGGCTGGCTGCGTGTGTGTGCGGGCGTTGGTGTGCATGTGTTGGTGGCCGAGGCTATGTACGATGGAGGTTTGCCAAGTGCCCACGATCTAGCACTTAGCAAAGCTAAGGTTTACCGAGTGCTAGATCGCGGGCACTCGGCAAACCCGTTTTGTTTTTTTTTTCATTTTTGAACCATAAACTACTGTGCGTGTGTGGAGCCGCGAAGCGGTTTGCCGAGTGTTCCAGGTCTGACACTTGGCAAACCTTAGTTTTGCCGAGTGTTAGATCATAGGCACTCGTCAAATGTATTTTTTTCATTTTTCCCCCTTTCCATAATGTGTTTTCCTCAATTTGTTCCAATATAATTTGAAAATACCTTCTCAAATTCACTGAACAATATATATTTGATTTTTCTAGGAATATTATTTGATTATTTCATGCAGTTATTGCTCAAATTCAATCTATATCAATTAAAATCCTATAATTACACTTAATAAATTAAAATTATCAAATGGATCCAAAAAATTACCAAAATTTAACATGAATCAATCTATGTTATCTATTTTCTATACAAAAAGTTTTGAAGTCAAACCCCAATTCGACCATTGCTTTGACTCCAAATCCTACTGAATCCTTCTCAACGCTACGATTCTTTTTCTGAGATACTTCAGTTTGTAAACATCATATGTGACAAAATTGTGTAAAACCTTCTCATTTTTTTTACCATGGCTTCCACATATGATATCAAGAGATCTTGACAAATCTCATGATTTTCAGACTTCATTTGCTTTTTTTAGAATTTAAAAATCATTCAGCCACACGTTCATGGTCTTGTTTCCTGAACAAGAGGTTTGAAATATCTTTTCATTTTCTGGGTAAGGCCTCACACCAGACTCAATAACATAAATATCATTTTTCTACTGATTTTATTCTATTATTTGAATCACTTGCAGTTCAAATTTGACTTATACCAAAAAAATTCCTTGAAATTCAATAAATTAATTAAATATAGCAAACAGATCCAAAAATATACCAAATCTTAACATGGAGTACTAGATGTTGTATGTGGATAGTACAAAAACTTTTAAGGTCAGTAGAGAAAAAACTTATTATTTCATGTAGTTATAACTCAAATTCAATCTATATCAATTAAAATCCTATAATTGCACTTAATAAATTAAAATTATCAAATGGATCCAAAAAATTACCAAAATTTCACATGAATCAATCTATGTTCTCTATTACCTATACAAAAAGTTTTGAAGTCAAATCCCAATTCAACCGTCACTTTGACTCCAAATCCTACCGAATCCTTCTCAACGCTACGATTCTTCTTCTGAGATACTTCGATTTATAAACATCATGCGTGATAGATTGTGTGAAACCTTCTTGATTTTTTACCATGGCCTCCACATATGATATCATGAGATCTTGATAAATCTTATGTTTTTTAGACTTTGTTTGCTTTTTTTAGAATTTAAAAACCATTCGGCAACACGTTCATGGTCGTGTTTCGTGAATAAGAGGTTCGAAACTTATTTTCATTTTCTAGGTAAGGCCTCACACCAGACTTAATAACATGAATATTATTTTTATACTGATTTTATTCTATTATTTGAATCACTTGCAGTTCAAATTTGATTTATACCAAAAAATTCCTTGAAATTCAATAAATTAATTAAATATAGCAAACAGATCTAGAAATATACCAAATCTTAACATTGAGTAATACATGCTGTATGTGGAGAGTAGAAAAAGTTTCAAGGTTAGAAGAGAAAAAAACTTATTATTTCATGCAGTTATAGCTCAAATTCAATCTATATCAATTAAAATCCTATAATTGCACTTAATAAATTAAAATTATCAAACAGATCCAAAAATTACCAAAATTTCACATGAATCAATCTATGTTCTCTATTGCCTATATAAAAAGTTTTGAAGTCAAACCCCAATTCAACCATCACTTTGACTCTAAATCCTACTGAATCCTTCTCAACGCTACGATTCTTCCTCTAAGATGCTTCGATTTGTAAGCATCATACGTGACAGATTATGGGAAACCTTCTCAAATTTTTACCATGGCCTCCACGTATGATATCATGAGATCTTGACAAATCTCATCATTTTTGAACTTCGTTTGCTTTTTTTAGAATTTAAAAACTATTCGATCACATGTTCGTGGTCATGTTTCCTAAATAGGATCTTCGAAATTTCTTTTCATTTCCTAGGAAAGGCCTCACACTAGACTCAATAACATTAATATCATTTTTTTGCTCATTTTATTCTATTATTTGAATCACTTGCAGTTCAAATTTTACTTATACAAAAAAATCCTTGAAATTCAATAAATTAATTAAATATAGCAAACAGATCCAGAAACATACAAATCTTAACATGGAGTACCACATGTTGTATGTGGAGAGTAGAAAAAGTTTTAAGGTCAGAAGAGAAAAAAAACTTATTTATTTGTCGAGTGCAAAAAAAATGCTTGGCAAAATTATTTCTTTGCCGAGTGCTAAAGGAAAACACTCGGCAAACTTACTTCTTTGTCGAGTGCCACTAACGGACACTCGACAAAACTCCTAACGGTAGGCACACTAACTGATGGATGTCCACGTGGTGGTTTTTTGCCGTGTGTCTCTATTTTGCCGAGTGTTTTTTCCTAGTTTGCCGAGTGGTCTTTTTCAGCACTCGGCAAAGAGTTTGGTATACCGAGTGCCATTATTTTGCTGAGTGTGGTTTCTGTAGCACTAAGCAAACAACTTTTTTGCCGAGTGCCTGATGGAATGGACTCAACAAATATTTTGACACTCGGTAAATCACCTGTTTCCGGTAGTGTCGGTGTTTTG
This sequence comes from Miscanthus floridulus, assembly GCF_019320115.1. Classification (NCBI taxonomy): domain Eukaryota; kingdom Viridiplantae; phylum Streptophyta; class Magnoliopsida; order Poales; family Poaceae; genus Miscanthus; species Miscanthus floridulus. The sequence continues at coordinate 142,248,381 of NC_089582.1, forward strand.
GACCGGCGGGCCCTCAACCGGCTAGTGAAAGTGTACTACGCGCCCCTGATCCCGGATGATGATGCAAAGAGACATAATGTTTATACTGGTTTAGGCAATAGATGCCCTACATCCAGTCTAAGAGAGCTATCTTTTATTCCTTACACTGAAGTGCTTGTAGTAGGGGTTTACAAGCAGGGCGAGAGAGGGAGCTAGTCCCAGGTCTCTGCGTGGAGCGGCATGGGCTGCTTGAGATGTTGATCTCAGGCAGCTGGGGAGCGTGTGTATTATAGAGTGTTGCGCATTGCTTGCGCGCATGTGTGTGTTTGAGTCTCCGTCTATCTGTGCATGCGTCTATGTGTGCCCGTGTTTGTTCGTCTAGAAATGGCCTCGGTCACTCCCTTTTATAGTTGAAGGGGGGGGATAGAGGTGATACATGTGTTTGCTACATGGCGCTTCATGAGTGGAGGCAGTATGTCCGAGCCCTGTGCTTGTCACTATGGCGGCATGGTCGATGGAATGGTCTTGTCCTTGGTGCACTAGAGCGACGCACCGGTCACACCCGATTCTGTGCGACCTGGGGGCTCCTGTGATGGCTTGACGCAAGGCATGGCGTAGACTGTGGACGACATGCTAGTCGCTATATGTTGACAACATAGAGAGCCAAGGCTCAATCCGTGCAGAGGCTGAACCATTGTGGGGGGGGGGCTCGGCGAGCACAAGTCCCGAGGCTACAAGGGTGCGGAGGCAGGTAGCCGAGGCTCGGAGGGAGCAGTTGGTCTTTTGCGTTGACTCCAAGGCTACAGGGACCCAGACTTGACTCTCCACGTCGCGCTGTCCTTGGAGCAGGTGGGGTTAGGCAGCACCGTGCCACATAGGTGTGAGTCATGGGCACAGTGCTGAGCACAGCGGTCGATAACCCCCGCCCTATCCCGTCCCGAACGGTATGGCGTCGAGGTGACTCCCATTTCATCGGTCACTCTGTTGTGTTGAGCCATCGTCCGGCTGACATCGTGGAAGTGGTTGGTCATGTTAGTTGGACATGACGTCCCGGTCGAGGTGGCGGTGTCGGGGTAGCTGCTAAGCCAGTCTTGAGCGAGGTGGAGAATCGGCACCTCGTCCAAGGCCTTACATGCGGGGCCTCGAGCGAGGCAGAGAATCGGTACCTCGTTCGAGGCCTTACGTGTGGGGTCTCGAGCGAGGCGGAGAATCGGCACCTCATCCGAGGCCTTATGTGTGGGGCCTCGAGCGAGGCGGAGAATCAGCACCTCATCCGAGGCCTTACGTGCGGGGCCTCGAGTGAGGCGGAGAATTGGCACCTCATCCGAGGCCTTACGTGCAGGGTCTCGAGCGAGGCGGAGAATCAGCGCCTCATCCGAGGCCTTACGTGTGGGGCCTCGAGCGAGGCAGAGAATCGACACCTCATCCGAGGCATTACGTGCGGGGCCTCGAGCGAGGCGGAGAATCAGCACCTCATTCGAGGCCTTATGGTTGGGGCCTCGGGCGAGTCAGGAAATTGTTCGAGGTGGGCCAGGCGGTCAAGCTGAGCCTCGTATAAGGTGGGGGTTTGCCAGTAGTTGTCTCTTGGCTTCGATTTTTATAGGGTCTAAGCAATTTTTTCGGTTCTTGCTTAGGGGGACCCCTTTTATGGTACCCGACAGTAGCCCCCGAGCCTCGGAGAGAGTGTGAGCGCTCTTCCTGAGGTTTTGATGAGACTTGGCTCGCTGCAGCTCCTGGCGGGATGGTATTTCATACTCGTGGCCTCGGTGGGTGCGTGCGAGCGCACCCGCCAGGTGTAGCCCCCAAGGCCTCAGAGGAGTGGATTTTATTCCTCTAGGGGCTTTTCTCATGTTGAGCGAGGGGTTTTATTGCGTTTGTTGAGCCCATGAGTGCGAGTTCGGGTCGCTGGGCATCAGCTTGGTTGCAGGAAGAGCCCCCGAGCCTCTGCGCGGAACAGGAGGGCGATCAGGAGTTTCCCCGTGTTTTTCGTGCGGCCCTCGTGCATCCTTTTCATTCGGAAGGAGGGGTGGAGTATGCCAGGCTACCCTCGGTGGGCGCGAGCGGTGACACCTACGGTGAGCTGTTTATCGAGTAAGTCCAAGTGGAGGCCCATGCCCCATCTGATAGGGGTCGGCTGGTGGTCTAGAGACGCACTCCAAAAGTACCAGAGGGCTTCTCTAGTGGGTCCTAGGGCCATTCAATTGGCCCTGGGGGCTCAGTGCCTCCCTACAGGGGGGTCCCATTTAGAGATCTCCCTGCTAGTCTCGGACACGACTTAGGGCATCCCAAGCAATTGCTTGCTTGGGCCTCGGCCATGTATGGGCTCGCCCATAGTCATCCCTGACTCTATTTGTCCTGGGGCGGCTGTCGAGACCCACGGGGGCCCAGCCTTCGAACCCTTAGACCGTAACATGCTCGGTGCCTTTTATCGCGTCTGTCGAGCCCTCGAGTGCGAGTTTGGGTTGCTGGGCTTCGACCTGGTTGTGGGAAGAGCCCCCGAGCCTCTACTCGAAGCAAGAGGGTGATCAGGTGTTTCCCTGTCTTTTTTGTGTGACCCTCGTGCATCCTTTTCATTCAGAAGGAGGTGCTGTTTGCCGAGCCCTCGAGTGCGAGTTTGGGTCGCTGGGTCTCAGCTTGGTTGCAGGGAGAGCCCTCGAGCCTCTGCGTGGAGCGAGAGGGCAATCAGGAGTTTCCCTGTCTTTTTTGTGCGACCCTCGCGCATCCTTTTTGTTTGGAAGGAGGGATTGTTTGTCAAACCCTCGAGTGCGAGTTTGGGTCACTAGGTCTCGGTTTGGTTGCAGGAAGAGCCCCCGAGCCTCTACACGGAGCGAGAGGGCGATTAGGAGTTTCCCTGTCTTTTTTGTGCGACCCTCGCGCATCCTTTTTGTTCGGAAGGAGGGGTGGTTTGCCAAGCCCTCGAGTGCGAGTTTGGGTTGTTGGGTCTCAGCTTGGTTGCAGGAAGAGCCCCCGAGCCTCTGCACGGAGCGAGAGGGCGATCAAGAGTTTTCCTATCTTTTTTGTGCGACCCTCGCGTATCCTTTTCATTTGGAAGGAGGGGTGGAGTATGCCAGGCTACCCTCGGTGGGCGCGAGTAGTGACACCTCCGGTAAGCTTTTATCGGGTAAGTCCGAGTGGAGGCCCGTGCCCCATTTGATAGGGGTCGGCTAGCGGTCCAAAGACGCACTCCAAAAGTACGACATGGCTTCTCTAGTGGGTCCTAGGGCTGTTTGATTGGCCCCGGGCGCTCGGTGCCTCCCTATGGGGGGATCCCATTCAGAGACCTCCCTGCCGGTCTTGGACACGACTTAGGGCATCCCGAGCAATTGCTTGCTTGGGCCTCGGCCATGTACGGGCTCGCCCATAGTCATCCCTGACTCTATTTGTCCTGGGGCGGCTATCGAGACCTTCAGGGGCCCAGCCTTTGAACCCCTGGACCGTAACGGGCTCGGTGCCCAGTTCCTTCGTCTGAAAGGAATCGGGTGGGGGATACTCCCCTCCCATCGGCTGACAACGGCAGGTGCGCCTTTTGAGGCAGTTTCTTGGGGAGATGGAACGACGCCTGCCGTTGCTGTGGTCGGATGTGACGCGATGTCTGCAGATAGGATGTTACTGTGCGTGCATGATTAATAAGGAAAAGGCGGGCGCGTGGATGGTTTAATCGGATCCGGATTAACTACGCTAGATCTGAGGGAAACTTCTCCGGTTTCATCGCTCGCTCGTTTCGCCCCCTTCCCTCATAAATACGTGATGAGCCTCGCCCCTCCCCTCCTTACCTTGCCTGCATTTGCCTTTTCTGCCCTTGAGCGGTTGCTAAGAACAGAGGAAGAGAGCATCGGGGAGAAGAAGGGAGAAGGGAGAGGAAAGGCGCGAGAAAGAGAGAGGGGTAGCGAGAGCTCGCCTTACCACCATAGCCGCATTTTCCACCGCATCCATGGTCGGCGGCGCTATTGTCATTCAGGCGGATCCTTGGGGTCTGTCCGACGTGTCCACGGTGGAGCTGCAGTCACTTGTCAATGATGGCCTCCTCCGCCTGGTTACCGACCCCAATAGACTGGAGTGGATTGCTCCAAGGGGTGAGCCGGAGCCGAGGCCACATGATAGCTACATCGTGAGCTTCGTGGCCTACCACGAGCGTGGTCTCGGCCTACCGGCGGACCGATTCATGCGGGTGCTCCCATACTACTACAGCGTGGAGCTCCACAACTTCAACCCCAACTCCATCACGTAGGTGGCCATCTTTGTCGCCGTCCACGAGGGGTACCTAGGCATTGCCCCCCACTGGGCGCTGTGGCTCCACCTCTTTTGGACGGGGCTCACCACCAAGCCGACGGGCACGATGGGCACTCGGAAGGCGATGAGGGCTGGCGGCTGCACTCTCCAAGTGCGCCAAGACCAGCAGCTCCTCTACATCCCGACCCAGCTCGCGTCGTCCAATCATCACTGGTACAACAGCTGGTTCTACCTCCGCAACAATGATGGTAGACTTCCCCCCTATACCGGGCGGGTCGTGGAGAGCCAGCCGGAGAAGTGGAGGTACGGCGTCCTAGTGGTTGATCAGCCCAAGCTACGACCACTCTTGGAGGCGCTGGAGAGGCTACGCAGCCGTGGCCTTACCGCGGCTATGGTCGTGGTGGCCTTCCACCACTAGAGGGTGCTGCTGCTGATGGCTCGGTGGCAGCGCTTGTTCGAGATGACACCGGACGAGCCGATTGATGGCGCCCGGATGTCCGCCGTCACCCTCTCCGACAAGGAGATTCTACATTGGGTGAGAGAGACGGTGGAGGGGTGGCTGAGGAGCAGTGGTCTATCCCCATTCTTGATGAGCCCATCGTGGGGGTACCTCTCTTTAGTAAGTCATGCGCCGCTGCGGCCCCCGAGGCCTCCTTGCTCCTTGCATTTTCCGGTTCCCTTATTTGTGTTCGTCATTCCTGTAGGGGATGAGGGATGTGCGAGCCTCCCTGCCGCCTGTTCCCGAGGACACAGAGCGGCGGGCGGTGAACTGGGCGCATGCCGAGGCGTAGAAGAAGCGGAAGGACACCGAGGAGGCAAGGCGCAAGAGGAAGAACCTCAAGCGCAAAGAGCTAGAGAAGCATCGCCGGTAGCAGAGGCACGATGGTCTCCCGGTGGAGCCGTCTCCGTACCATCATTGTCAGACTCCTCGAGTGATGACAACGAGAGCGAGGTGGGGCGGGGTACCTTGAACCATCTCCCTAACGTCAGGGGGACAACGCTCGGGGCATCGGCGAGCAGCCCGATGTTTCCAGGAGGAGGAGGAGAGGATGCCTCGGGGCCGGCAATCGCCTGCCCTGGGGCTGAGGCCGACACGCCTGAGGCACGGGTGTTAGGGAAGCGCGCCGTCAGCCCAGTGGGCTCGACGGTAGAGGTGGAGCAGGCGGCGGTGGGGGTGACGCAACCACCTCCGCAGAGGGTTGAGGGGGCGCCGGAGTCCAGCGAGGGCTGGCTGGCTCTGGCGGACATGGGGGCCATGCCACCGCCGCCATTGCAGAGGACGAGGGATGCAGTGCGGAAGTGGTTGTGTCCCCATTCGAGGTAAGTGTTTTGTCAGCGGAGTTCGCAGCATCTCCCGCTCGTCCCTTGGTCGTATGCTGACCTTGTGATTGCTTCGCCTTTAGCCAGAAGCGTCAGGCAGAAGCGCCTGCCCTGGCACCGCATAAGGCGCTCAAGGTGAGCACCAGCTCCACCGCCCAATGGGTAGTGGAGGTGCAAGCCGCCATACAGCGTGGCGTGGCATCGGCGAGGGCTGACCCGAAGGAGCCGGTCGCCCAGGGGAGGCTACCGAGGTGGCCTCGTAGCGAGCGGGGGATGAGGCGCCTACGTCCCTTGAGGCTGAGGCCTGTGAGTTAGATGGGGCCAAGGTGGCCTTAGTCGCTGAGGCCACCGAGGGTGAGGCCGAGGCCCCTAGGACCTCCGAGGCCGAGGCAACGGAGGCTGGGGCGTTCAGGACCGCCAAGGCCAAGGTGGTGGAGGCCAGAGCTCCTAGGACCACCGAGGCCATGGTGGCGGAGGCCAGCGTGGGTGCGGTGGAGCCAGTGGCCCAAGGTGCGAAGATGGAGGCGGGGCAAGCTTCGGTACCGCCCCTGGCCCAAGACCCGCCGCCATTATAGGAGAGCACCTGGGAGGTGGAGGTTCATACAATCTCTTCCGACGATACTTCCCGGGGGAAGGAGGTGGTGGACGCCGCGGCAGCCAGCACCATAGAGAAGCTAGCTCTGACCTCTGGCGAGGGGAGCTCAGCCCTTGTCCGGGTACTACCTGAGCCCCACGGGTGGGATAGCCCGTGTGTATTGTGGTGGAGCCGGGACGACCCTGAGGGGGAGCCTCTGTTCGCCCTCGAGGACGCGGCTAAGGGGGGCGCTAGGGCTCCTTCAAGCAATTCCGCTAGCTAGCGGAGCGGTCATTGCGGATAGCACTGTCCATCATGGCTGACGATCTACCCGGCGTTGCCTAGGTGCGCACTTTCTTTCCTTGTGCTATGCTGTCTTTTTCCCGAGTTTTCTCATAGTGCCTGACGTCTGTTCTGCCTATCCAGAAGCTCGAGGCCTGGTCCCTTGGGAAGTTGTTGTTCCTCCAGCGGGAGAGGGGTGTCTAGGACCAGCTCCGGCAGTAGAAGGACTTGCTTGCCGGTGCCAACAAGCTTCTGTCGGCGTGAAGTGCGGAGGTGGAGGACCTCCACCTTCGCTGTGCTGACATGGAGGCCGAGGCGGCCATGGCTCAGGAGCAGGCTACCCCTTTGGCGGTGCGGATCAAGGAGCTGGAGGAGGAGTTGACCCGGGTGGCCGGCGAGTGGGACACTTTCAGGTCTTGGGCTGAAGAAGCGATGGCCTCTGCCAAGGTCATTGCTGGGTAGCTGGGGGCGAAGCAGGGTGCGCACCTGCTGACGAAAGGTGCCCTGGCAGAGGCCCTCAAAGTGGTTGAGGCTTCCCGGGCCGAGGCTTTGACCTAGAAGAAAAAGGCCAAGGGTGAGTCCTGTTGAGCTGCGCCCCTTGTTCTATTTGTTTTTCTTGCGTTCGACCCCTAACTCCCTGATGTGATGCAGAGCTAGAGAAGGAGGCTTCCAGGGCGGCCGAGGCCTCTCGGGTCGAAGTCCAAAGCTAGAAAGAGAAAGTCGAGGGTGAGTCCCGTAGGCCTACGCCCCTGTTTGGCTTATTTCCTTTTGTGCTTAACCCCATCCTACTTGTCTTGGCGTAGGGTTGGAGAAGGAGGTCTCCCGGGCAGTTGAGGCCTCCGTTGAGGTGCAGGTGGTGCTCGAGGCTGAGATCTAGGAGCACAACGCGTTGCAGAGCGCCGTCCATACCACCAGCGAGGCCCTGGAGGTCGGGGGGGGGGGTCGAACCGGGCAGCTCCCTCGGGAGTCGCTTGATCGCGTTGAGCGGCCGAGTCCACGAGCGGCTCTAGGGGGCGCTGCATACGGGCGTCAAGCGCGCCCTGGCCATCGTCTCCTCGCACTATGCCGGCATCAACCTTGAGGCCATCAGCGACGGTTACATCTTGGCTGAGGATGACGAGGAGGCCGAGGAGGAGGTCACGAAGCTGGTGGAGGCGGCTGAGGGCCCTGGCACTGCGCTAGCCAAGCTGTTCGAAGAGGAGGTGGTTCCTCCCATGCCGTCCGCCGACGCTGGTGACCCTGAGTTTTGACCTAGGCCAAAGGGGTCATGTAAACATATTAGGACTATTATTGTACCATAACGCTCGTGGCCGTCGAGGCCTTTTTTAAAGTACTTACGCGTCTACGCTTTTTAATCGTTTTTTATTGTATTTCCGAGCCTCTGTCCTCTGTCTCATCTCTGAACATATCTCTTGCAAAAAACTTCCTCGGAGCCTAAGCTGCCTCTCGGGCAAAAGGTGGTGAGGGAGTTGCCGTAGCCCAAAGGCATAGGCCATCTCATGGCTCCACCGGCCTTTTGGCCCTGAGACAGACTTTCGATCCTTAGGTTTTTTACAATCGATTTGTCAGAGCACGCTAGAGAGTTTGGCGTAGAATTTTTTTTGAAAAACAATTAAAAAATGGTGCCTGGGACTTAGGGGGGTCCCCCCTTTCTAGCCCCCAAGGGAGGCTCGGTTCTGCAGAGGCAGAGCTGAGTCTTGTTCGAGCCCTGCGGTGGGCATCTCTGCAGAGGCAGAGCTGAGTCTCCCTTGTAGCGTTATCGTAACGCTGATCCCCCATCGATAGGTTTAGGGGGGGGGGGTTCTCAAAAAATTAGAATAACTAAAGAACGCTTCTTTATTGTATTTCAAGAAACAATGTATACAATGCTTGGAAATTTAAGGGTAGAAGCGACGTAGCTGTTCTATGTTCCAAGCGTTGGTGAGGATTTCGCCCTTCTCGTTGGCTAGCTTATAGGTCCCGGGCTATGGGGGTATTAACCCCTTATACCCTTATGGCTAGGCTTGGGCTGGCCTAGACCAGGGGGTCTGGCCCACTAGAAGACGACGCGTGGCTCGACCAATTTGCTCAGAGTCCCACACAAGGGATCAAGGCAGACTTGGAGATCAAGCAAGATCCTGGCCGGTTAGAATAGGAATCCTTATCCGGCCACTTATGGCAATTGTAACTGGTTAGGATTAGTTTCTAGATCTATAACCCTACCCCCTAGACTATATAAGGTGGGCAGGGGACCCCTCTCAAGAAACATCTCATTGACATACAGCAATACAATCAAACGCAAGACGTAGGTATTACGCCTTCACGGCGGCCGAACCTGGATAAAACCTCGTGTCTATCTTGTGTCACCATCTCGTTCGTAGCTTATGCACCTGTCTGCCGACAATCTACTACCTTAGGCATACCCCTAGGTAGATTGCCGACCATATTTCATTGACAGTGGTGCGCCAGGTAGGGGGTGTGCGTACTGCTCTCCAGACGAACAGGATGATCATCATCCCCGGTTCCATGGCTACGCCAAATGGCCTCATGTTCACCATCGGCCAGATCACCTGGACCACTGGCTCTGACAACTTCATTACCATGACCACGGAGGAGGCGCGGATCCAATCTACGTCGACCACTACTTCACTAGCATCAGTTACGGCTCCGACCACATTGGATCTGGCTTTGGCTACATCAGCATCATCTTCAGCCATGCCAACAACCCGTTGTTTGCTTCCTTGCTACAAAGGGAGGCAGATCAACAACACCGACCTGCTCGACTCCATCGATCGGGTCGGCACCAAGCTTGTTGAAACCCTAGCTCTGGTAGATTTGATTCAAAGTCAACCTACCGAGCAGGTAACCACTACCCACAACAGATCTACCCGACCAGCTCAGGCCAGTCATCCCGCACGACTCGGTACGAATCTCGTGGTCACGTCTACTCCTGAAGGGCGCTCCGTTCGTCACCGGATAGCCCCCACAATGGGTCTCTAGCTCTCCAAGTGCGAAGCCTTGATGGAGAATTACCAGGCTTAGCCCTATGGCCTGCAAGACACTATTTCCGACTACGCGTACAATATACAACGCTGCTCGGATCTATGTTTTGTACATCGACCTCGGCCAAAGCAACGTAACTTCATCAACATGGTTCGGATTGAGGAGTATCAAGAAGGATCGGTCCACACAGTTCAAGAGGGCGGTTCAAGCTCCCCATCCAGCATCGCATCTGTTGGCTCCATCCACACTGAGCTTTAGCATCGTGACAATGAAGAAGTTGAATATGATCTGGATATCCCAGACCACTCCTTGGGTTTCCCACGATTCCCATCCTTCCCACCAAGGCGAGGTGACTTGATCAATGTCGTCAGTAATGACGAGCCACTGGTAGTTGGCAAAATAGAACAAGAAAGGCTAGCACACGAAGCACGCAATATTGACCGGTTTAATCGCAGACAAGCCGAAGCCGAGGCAGAAGAGGAGGCACGACGCATAAGGGTCCAGCCACGCGATCTCAACAATGCCTTTGATAGGGTAGGGGAAAAGCAGGTCTTTAGGACTCCAAGCGCCAACGTAGCTGTTGCTATGGCAACAATGCAATGACTACCCAATACCCCGGAAATCCAGGCAGTTTGTGATGATGTACAAGCTTACCTGACGGCTGCTATAGCCCAGACCGTAGAGATTGCAAACCAAGCCCGAGCTCCATCCGTCTTAGTCGAATCAAGCCATAGCTGCCAGTACTCAAGTCGCTCATAGCCACCCAACCAACGTGGCTCATGCAACAACGACCCATCAGACAACCGTCAAGGCAGAAACGGTGCTCATGATGGTGGTCAGGACGACAACCGCCGCGACTACCGGGATGACAACCGCCGCGACTACCGGGACGACAACCACCGCGATTACCGAGATGACAACCGCTGAGATAACCGTGGTAATCACCATGATAACCGCGGTTACAGGGTCAACCAGGGGGGCAATCGGGATCGCCGTGATGGCAATAACGATCTCTGTGATTACCTCGGAGAACACGATCTATGTGATCGCATTAACCAAAGAGCCAACGATCATGCATCCCACGAAAGCTATCACTGTATGGAATATGATACCACCCATGGCCCTCTAGGTTTGAAGCAGTTTACTCCTCACCTTCACCAAGTCGTATGACCCAAAAACTTCAAGCTCGAAAAACTCCAGAAGTACGACGACAAGGAGAACCCCGAGTTATGGGTCATGCTCTACGAAATTGCGTGCAGATCAGCCATGGCTGACGAGCATGTCATGTCTAATTACTTCCTGGTCGCCGTCGGCCATGCAGGCCACCAATGGCTGGTCAGCTTGCCGACGAACTACTTTGATTCTTGGCAATAGCTCAAGCAAGCATTCATCGACAACTTCATTGCTACTTGCAAACAACCCAGCAACAAATATGATCTGTAGCGGATACGAGATCGCAAAGATGAGCCACTACGCAAGTACGTCCGACGCTCTCGGAGATGTGCATCAAGGTCCCATCAATCTCCGACAATGAGGCAATCGAAGCTTTCATCACTGGTCTTCGCTTCCACGATGCCCTAAGGGACAAGCTCCTCTGCAAATGGCCTGAATCAGTCACAGCGCTCCTAGCCACTGCTAAAAAATATGCGGACGCCAATGATGCTAAAAAGATAATCATCGAAGAAGCAGCAAGGGTTCCATGCTCTGACCACCCCCACACCGCGACGACTATTGCGACAACCATGGTTGGAACGACAATTTTGATCACCGCAACTAGCGCAACGATTCCCGTGACCACCATGACCAGCGTAATTAGCGGCGTAATCGCCATGACGATTACAGGGGCAAGCGTGCTCAGGAAGATGATGGCGAAGTCAACACCGTTAAAAAAGGTGGCGGACGTCGCAACTACAAAGAAGACTATGCCAAAGCATTGAAAGGACCCTGCCAGCTCCACCCCAAGTCAAACCATACCATAGAGAATTGCCGTGTTCTCAAATCCATCTACACATGCCAACAGGCTCCAGATAAATCCGACAAGCCTAACGACGTAGGGGAACCGCGTAACAAGGACAACGATGATGAAGATGCAGATCCTCATCACAAGTACATCAAGCCAACCGACTGCGTCCACACCATTATTGGGGGCAAAGTGTCCATCAAGACCAAATGAGAACGCAAGATGCTCGCCCGCGCTTGCTTGAACGTGGCCAATGCCGACAACCTCATCGCCGATCCATGGCTCCCTCCTTGGTCTCACCATGAAATCTCCTTCTGTAGAAAGGACCAATGGGATGCAATACCTGAGCCAGGGCATTTTCCTCTGGTTCTTGATCCTTGTATCAATAAGGTTCAGTTCGATAGAGTGCTGATTGACAGCGGCAGTTCCATCGATATACTATTCAAGAACAGTTTGCCAGCCCCAAAGATAACCCAAGCTAATCTCAAGCCATACGAGGCACAGTTCTAGGGTGTTCTCCTCGGACAGAGCTCCACACCTCTCAGGCAGATCACGCTACCGGTGCAATTTGGTACCTCAGACCACTTCCACACCGACTACGTCAACTTCGTGGTCGCCGACTTCGAAGGCACCTACCATGCTATCCTTGGCCGACCAGCGCTCACCAAGTTCATGGCCATACCTTACTATAGGTATTTGGTGCTCAAGATGCCTACTGAGAAGGGGGTTCTAACTCTTAGGGGCAACGTATATGCAGCTTACACCTACGAGGATGACAGCTTCAAAATAGCAGAGGCTCACGACCTCTCTATTTGCATGGCCGAGACCATGCTCGATGCCAAGCAGACCCCAGCTGACCACCTGGAGATCCTAGAGCTCAAGGCCCCACGCAAGAACATCAAGTCCAAAGAGCACAAAGAGATCTAGCTAGTCGACGGTGATCCTAGCAAAATGGCCCTTATCGAGGCCAACCTAGATCCTAAATAGGAAGACGCGCTCGTTAGGTTCTTGAGGAGCAACATGAGTGTGTTTACATGGAAACCCACTGACATGCCTGGTGTACCTCAGAACTTGATCGAGCACTCCTTAAATGTCGATGGTAAGGCCAAACCCATCAAGCAGAAGCTACGACGGTTCGCTCGCGACAAAATGGAGGCTATTAGGGTAGAAGTTACACGGCTTTTAGCGGCCAGATTTATCAAAGAAGTGTATCATCCGGAGTGGTTAGCCAACCCGGTTCTTGTACGCAAAAAGAATAAGGAATGAAGAATGTACGTTGATTATACTGATCTCAACAAATACTGCCCTAAAGACCCCTTCGGCTTACCTCGCATAGACGAGGTCGTAGATTCAAATGTCGGTTGCGAGCTGCTTTCCTTTCTCGATTGCTACTCTGATTATCACCAGATCGCTCTCAAAAAGAACGACCAGATTAAGACATCCTTCATCATGCCCTTCGGCGCCTACTACTACACGACCATATCGTTCGGGCTCAAGAATGCTGGGGCTACCTACCAACGTGCCATATAGGCCTGCCTCAAAGACGAGATAAAAGACGACCTCGTCGAGGCTTATGTTGATGATGTAGTTGTCAAAACTAAGGAAGCATACACCCTTGTCGACAACCTAGAATGTACCTTTGTAGCCCTTAACACATTCCAATGGAAATTAAACCCAAAGAAGTGCATCTTTGGTGTTCCATCTGGTATACTGCTCAGCAATGTCGTCAGTCATGATGGCATACGCCCTAATCTAGAGAAAGTAAAAGCTGTCTTGGACATGAAGCTGCCCAAAAAGGTGAAGGATGTTCAGAAGCTTACCAGATGCATGGCTGCCCTCAGTCGTTTCATATCCAGATTAGGTGAAAAAGGACTACCATTTTTCCAGCTGCTCAAAGCATTCGAGAAGTTTGAGTGGTCGGAGGAAGCAGACACTGCCTTTACACAGCTGAAACAATTCCTCACATCACCTCCGGTCCTCACTACTCCTAGAGAAGACGAAATCCTCCTGCTTTACATTGCGGCAACTAATCGAGTGGTCTCCACTACCATGGTGGTCGAGCGCGATGAGCCCGGCCACGTCGACAAGGTACAACGACCAATTTATTTCATCAGTGAGGTGCTCAATGAATCCAAGACCAGGTACCCACAGATTCAGAAACTGATCTACGCCATACTAATTACATCCTGAAAGTTGTTACACTACTTTGACGGATATCGTGTGGTGGTCATGACCGAGTACCCTCTGGGAGACATCATTCGCAACAAGGATGCAAACGGGTGCATCGTCAAATGGGCAATGGAGCTATGCCCTTTCTCCTTGGAATTTGCAAGTCGTACTACAATTAAGTCTCAGGCACTTGTTGATTTCATCGTCGAGTGGACAGACTTAAGCACACCTGCCTCTCAGGGGCCCGTCGAGTATTGGAAGATGTACTTCGATGGCTCTCTCAACATCGACAGCGCAGGAGTAGGAGTCCTTTTCGTATCACCATCCAGGGAGCAGCTCCGATATGTCCTCAATATTTATTTCTCGGCGTCTAATAACGCCGCCGAGTACGAAGCATGCCTACACGGTCTGCGCATTGTGGTCGAGCTCGGTGTCAAGCATCTCTATGTTTATGGAGACTTGGCTCTGGTCATCAACCAACTCAACAAGGACTGGGATACGACCAGCGAAAAGATGGACGCATACTGCAAAGCGATCAGAAAGCTAGAAGGCAAGTTCTATGGCATCGAATACACACATGTGGTCCGGGACAAAAATCAAGCAGCAGATGCGCTATCAAAGTTAGGATCATCCCAATCTAAAGTCCCACATGGTGTATTTGTTCAAGACCTGCTCACGCCCTCCATCACGCCTCTAGACCAGCCATTGGTGGCTATGGTTTTGGCATCGAAGACCACCAAACCACCTCTGACCACCAAGAAGCCTGACTGGAGAGTACCGTTCATCAAGTACCTGACAGATGGCAGCGGTTACACCGATCGGACAGAAAACGAATGCCTAATGCATCGCAGTAAGCAGTATCTACTCGTCGATGGCAAATTGTGGCGCAAGAATGCGAAGGAGGAAATCTTGATGAAGTGTATAACCCAGGAGGATGGTGAACATCTCCTAGATAAAATTCACTCTGGCTCCTGTGGCAATCATGCGGCCTTAAGAACGCTGGTGGGCAAGGCTTTCTGAGCAGGGTTCTATTGGCCGTTAGCCATAGCCGATGCAGATAGGCTAGTTCACCATTGTGAAGGTTGTCAGTTCTTCGCCAAGAGAATCCACGTACCAGCACATAAGATTCAGACTATACCAGCCTCTTGGCCCTTCGCATGCTGGGGACTGGATATGATCGGGCCTTTCAAACCAGCCCCTGGGAAATTTACATGCGTCTTTGTGCTGATCGACAAATTCTCCAAGTGGATAGAGTATATGCCCCTGGTCAAGGCATCTTCAGAAAAGGCTATCGTGTTCCTCGACCAGGTCATCCACCGCTTCAACATACCCAACAGCATCATCACTGATCTAGGTACTCAGTTCACCGGAAATGCTTTTTGGGACTTCTGCGATGAAAGGAGCATAGTAGTAAAATATGTCTTGGTGGCACACCCTAGAGCTAATGGACAGGTCGAGCGGGCAAATGGTATGATCCTGGACACACTCAAGAAGAGGATGTACAGAGAGAATGACAAAGCTCCTGGAAGATGAGTCAAAGAGTTACTAGCCATGGTCTGGGGTCTCAGAACCCAGCCCAATCGCAATACCGGCGTATCACCATACTTTACGGTTTATGGCGCTGAGGCAGTGCTCCCAGCAGATATAGCCTTCAGATCAGCACGGGTAGAAAACTTCGACAAAGACAAGGCCAATGAAGTACGGGAGCTAGAAGTGAATAGTGCAGAAGAGAAGCGGCTCGATTCTTGTGTATGTATAGCCAAATAGCTTGCTATGTTGCGCAGGTACTACAACAAGAACGTCAAGGAGCAGTTCTTCATGGTTGGGGACCTGGTCCTGAAGTGGAAGACGAATCTGGCTGGTGTCCACAAACTCGCAACCCCATGGGAAGGGCCCTTCATGATCAAGGAGGTTACACGCCCTACATCTTACAGGTTAGCTCACCTAGATGGAACAGACGTACCCAATTCCTAGCACATCGACAAGCTTAGGCGTTTCTATGCTTAACTACTAAGATATGTACCCCTCTTGTACTTTTGATTTATTTCAATAAAGCTATTATGATTTCTCCGACCACTCTAATGTGTCACTTCAAAGTCTATTATTATTCTAACTCTACCAGTTAAAACCAACCACCATTCCTTCTTGGGTTCTTGGAGCAGGCCCTGTCTTCGGTTCCTCTCAACGCGTGCATGGGATCCGCTCTCTACGCTACGGGTGATCGACAGGTGCTCTCTGGTTTGACTTGTGTGTTTCTATGTGTGCACAAGCTACGCACCTTACACTCCGACCATAAGACAAACCAGGGCCATACAAACCTTTCAGGATGACGTGTCGACTAAACTGGTACAACTAAACAGAACGCCAACATGTTCTAACTTAGTTACATCAACACGGTATCCAAGATTAAACATGTTTTCTACAAAACAAACAAGCTTATGTTGAGATACAGTTACGTTATTACAAGCTTGCCTAAAAAGGTCCAAGTTTACAATAACCCAACTACATCTTCTTCAACAGCTATAGCCTACACTATTGGTTGGTCGGGGCATGCGGCACCTGCTTCTCGCTGGGCCTGACATCGTGTAAGGGTCTCGAGGACTCTGGCATTGATCGAGCTGAAGAAGATGGCCCCGCCGATGCCTAGCTGGTCGAGACTGCAGGCTTCATCGGTTAGCTTGAAAATGACGGCGCTCCTAGCTGACTTGTTGACGGCATTCCCTGTACGGGTGGTGTCGCACCTCCACATGGGTTAATATCGCCAATTATTTTCACCGACAAGTCTAGCTGGGTCATCCGTAGCTCCTCGGCCTTGTCTGGATCTACCTTCTTTGGGTATCTAGCCTCCAGGCTATTGAGATCGATCAGGGGGTAGTGAGCATGTACCATGCTTAGCACATGTGCGCCTGCATACTCTCCCGCCTCCTTCACGAACTCCTAGAACCATCCCCATGCCTTTTGGCATCTCTCGATCAACCCCAGCTGCGGCATCCTTGGCACATCTTCTGCTAGTGCCGGATCGATGAGGTTAAGGACTGGCAGAATGCCCTTTGCCACCTCCTGGGACCAGCTTTTCTAGGTGTCATGGTCCTTAGTGATTTCTTGGTATTGCGCCTTCCAGCCATCACAGTCTTTCATCATAGCCTCCAGATGCTTCTTTGCATTGATTTTTATAACTACAAACCGCACACGCTATTAAAACGTTAGACCACGCCAAACTACGGTAAGCAACAAAAATGAGCAAAGGCGGTTGGACAACTTACCTTTTAGCTCCTCTGTCATTTTGGTCGTGTGGTCCCGGAGCTGCGACTGGTCTTGCGCCAGTTTTTTGTTCTCGTTCAGGCGATCACACTCCACGACCGCACGACTGTTCTCCTCTCGGAGATGGATCACTTCAACTTCTAAGCCTGCACTACAGCTGTTACTACCAACAACACAACAACACTTGTCAGTAGTCGGTATGATAAAATGGCTACTTACTTATTCTTTCCCGCTCTTTATTACTGAGCTAGATGACCAGGTTCTGGTTCTAGGACTCTTGCACCATCTTTTCATGATTGACGGCTTCAAGTCGCTCGCGCAAGCGTTCCACCTCCGCTATCAGCTCCTTGTTGCTTGCAGCGATCCCCTCGATCTAGTCAAAGCATTTCTTGCGGTACCTTGTGGTCTTCATTAAGTCCTATGTGCAGATAGCTAAGTAACACAGCTACGACTAGACAGTAAGATCAGGGGGTGAAGCAAAGCTTACCTGCACCTTCGTCACAAGCCGTTTCGCCACCCGTTCAACTTTCTTGGTTTCTTCGACCTCCGGGATTTCCTCATGGACAACCCATTGGTCGTTCCGCCAACGCAACACATACACATGTTGTCGCTTGTCTTGCGGATGGCCTAGGACCTCCTCCACCTCGTCCTCTTTGGGCTCTTCTTTGGGTCCTGGTGCTGGCCCAGCGTTAGCAGCATCTGTGATCACCACAGCCTTCCCATGAGCTACAGCATCGGTAGATGTGGTCTATGCTCTCACCTCTGGCCGCTACACCTCAGTCTACTCTATTATCCTAGATGCTGAGGTGTTGCCCTCAGCAGGTTTAGTGCTCCGAGCACTCTTGCTTGGCTCGGCTGGTCCCTCGACCACCTGCTCGGGGACTATTGTCTGACTGCTTGCTTGCTGAGGCCCCGACAGATCTTCTACTATGGGTTCCTCAGTGGTCGGCTGCTGGGCAGTCTGCTCTACACTTATTGGCGGCGCCATGCCACTTCCGGCTAGCTGGTCTGGACTTTTGGTGGACGTCGAGCTAGTACATCTGAGATAAGTTCAAAAGGTAATCATATTAAATGCAAATTGCTAATTTATATCAAGATTATAAATACTTACATGTTGGAAGCACGGAATGATGTGGAGAAGGCATGTCTCTTTGGCCGTACTTGCTCCACGTGCTGTGCGGATGACTCCTGGTCTCCCTCTACATCCAGCACTATCACTGGGCCTTGGTCCTCGACTCCTCCGCTGCTTGTCCTTCACGCTGCAGTGGTCGGTGGTGTGCTCGGTTGAGTTGTCGCTCCCGTCGCCGGTCGTGTTCCTTGCTCCATCGACTCTAGTTGCTTCCTCCTTTTTCGAGGGACAAGTTGAAAGGTGTCTGCATCTTCTCCCTCCTCTGCGCCATCATCCGGCCAGGAAACAATCGCCTCCCGACGCTTACTGGCCGGGTTCTCCTCCAGGTCCCCCTCGGGCTCATTGATATTTAGCGCCCCCTAGTGAGCAGGGTGGTTACTAATCTCTTCTTCGACTATTTGGGGGCAGTCGACCGTTTACCAGTGGCTTTGGTCGCTGCCTCCTCTCCCGCTCCAAGCACCGCCCAGTTGACGGCCTCGTCCTCGATCCCGACGCTGGTCTGGGTGGTGGGATCGGCTCCTTGTGGCCACTCTACTCCAGGGGGTGGCGACATAAACACTGTCACTCTATCTCGACCATTAACCTGGGTAACAAAAGGGAGTGAACATAGTAAGTTTCCACTTATCCTACCACAATATAAGACTACGGGTATAAGGTAAGATGAGTTACCTTTGGGGAAAGTCGGGCAAGCTTGAAAGCGTGCTCGATGTCGCTCAATCTGGCATAATTTGGATCGGCTAAGTTAAATAGCTCACCAATTCTGGCTTTGACTTCGATTTTGTCAAGCACCCCCTGCCTCATCCTCATCGGGTCCGTGCTCCCTTGATACTCATAGCCAGGATGTACCCTCCTCTGGTAGGGCTAGATCCGTCGGCTGATGAAGCTCCCAACCACGCTCGAACCATCCAGTTTTTTCCACGGGATCATTCCAAATATTTTTGGAATCTATTCCAGATGCTCAGGCTTCTCCGACCAGCTTGTCTTCTTCTTCGGAATGTAGCCCACGTCGCACAGCGTGATCATGTTCGGCTCTTCGTGGATGTAGAACCATTTCTTATACCAGTCGTCGAGCGACGTGTTCCATGGGCGGTGCAGGTACTAGGCTTTCATGCCGTCACGGAGGTTAAGGTACACACCCCTAGCTATCTTTGAACCACCACTTCCTTTCTTCCGCAGACAGAAAAGATGGTGAAAAAATCGAAATGGGGCTAGAAGACGCCATATGCTTCGCAGAGATGTATAAAAGTGGCGATAAGGAGGATCGAGTTGGGATGCTGAAAGGTCCTAATGGCTAGAGGGGGGGTGAATAGCCTAATAAAAATTTCTACAACAACACTTAACCAAATGATTAGAGAATTATGAGGCGAAACAAGTGTTGCGCTAGCCTACTCAAAATGCAAGCCACCTACCACAATTCTAGTTTAGATAGTGTCAATTCACACAAGAGCAATGACACTACCCTATGTTAGTGTGCTCTCAAAGGCTAACTAAAGAGCCACACCAACCAAGCATGCAAGCTCTCACAACTAGCTACACTAAAGAGCTTGTCAACTAGTTTGCGGTAAAGTAAAGAGAATGATTAAGAGGATTATACCGCCATGTAGATGAAAGAACCAATCAATCACGAAGATGAATAACAATGAAGACCAATCACCTCGGAATTAATGATGAACACAATGATTTTTACCGAGGTTCACTTGCTTGCCGGCAAGCTAGTCCTCGTTGTGGCGATTCACTCACTTAGAGGTTCACGCGCTAATTGGCTTCACACGCCAAACCCTCAATAGGGTGCCGCACAACCAACATAAGATGAGGATCACACAAGCCACGAGCAATCCACTAGAGTACCTTTTGGCGCTCCGCCGGGGAAAGGTCAAGAACCCCTCACAATCACCACGATCGGAGCCGGAGACAATCACCACCCTCCGCTCAACGATCCTCGTTGCTCCAAGCCATCTAGGTGGCGGCAACCACCAAGAGTAACAAGCAAAATCCATAGTGAAACACGAACACCAAGTGCCTCTAGATGCAATCACTCAAGCAATGCACTTGGATCACTCCCAATCTCACTATGATGATGAATCAATGATGGAGATGAGTGGAAGGACTTTGGCTAGGCTCACAAGGTTGCTATGTCAATGAAAATGGCCAAAGATGTGAGCCATAGCTGGCCATGGGTCTTAAATAGAAGCCCCCACAAAATAGAGCCGTTGTACCCCTTCACTGGGCACACTGCGCTCTGACCGGATGCTCTGGTCAAACTGACCGGACCCTGGACTCAGCATCCGGTCCACTAATGGATGCCACGTGTCACCAGCTTCAAACGTTGTTCGTCGGATTTTAACGGCTATGAAGCTGACCGGACGCTCCGGCAAAACTGACCGGACGCTGAAGCCCTAGCGTCCGATCAAGTACAGTAAGGGTCCAAAACAATTTTTCTTCGACCGGACGCGTCCGGTCCACCTCGACCGGACATAGCCCAGCGTCCGGTGGTAAACCCTAGCCACTGTACCGCCAAGTCAGCGTGACCGGACATAGGCAGTCAGCATTCGGTGCTTTTGGATCCAGCGTCCGGTCACTTGACCGACGCTGGCATCTCCTCCATTCTCTTCACCCTTGCTCAAGTGTGCTAACCACCAAGTGTATCACCTTGTGCACATGTGTTAGCATATTTTCACAAATATTTTCAAGGATGTTAGCACTCCACTATATCCTAAATGCATATGCAATGAGTTAGAGCATCTAGTGGCACTTTGATAACCGCATTCCGATACAAGTTTCACCCCTCTTAATAGTACAGCTATCAAACCTAAATGTGATCACACTCTCTAAGTGTCTTGATCACCAAAACAAAATAGCTCCTATGGATTATACCTTTGCCTTGGGCATTTTGTTTTTCTCTTTCTTCTTTTCAAGTTTAAGCCCTTGATCATCGCCATGTCATCACCATTGTCATGTTATGATCTTCATTGGCTTCTCCACTTGAAGTATGCTACCTATCTCATGATCACTTGATAAACTAGGTTAGCACTTAGGGTTTCATCAATTCACCAAAACCAAACTAGAGCTTTCAGATGCAGATTGCAAATCCCAATCTCATAGTAACGACAGAGCCCCTGAAGAAACGGATGTACTGGAAGCCCAAATCCCCGTTTAAAGAAATCCTCGAACACCACGATCTCACCTGGTTGTGGATCGGGGTACCCCTCACCCTCCGGCGCACTCCATCCTATGAGCTCCTTGTTGTGGAGTACCCCCATGATGACGAGGTCTTCAATGATCTGCTCGTTGCTTTTCAATTTCCACCATTCCTTCGCCATGACCCCTGCTTTCTTCTACGCATCACTTTTCGCCATGACTCCGGCCTTGCTGGTGAACGGGGACATGGCGGCAGATTGATTGGTGATGATTTCAGATGTATTAGGGTTGGCGAGAGGAAGAAGAAAGCTGTGGTAGCGAATGACAATGGGGTTCAGTAAATAGTAACTGACCTATCATATATCGTATTTAACCCAAGAGTTATGCCATTTCGTCTGCCATGGATTCTTGGGGGATGCGCGCATGCGCCGCAGATGGTTGCTTTCACGTTTGTAGCCTTACTTAGCCTTGAGATCTACGCTAGTATATGCGCCTCTTCGTTGCCAGTGTGGGAGGGCCCACGCTGACGCACCTACTGATAGGTGCCACGCAACTGTTTGCTTGACAAGACAAAAAGGCAGTATGACGTGCTATACCCATCTACTTTTTTGACCAGATGTGTCAGATTAGACTTGACAGAACAAGTAAATAAATAAATACATACAATAATAGTACAAGTGGCATATGGTTTTTTGCCACACTTTTTGTGCTTGGGCATTGTCCCGACCACCCTCGTGCTCAGGGACTGTTATGACTATCCTTGTGCTTGGGGCCTGTCCAGACCACCATCATGCTCGGGGACTGTTCTAACCACTCTTGTGCTCGGGGACTACCCCGACCACTCTCTGACCATTGCTCGGAGACTGCTCTCCTCGGCTACATGTGATTTATACTCACATACTTAGACCTTGCTACAAGGCTGATACCTCGCCTTCCAGCAGCTCGGGGACTACATCGGTATGATGCACCTGCCGGTGCATCTCGTATCGCTTGTACGATGATTGGATTCTCAACTTAATTGGGAATTCTTTTTAGACCCTGGCACCATGTGCCTGCGTCACCTACTACCAGGCTCGGGGACTAAGTGGGCACACTTCACCTTGCGGTGAATGTGCTTATTTTATCAGCCCCTACGCTCTGACTGTTGGCCATAACTACTATTATACAAGGGTCACTTATATTTCTTTTTAGAAATACAAGTGGGCACACTTGATCAGGAAAGAAATCTTTTTCTTTTTTCTTTAGAGCACCATGCATTCTTCGGACAACCGGAATCTTCAGCTATAATCGTGGTCTACTATTCTTTGTGCTGACCAGAATACTGGCACATTTGCTTGGTCAATGTTTCAACCAGTTGGAGATGACATGAAGACAGATCGCATTAGCCAAAGAAGATCGAACGGCGTGTCGCAACATAATACATGGTGCTCGGGGACTAGCTGTGGGGGTATTAACCCCTATACCCTTACGGCTAGGCTTGGGCTGGCCCAGACCAGGGGGTCTGGCCCACTAGAAGACGACGCGTGGCTCGGCCAATTTTCTCAGAGTCCCACGTAAGGGATCAAGGCAGACTTGGAGATCAAGCAAGATCCTGGTCGGTTAGAATAGGAATCCTTATCCGGCCACTTATGGCAATTGTAACTGGTTAGGATTAGTTTCCAAATCTGTAACCCTACCCCCTAGACTATATAAGGTGGGCAGGGGACCCCTCTCAAGAAACATCTCATTGACATACAGCAATACAACCAGACACAGGACGTAGGTATTACGCCTTCACGGCGGCCGAACCTGGATAAAACCTCGTGTCTATCTTGCGTCACCATCTCGTTCATAGCTTGCGCACCTATCTACCGACAATCTACTACCTTGGGCATACCCCTAGGTAGACTGCCAACCATATTTCATCAACACGGCCTTTAGCACTTAGGCGACGATGTACGGCCCTTCCCATGGTGGGGTGAGCTTGTGACGGCCCTTGTTGCTCTGCCTCAGTCTCAGCACCAGGTCACCCACCTTCAAGTCTCGGCTTCAAATGTGCCGGGCTTGATAGCATCGTAGGGCTTGCTGGTACTTGGCCGAGTGTAGCAGTGCAACGTCTTAGGCTTCCTCCAGTTGGTCGAGGGTGTCCTCACGGGCAGTGCGGTTTCTTTGCTCGTTGTAGGCCTGTAGCCTCGGGGAACCATACTCCAAGTCAGTGGGGAGGACAGCCTTGGCTCCATAGACCAGGAAGAATGGTGTGAACCCTATGGCTCGGCTCGGGGTGTTCCTCAGGCTCCAGATGACCGATGGGAGTTCGGCAAGCCATTTCTTGCCAAATTTCTTCAACCGGTTGTATATTCTTGGCTTGAGGCCTTGTAGGATCATGCCGTTGGCACGTTCTACTTGGTCGTTTGTCCTAGGGTGTCCTATGGATAACCAGGCCACGCGGATGTGGTGGTCATCGCAGGACGTCAGGAACTTGTGGCCGGTGAATTGTGTCCCATTGTCAGTGATGATGGTGTTTGGAACCCCGAACCTATGGATGATATCAGTGAAGAACAGCACCGCTTAATCGGATTTGATTCGATTGATCGGACGAGCCTCGATCCACTTGGAGAACTTATCGATTGCTACCAGCAAATTGGTATAGCCCCCAGGGGCCTTCTGTAGAGGCCCAACCATGTTGAGCCCCCACATGGTGAATGGCCATGTAATGGGGATGGTTTGGAGGGCTTGGGCTGGGAGGTGTGTCTGCCACACATAGTACTGACATCCCTCATAGGATCATACGAGCTTTGTGGCGTCAGCAACCACTGTTGGCTAGTAGAACCCTTGGCGAAAAGCATTTCCGACAAGCGTCTAAGGCGTTGCATGGTGCCCGCAGGCTCCTACGTGCAAGTCCCAAAGTAGGGCTTGGCCTACCTCGGTGGTGATGCATCGTTGGAGGACGCTAGATGGGCCTCGCCTGTACAACTCGCCGTTGCTGAGGACGTAAGTTTTGGCTCATCGCGCAAGCCATCGGGCTTTGGTCCTGTCTACAGGAAGCTCTCCTTGAACGAGGCAATCAAGGAACAGGACTTGCCAGTCCGTGCCCTAGTTGGCCTTGGGAGGCTCCGCGTTGATTTCCATGACCTCGAGCTCGGCCGAAGGGGTCTCGGTGATAGAGGAGGCCTCGGGCCCTATGGTGGGCTCGACCGGTGGGCCCTCTTCCACCACCGAGGCGTAGTCAATGGAAGGCTTGTGGAGGTCTCTGGCAAAGATGTTTAGGGGGACCGAGGCCCATGCCGATGCCATCTTTGCCAGTTCGTCCACGGCCTCGTTGAACTTTCACGCAATGCGATTGAGTTCGAGACCATCGAACTTGTCTTCTAGGCGACGCACCAACTTGTAGTACGCCTCCATTTTGGGGTCATGGCAGTTTGACTCCTTCATCACTTGATCGACGACGAGCCACGAATCACCCCGTATGTTGAGACGCCATACTCCAAGTTCGATGGCGATCTGCAAGTCATTGACGAGGGCTTCATACTCGGCTGCGTTGTTGGAGGCGGCGAAGTGGAGCCGAATCATGTAGCGCATGTGCACTCCAAGGGTTGAGATGAAGACCAGGCCCACGCCTGCCCCAGTCTTCATCAGGGACCCGTCGAAGTACATGGTCCAGCATTCCGCCTGGACTTGAGCAGGTGGGAGTTGGGTGTCGGTCCACTCAGCCACAAAATTGGCCAAGACCTAAGATTTAATTGCTTTCCGAGGCGCAAAAGACAGGGCTTCCCCCATGAGTTTGATGGCCCACTTAGCTATCCTACCCAAGGCCTCCCGGTTATGGATTATCTCTCCTAGGGGAAAAGACAACACCACGGTCATCGGGTGGGACTCGAAGTAGTGACATAGCTTGCGTCGAGCCAAGACTACGGTGTAGATCAGCTTCTAGATGTGGGGGTAGCGTGTCTTAGCCTTGGAGAGCACCTCACTGATGAAGTAAATAGGTCATTGGACGGGTAAAGCATGCCCCTCTTCCTGCCCCTCGGCCACTATGGCCGCGCTAACCACTTGGGTCGTTGCAGCGACATAGAGTAAGAGGGCCTCGCCCTTGGTCAGTGGTACCAGGATGGGAGGGTTGGTAAGCAGTGCCTTGAGCTTGGCGAGGGCTTCTTCGGCCTCGGGGGTCCATGAAAAGCGTTCAGATTTTCTCAAGAGGCGGTACAGAGGCAAGCCTTTTTCGCCAAGGTGCGAGATGAAGCGGCTTAGGGCCACAAGGCATCCCATGACCCTCTACACTCCCTTGAGGTCTCGGATTAGTCCCATGTTGGTCACAGCCGAGACCTTCTATGGGTTGGCCTCGATGCCACATTCTGAGACTATGAACCCTAAGAGCATGCCTCGGGGGACCCCGAAGACACACTTCTCAGGGTTGAGCTTGATGTCCTTCTGCCTGAGGCATTTGAAGGCTATTTCCAAGTCACCGACAAGATCACTGGCCTTCCTAGACTTGACCACGATGTTGTCCATGTAGGCCTCGATGGTTCACCCGATGTGCTCGCTAAAGACCTAGGTCATGCACTGCTGGTATGTGGCCCCTGCGTTTCTGAGGCCAAACGACATAGTCACATAGCAGTACATGTCGAATGGTGTGATGAAACAAGTCGTGAGCTGGTCGGATTCTTTCATCTTGATTTGATGGTAACTGGAATACGCATCAAGGAAAGATAGGGTTTCGCATCCCACAGTGGAGTCAATGATTTGGTCGATTTGAGGTAATGGGAAAGGGACTTTTGGACATGCTTTATTCAAAGCGGTGTAGTCTACACACATTCGCCACTTCCCATTTTTCTTCTTAACTAATATAGGATTACCTAACCACTCTGGATGGGACACTTCCTTGATGAATCTGGCCACCAAAAGCTTTTGCACCTCCTCACCAATGGCCCTGCGCTTTTCCTCGTCGAATCAGTGCAGGCGCTGCTTCACCGGTCTAGAGCTGGCCCAGATGTCTAAGGCATGCTCGGCGACCTCCCTCGGTATGCCCGGCATGTCCAAGGGGCTCCACGCGAATACATCGGCATTCACATAGAGAAAGTCGATGAGCATGGCTTCCTATTTGATGTCGAGGGTGGCGCTGATCCTCAGCGCCCGGTCGTCGAAGTAGGTGGGGTCGACTAGGATGAGCTTGACGGTCTCTATAGGCTCGAAAGTCCCAGCGTGACACTTGGAGTCAGGCGCCTCGCTACCAAGTCGGTCGAGGTTGACGATGAGGGTCTCGGCCTCCACGAGAGCCTCGGCGTACTGAATGCATTCGACGTCGCAGTCATATGCATGCTCGTACGTGGACTCGATAGTGATGACGCTGTTGGGGCCTGACATCTTGAGCTTGAGGTAGGTGTAGTTGGGGACCACCATGAACTTGGCATAGCACGACCGCCCCAGGATGGCGTGATAGGTTCCCTTGAACCCAACCACCTCGAAGGTGAGGACCTCCTTGCGGTAGTTGGAGGGAGTGCCGAAGCAGATGGGCAAGTCGATGCGCCCGAGGGGTCGCGTGCGTTTTCCTAGCACGATGCAATGAAAGGGTGCGGCATTGCCTTAGAGTTGTGATTGGTCGAGCTCAAGGAGCTCCAGGGTGTTGGCGTAGAGGATGTTGAGGCCGCTACCTCTATCCATCAATACCTTGGTGAGCCAGGTGTTGCCGATGATGGGGTGGACGACGTGTGGGTACTGCCTGGGGTTCGGGACATAATCGGGGTGGTCATCCCGATCAAAGGTGATCGCCTCTCGACACCAGTCGAGGTACCGAGGAGTGGGCACCTTCATCGAGAAGACCTCCCGGTGCTCCCTCTTTCGCTAGCACGCCGTGAGGCACGCTGAAGGCCCGCCAAAGATCATGAAGGTGTTGTGCACCTCGGGGAACCCGTCGTCCTTGTCGTTGTCCCTATCGCCAGCGTCCCTCTTCTTAGCATCATCACTAGGGAGCCCGAGCTTGGCGTAGTAACGCCGAAGCATGGTGCACTCTTCGAGGGTGTGCTTCATCGGGCCCTGGTGGTAAGGGCAGGGCTTCTTAAGCATATCGTCGAAGAGCCCGAGGCCTCTGGGGCCTCAGGGATTCTTACGATCTGTGGCTGCGACTAGATCAGCCTCGAGGACCTCCTGCTTCCCCTAGTGACCCTTTTTCTTTTTCTTGGGGAGGTGGGGAGCTAAGGCCCCAGGGGCCTCATCCCTCTGCTTCCCCTTGGCATCGTTGTCGGGAAGATGGCCCCGATGGCCTCTTCGCCCAAGGCAAAGTTGGTGGCGATGTCGAGGAGCGCGGTCGCCGAGGTTGGCATGTTTCGGCCTAACTCTCAGACCAGGTCTCGGCAGGAGGTGCCGGAGAGGAACGCCTAGACAATTTCCAAGTCGCCGACACGGGGCAACTATGTAATTGCTTGGAGAAGCATCGGATGAAGTCTCAGAGAGACTCGCCCAGCTTCTAGCGACAACTCTTGAGGTCCTAGGAGTTCCCGAGGCACATGTATGTGCCCTAGAAATTCCCAACGAAGACCTTTACCAAGTCGCGCCAGTTGTGGATTTGCAAGGGAGGGAGGTGTTCGAGCCAGGCTCACGCCGAGTCTGACAGGAACAACGGGAGGTTGCGGATGATGAGCAGGTCATCATCCACGCCGCCTAGCTGACAAGCCAAGCGGTAATCGGCCAGCCAAAGCTCGAGGTTGGTCTCACCATTGTACTTTGCGAGGTTGGCCGGTTGCCGAAACTAGGCCGGGAAGTGAGCGTCGCGGATGGCCCTGCTAAAGACTCGAGGGCCAGGTGGCCCAGGAGAAGGACTATGGTCCTCCCCACTGTCGTAGTGACCGCCTCGGTGTGGATGGTAGCCTTGGGTAGGCCCCTCGTTGTCATGGCGCGTTGCTTGCTGACCACGTCATGGTCGCCTTGCGCCTCACATAGATCGCCGAGGCGGTCATGCACCGAGGGGGGCCTGTTGGCCATCGGTGTAATACCCCAGGTGTTTGTCACCAGTTAAGCAATGGGTTTAAACTCAAACATGACATGTTAAGTGGTGATGAAAGTTTCAAGATCAAATCTACAAAATGAGCGACCACTTAAACTTGGACCATGCACCATTGCTTACATGTTGCCCTTTCCAAAAAGTATGCTTGAGTAATGTTGGATCTACTTCTTTCATGTGCCCCACATCAATTTTCACCCACATGGATGATTGGAAAAGTCTCGTGAAGTTTGGAATCAAAAAGTTACATGAAATGATAAGTTATAATCTTTCTTGGATTGCTTTACTAAGTGATGATATGTAGGTTGACCTAGAAAGTAAAATATGTACCCAATGTATAAAGTGCTTGTGTGACCTTAGGAATACATTAAACATGTTTAGAGTGTCATTATGAACAACTTTGGTATACATGGCTAGGGCTAATTTGGTCGCTAAGTCATAGTTTCAGTGTAAGTCATCATTTAAATATAGTATGTTTGACCTAGTTTGAACTATGTCATAGAGACTTTGCATGGAGGTGTTCACTTAAGAAAAATTGTAGTATTTGAGTAGAGTAACAACTTTTATTTTTGAGTCATAGGCTAATTAAGCTCCTAACAGGCTTGAATTTGGATCACAAAGATCATTGTATTGCTGTTTGAAAACTTGGAAATATTTCTAAGTCTTTGAACGTTTTTCAGTTTTCGTGTAGTGTACTTTGGTGCCTCATAGTTTGAAAACAGTGGAGTTTTAGACGATGTTGATGTTGGAAATTTTGGAGATTACCTGTAGCTCTACAACATTTATTATTACCTCTCATGCCAAAACTAAAAGGTTTAGGAGATAGAGAGGCGAGAATATGGAGGTTCAGTCGTGTGTTCAGACATTTTTGAACTAGCCTGGAATTTTTGAACGTGGCCGACATGAACAGAGCCTTGCCGCCGCGTGGTGCCTGTGTGCCGCCTCGCTTGCCACCTCGCCCCACCTCTGTGCATGAAAACCGAGCGCCCGGCGCCCTCTGCTCCTCACTCGCGCTCGCCACCTCTCGCTCTTCTGCTCGCTCTCGTCGTCACCGTGCACGCAGAACGGTGAGCCGCCGCCATGGCCGAGCAGTGAGCTTGCCGCCGCCGCTGTTCCCTGCCTCCGTGCTTCCCCGCTCCTAGCCAGCAGCACCAACACCTCCTCATGGTTTCCCAGAACCCGTACCACCCACCCCCGGCCTCGCCGTCGCCGGGAGCTCCGCCGCCACCGTGCAGTCGCCTACTGCGGCCGCCGGCGCACGTGGCCGGGCCACCACGAGCTGCCTCGTGCCAAGACGAGTTGTCCCATGGGTGCGCGCGAGGTCCCTGGTGCTCCACCGCCGCCCCATCGCCGACGACGAGCCTCCTCCGGCCGGAAACAGCGAACTCCCGCGCCTCCTCTGCTCCAAATCCCGTCGAGGACCTCGCGCGACAATTCGACGATAGTCAAGGGCCTATCTGCAATGTCATTGACTCAAGTGAATAGTGCTTCCGAGGACTTATTTGTTGTAAATCGGGTAAAACTTTGAAACTTCATAGTAAATCATGGGAAATTCGTAAATTAGCAAATGAGGACTTTTTGGAATCCTTGTGAAATTCTCTATGCACTAGATCTATAATATGTCAGGTTTTAGTTTAAAGTTGTAGCTGTAAAAATGGATTTGTGCAGTTAGGGTTTGAATGCTAGTCTTATTTGTTTTTTTTATAACTGCAGTTGTTGTGCTCAAATAATTGTGAAATTTTTGTGGAGTGCTACTAAGATGATTGTTGTTGTCTGGTAAAAATTTCATGAGTTTAGGATTTATAGTTTAAGAGTTATAAAAATAACAAATGCCCTGTTTTGAATTGCTCCTATTCTGAACAGTTCTGCATGTTTGAATTAATTGGCTCAGTTAAGTTATGAATCATGATTTGATGACAATACATGAGTTGTAGTACTTTTCTTAAGCTTTCCAAAAAGTTAAATATCATGATTTTTGGCTAAGTAGATCTTGAGTTATACTTGCTTAAATCTCTGTGGCTGTTTCTGCCTAAACCCAGACAGGGTTTCCTTGTTCTTACTGTGGGGCCTTCTTACTAGTAGAATTAGCTTTAGGTGTTTACAACAAAGTTGTTTAAAATTTTCTAAGATTTCTAAAAAGTCTAGAACCATATTTATTGGACATATATAACTCCATTTATAGCTGTTTAAAGTGGCATGTCAGTTTCTGTCTATGTTTTTGACAGAGCTGTAATTATTGGATTAATTGACCCTTCTAACTGTAGAATCATCTTAATATGAGAATAAGAAAGTTGTAGGTAACTTCCTAAGCTTTTCAAAAAGTTATGGTTCATGTTTGTGGGAGGTCTAGAACTCCAGTTATGCTTCTCTGAAGTTTCTATCCGTTTTTTATACCACTGCTGTTGGGCTGGATTTGCAGTTTTGCTTGTGCAATTATTTTCGTGGTGTAAATGATGTTTGCTATAGTTGTAGTGAATACAAAAGTTGTAGAAAATTTCATAATCTTGCTTGTGTTCAAATTGTAAGACCATAGGCCTGATAGTTTAGGAGTTACATGACTTTTAAGTCTTCGGTCAAGTTTTGATTTTATTCTGAGCAGATCTGAAAGATGCTAGTGTTTGATCTAGTTAGGATTTGAATGAGTTTTTGGTGATAATAACAAAGTTGTAGATAATTCATGTATCTAGATTCTGTTAAAATTTGGTGGTATTTGGCCAAGTAGTTTGTGAGTTATGCCTGTTTAAAGTTGGGTTACAGAATTGATTACTCTCTGTCTTGTTTAGACCAGTTTCTGTAAATGTGTATATTTGACTTAGTTAACTTGAGAATCATGCTAAGATGATTAAATATGAATTGTAGATAAATTCATAAGCTTTCCAGAATGTCTTCTTGCAAGTCATTTGGATTTGTGTAACTCCAGTTATAGCTAAATCTTGTAGCTGCTGTTTGCATGTCCCGAAATTGGCAGATTCCAATTATAGTGGTTGCTTGTATATTGCTAAGTGTGGCTTATGCCCTTGTTGATGATCAAGTTATGATACTTGTGACCTTGTTAAACTTGTGTCATGCTTGATGTGCTTGCTCTCTATAGTTAGTTGTGTGATGTTAGTTAAAATAGCTATTGGTGTCTATGTCTTGCATAATCTTGTGTTTGTCTTGAAAGCTTATGTGATGCATGTTGTGTTATCCTTCATCACATTCATACACATGCATCTTGCATCTCATTTAGGTACGCTAGATGAACCACGTGAAGGATGCGATGTTGGAGCCAAACCCGAAGACAGTATTTGATGGATCTATCCCGAAGATGGAAGGACTAAGCAAGTGCTAGGACCGGAGATGTCACCAAGTCGGTGCAAGCTAACTGAACTGACTTGTGTCGGATCCCAGGCAAGCCCCGGAGCATTTTAAGTCTCCTAGTATTTTACAAATGATTACTTGAGTACTTATGATTGATGCATTAGGTTATAAGAGTTGAATGGAACCACTTGATACATATAAATTCCTTGTCCAGATATTACACCTTTAACCGGTATAGGTCCAGGATCGAATATATGCTTAGCCATGCTTAGACCGGTAGAAGTCGGGTGATATCCTGTCACCTGCGAGATATAGGTGGATACCGGAGCACGGTTGGCTATATTTGCTATCGTGGAAAAGAACCATGGGGTAAAAGTAAATCGAGGCCGGGCGGAGTCTATGTCTAGGTTGACTCATGTGATTCCGTCTGTGTCGATTAAGGACCATACCGTTGTTGGCGCTTCTGACAAGATTGAACGCATGCCTATCACTTAGCTGGCCGGATAACTCATTCCGACCGCGAAGCCGAGTAGCTCAACTCAGGCCGGGACCCATTCTGTTGTGCGCTCCTTCCGGGGGACGATCAGACTGAGCCCAAGGGCAGGCTAGGCCTAAACGTCCTGGCATCTGGTGTCCCAGATTGTGCGGCGCGGTACGGACCCACGAAATGTGTACCTGAGTTGTACCAAAGGTGACCTAAGGTGACCGTTGATCTGGTCTGCCTGGGTTTGTGTTAGGAATAAATTCCCAGCTGGTTGAAATCGATTCGAATCGCCGTCTCTCCCGGATAGTGAGAAACTTGGCTAGTCCCAACATCATAGTAATTGGATTATGGAATGTGATGGTTCGGATAACATGGAATTACTATACCTGCTATGGTTACTATTGTATGCTCTAAAAAGATATACCACATGTTTGGCACAGGATAGTTGCTAATCTAGAGATGGATAGTTATAATTAACTTGATGACATAATTATAACTGTATAATTAAGTTAATCGCTTTTTATGCAAAATATTGTCAAGCTACCTCCACTTATAAAGCCTTGCATACTCCTTGGAGTCAATTTTATTTCTGGTTTATGACGGGTAAGTCTAGCTGAGTACATTCGAGTACTCAGGGTTTATCCCACCATGTTGCAGGTAAGGTTTTGGCCTGCTGAAGATGGTGGCTAACCACCGGTGGGCTCGGTGACTCTATATTCACTTCTCATCTACATGCTTTTGTCTGAGGATGTCACTTATGCTAGCAATGTATTTGGAACTCATATTAATGAAATCCTTCGAAAGCAATGTTGTTTTCACTAATCGGTTTTGAAATCCAAACTTGTATTATTATTTATGAACCTATTTGTAATATTATTTCCGCTGCAACTCTGTGTATGTGATGTGTATTTGCTTAATCACGCGATCTTGGTTGTGATGTTGATTTACCGAGGTCCTGCGTGACACTCGGCGGACTACCGGGTTTATATAAGTGAGAGTATGCGCGTGTCAACGTGTTAAGCGGGGACAGCCGTACTTGATCTTGTATAAATTGGGCGGTTCTGTCACAGCTGGTATCAGAGCGAGATTAAGCATAATACTGTCAGGTACATAGTTTTAAAAGCCAAGTTTTGGTTTTAAAAAGTCTATTTTAACTAAAACTTTAGCTACAGGCAAATTTGTTAAAACTTATTTGCAAAACTATGCTAGCGACATCCTCCTTTATGCCCAGTTAAGGACTATTAGGTGGCTATCTAAGTACTAACTTTGGGGGTTTACTTCTTGCAATTTTTACTTTCGTCGTCCATACGGCGTGCTATTGTATGGATGCCGTTCACTTGAATGGTAATGTATGGATCAATTGCCTCTACGCACAGGTAAGTGTGAGTTGTGAGAGCATGACCGTCCAACTATCGGTCTAGGGGAGAGTTAGCTATGGTTACTGGAATATTTACATGTTACACACATGTATATATGAAGGTACTTAATTGCGGGTATATTTATCGGGTAGCTATGGATATCAAAGTATATACATCTAGGGATGTGTATATGGAGAGTATCTTAGTTTACTGCTTTCATTGTGTGCTTATTTATCTCTTGTGGGGATGGGCTGCAATGAATTTGCCTGCAGGTACGCTAACCACGAATGCGTAGATTGAATGTAGCTAACGACTAGCTATATATTGAGAGAGTACATGTTATGCCACCAACATAGAACGTGATTGCCGCCTTAGGCTGGCAATTTTGTGAGGACGAGTAGGACGAGCATGCATCATGATTGTGCTTGTGCATAAATATGCTTCCCTCACCTTGTCCTAATAATAAGTAACTTGTGATCAATGTGATGCTACTATCTTCCTTGTGTGAAGCTAGACAAAATGCCTTGTTCCATGCCGCTTGAATAGCTGTGCTTGAAGATAGTGGGTGATTAGCTTTGCCTTGTATGTTTGCTTCCAAAGGAAATAGATGACAAAGTTAATAGTTAGCAAAAGGTTCACCCCTTTGAAAACTAAATTGCTAAATGTTAGCAAAACTTATTTTGTAGAGATATCCACCTACTCAGTAAAAAGGAAATAAAAGATAACAATACTTTACCACCATGTTTTGCATGATATGTGTAGCAGTGTTGTTGTAGGTGATTACTTGTTAGGTGTGAGCTTTGTGCTTAGTAATAGTCGCTTAAGCTAATTAGATTGAGTATTTCGAAATGCTTGCTTAAGACCAGAATGTAGGTGCGGATGCTCGTTATTTAGGTAGTGCCGTAGTTGTCACTCCTTTTGTCCTCGGAAAGCATATGAGTGTTGAAGAGCGCTATCCTAGAACAACGTCCAAGTTTTGGTAATCTCATGGTTGTTGTCTCCAATTAAGTTCTCTCTTAGGAGCCTAAGCCTGTACATGAGGTTGTTAGCCCTTGAACGTTGCGCTACGAAGACCTTTATCCATGCCTTTGCTTGACCTTAGGCCCAAGTTTAGTTCCCTTGAATGCTTGCATGTGTCGTGGTTGTCCCACTCCTGTGTGGGAGGACTTTGATCTAAAATCCTTGTAGAGCCTCATTGCTCCTTCTTCTACAGATGATCTGGTGCAATGCTAATCGCTATCCATCCTAGCTTTGGAACCTTCTCCTCGTAGGTCATGTCGTTGCTTTATCAACTGAATCCCTAGTCAGTGCATTGGCTCTGTCCCTTGCATCCCGTTGTTTTGTCTCCAACTTTTTTTTTCAAGTCTCTGTATGTTCATCAGTCTTGATCTCATGTTGCTGCTCGGCAAGACCAAATCTCATGTTCATCATTATATGGTAATCACTTTGGTGGACACAAGACGTATATGGAAATTCGGCAAGAAGTCCCCGGCTCAGTTGTCTTCAGCAATTAGACTATGTTTTCTTACGCTGTGTTTTGATCTTTAGATCGCCTCCTTGTTGACTCCTAACCTTGTGACTACCTTTGTTGCTATCCCTACTTCTCATTGTGCTTGCTCTTATGCAACCAAATTTGTGCTACGTGAGAATGCTTGTGGGTTGTATGTTCAGTAATGGTGCCACGATTAGCGATCTACGGTGCCGCGATGAAACCGAGGGCATCCTGTGGATTGCAGCCACAAGGTTGTGCTGCTCGGCACGCGCTGGTATCGAAGTTTCTAGTCATGATCCATTGCAGGACTGCATCGATGTGTTATTTTCACGTGAGCTCCTCCTTGATTATCTCTCCTTATCTTGTCAAAAGATCTGTACGTCGAACTAGAAACCATAGGACTTCCTTCTAGAGTCGTCCAAAGGATAACCTTTGAAGAACAGGTCACTGACATAAACCATAACAGACTGCAAGATGGTAGACAAGTGACTCTACTTGACGGTCCCTGTAATGACGTCGATTATCTAGTGAGCAACTTATGTCATTCTCGTTGGATTGGAAAAGGAGGCTTCAATGTCCAATGTAGTTCAACAAAGCTAGTTTTGCTATAGTGTTAGTCAAATCAACTTACTGCGCCACTGCACTATAAAGTCAAATTGTGCTCAACCTGCTTAGTAGTGTACTATTTCTTCGGATGGTGAATAACTACAACCTTTGTTGCCTTCCAGACCTCGCTGTCATCCTTCTTCAGCAAGGATTTACAAGACGGGCTTGTTCTTTGGTACCTTCCAGGTGTTTTCACCCAAGAGGTTGCATCAGATTCAACCCAGATCACTATTGCAACTTGGATCCAAAGGCTCCCTAAAGAATGATCATCGAGAACATTGGGCCAACAGAGTCAGCTATCACATTCACCGCTCACTCAACGGACTCAGATAATACGGTGTGGTTATCAAAAAAAGAGAACTGCACACATGGAACATTATGTAGCTTTCCATCAGTTGGCATCTGAGTGATTGCACCGCTACAGCCGGCTTGGATATTGGTTAGCTAGTTTCTCATACCCTCAAAGGATGTTTACCCCATCTATGATCACATCCTTTATGGAAAGTTGTGCTTAAGCCACTTTAGTAGAGAACTGCTTTTCAAACCTTGGGAACAAATATAGCACCGTTGCAAGGAATATCCGTTAATAGACCATGATCTAGTGCAAAGTCCATAAGGTCTATGCTATATTCACTAAGGAAGTAGATGTTACAAGTATTTAGTCTACGCTTGTATCACTCTTCGTACATCGTTGACGAAGTACGTAGGACAGTGCTATCTTGGATTTCTTCCAATGTAACAATGCTTTATGGACACCAACGAAAGGAGATTCTTCAGACAACAGCTTACGACGAAGAGCAAGTATCAGAAAGTGTCGTGACCAAATTAGCCTCTCTGATACTCCAAACTTATGTAGCCTAAGGCTATCATTGATATTGGAAAATGAAGGACATGCTTCTCTTCCCTTAAAGGTCTTTCACATCGAATCTCGGGGCGAGATTCCTATAAGGGGGGAGGGCTGTAACACCCCAGGTGTTTGTCACCAGTTAAGCAATGGGTTTAAACTCAAACATGACATGTTAAGTGGTGATGAAAGTTTCAAGATCAAATCTACAAAATGAGCGACCACTTAAACTTGGACCATGCACCATTGCTTACATGTTGCCCTTTCCAAAAAGTATGCTTGAGTAATGTTGGATCTACTTCTTTCATGTGCCCCACATCAATTTTCACCCACATGGATGATTGGAAAAGTCTCGTGAAGTTTGGAATCAAAAAGTTACATGAAATGATAAGTTATAATCTTTCTTGGATTGCTTTACTAAGTGATGATATGTAGGTTGACCTAGAAAGTAAAATATGTACCCAATGTATAAAGTGCTTGTGTGACCTTAGGAATACATTAAACATGTTTAGAGTGTCATTATGAACAACTTTGGTATACATGGCTAGGGCTAATTTGGTCGCTAAGTCATAGTTTCAGTGTAAGTCATCATTTAAATATAGTATGTTTGACCTAGTTTGAACTATGTCATAGAGACTTTGCATGGAGGTGTTCACTTAAGAAAAATTGTAGTATTTGAGTAGAGTAACAACTTTTATTTTTGAGTCATAGGCTAATTAAGCTCCTAACATGCTTGAATTTGGATCACAAAGATCATTGTATTGCTGTTTGAAAACTTGGAAATATTTCTAAGTCTTTGAACGTTTTTCAGTTTTCGTGTAGTGTACTTTGGTGCCTCATAGTTTGAAAACAGTGGAGTTTTAGACGATGTTGATGTTGGAAATTTTGGAGATTACCTGTAGCTCTACAACATTTGTTATTACCTCTCATGCCAAAACTAAACGGTTTAGGAGATAGAGAGGCGAGAATATGGAGGTTCAGTCGTGTGTTCAGACATTTTTGAACTAGCCTGGAATTTTTGAACGTGGCCGACATGAACAGAGCCTTGCCGCCGCGTGGTGCTGTGTGCCGCCTCGCTTGCCACCTCGCCCCACCTCTGTGCATGAAAACCGAGCGCCCGGCGCCCTCTGCTCCTCACTCGCGCTCGCCACCTCTCGCTCTTCTGCTCGCTCTCGTCGTCACCGTGCACGCAGAACGGTGAGCCGCCGCCATGGCCGAGCAGTGAGCTTGCCGCCGCCGCTGTTCCCTGCCTCCGTGCTTCCCCGCTCCTAGCCAGCAGCACCAACACCTCCTCATGGTTTCCCAGAACCCGTACCACCCACCCCCGGCCTCGCCGTCGTCGGGAGCTCCGCCGCCACCGTGCAGTCGCCTACTGCGGCCGCCGGCGCACGTGGCCGGGCCACCACGAGCTGCCTCGTGCCAAGACGAGTTGTCCCATGGGTGCGCGCGAGGTCCCTGGTGCTCCACCGCCGCCCCATCGCCGACGACGAGCCTCCTCCGGCCGGAAACAGCAAACTCCCGCGCCTCCTCTGCTCCAAATCCCGTCGAGGACCTCGCGCGACAATTCGACGATAGTCAAGGGCCTATCTGCAATGTCATTGACTCAAGTGAATAGTGCTTCCGAGGACTTATTTGTTGTAAATCGGGTAAAACTTTGAAACTTCATAGTAAATCATGGGAAATTCGTAAATTAGCAAATGAGGACTTTTTGGAATCCTTGTGAAATTCTCTATGCACTAGATCTATAATATGTCAGGTTTTAGTTTAAAGTTGTAGCTGTAAAAATGGATTTGTGCAGTTAGGGTTTGAATGCTAGTCTTATTTGTTTTTTTTATAACTGCAGTTGTTGTGCTCAAATAATTGTGAAATTTTTGTGGAGTGCTACTAAGATGATTTTTGTTGTCTGGTAAAAATTTCATGAGTTTAGGATTTATAGTTTAAGAGTTATAAAAATAACAAATGCCCTGTTTTGAATTGCTCCTATTCTGAACAGTTCTGCATGTTTGAATTAATTGGCTCAGTTAAGTTATGAATCATGATTTGATGACAATACATGAGTTGTAGTACTTTTCTTAAGCTTTCCAAAAAGTTAAATATCATGATTTTTGGCTAAGTAGATCTTGAGTTATACTTGCTTAAATCTCTGTGGCTGTTTCTGCCTAAACCCAGACAGGGTTTCCTTGTTCTTACTGTGGGGCCTTCTTACTAGTAGAATTAGCTTTAGGTGTTTACAACAAAGTTGTTTAAAATTTTCTAAGATTTCTAAAAAGTCTAGAACCATATTTATTGGACATATATAACTCCATTTATAGCTGTTTAAAGTGGCATGTCAGTTTCTGTCTATGTTTTTGACAGAGCTGTAATTATTGGATTAATTGACCCTTCTAACTGTAGAATCATCTTAATATGAGAATAAGAAAGTTGTAGGTAACTTCCTAAGCTTTTCAAAAAGTTATGGTTCATGTTTGTGGGAGGTCTAGAACTCCAGTTATGCTTCTCTGAAGTTTCTATCCGTTTTTTATACCACTGCTGTTGGGCTGGATTTGCAGTTTTGCTTGTGCAATTATTTTCGTGGTGTAAATGATATTTGCTATAGTTGTAGTGAATACAAAAGTTGTAGAAAATTTCATAATCTTGCTTGTGTTCAAATTGTAAGACCATAGGCCTGATAGTTTAGGAGTTACATGACTTTTAAGTCTTCGGTCAAGTTTTGATTTTATTCTGAGCAGATCTGAAAGATGCTAGTGTTTGATCTAGTTAGGATTTGAATGAGTTTTTGGTGATAATAACAAAGTTGTAGATAATTCATGTATCTAGATTCTGTTAAAATTTGGTTGTATTTGGCCAAGTAGTTTGTGAGTTATGCCTGTTTAAAGTTGGGTTACAGAATTGATTACTCTCTGTCTTGTTTAGACCAGTTTCTGTAAATGTGTATATTTGACTTAGTTAACTTGAGAATCATGCTAAGATGATTAAATATGAATTGTAGATAAATTCATAAACTTTCCAGAATGTCTTCTTGCAAGTCATTTGGATTTGTGTAACTCCAGTTATAGCTAAATCTTGTAGCTGCTGTTTGCATGTCCCGAAATTGGCAGATTCCAATTATAGTGGTTGCTTGTATATTGCTAAGTGTGGCTTATGCCCTTGTTGATGATCAAGTTATGATACTTGTGACCTTGTTAAACTTGTGTCATGCTTGATGTGCTTGCTCTCTATAGTTAGTTGTGTGATGTTAGTTAAAATAGCTATTGGTGTCTATGTCTTGCATAATCTTGTGTTTGTCTTGAAAGCTTATGTGATGCATGTTGTGTTATCCTTCATCACATTCATACACATGCATCTTGCATCTCATTTAGGTACGCTAGATGAACCACGTGAAGGATGCGATGTTGGAGCCAAACCCGAAGACAGTATTTGATGGATCTATCCCGAAGATGGAAGGACTAAGCAAGTGCTAGGACCGGAGATGTCACCAAGTCGGTGCAAGCTAACTGAACTGACTTGTGTCGGATCCCAGGCAAGCCCCGGAGCATTTTAAGTCTCCTAGTATTTTACAAATGATTACTTGAGTACTTATGATTGATGCATTAGGTTATAAGAGTTGAATGGAACCACTTGATACATATAAATTCCTTGTCCAGATATTACACCTTTAACCGGTATAGGTCCAGGATCGAATATATGCTTAGCCATGCTTAGACCGGTAGAAGTCGGGTGATATCCTGTCACCTGCGAGATATAGGTGGATACCGGAGCACGGTTGGCTATATTTGCTATCGTGGAAAAGAACCATGGGGTAAAAGTAAATCGAGGCCGGGCGGAGTCTATGTCTAGGTTGACTCATGTGATTCCGTCTGTGTCGATTAAGGACCATACCGTTGTTGGCGCTTCTGACAAGATTGAACGCATGCCTATCACTTAGCTGGCCGGATAACTCATTCCGACCGCGAAGCCGAGTAGCTCAACTCAGGCCGGGACCCATTCTGTTGTGCGCTCCTTCCGGGGGACGATCAGACTGAGCCCAAGGGCAGGCTAGGCCTGAACGTCCTGGCATCTGGTGTCCCAGATTGTGCGGCGCGGTATGGACCCGCGAAATGTGTACCTGAGTTGTACCAAAGGTGACCTAAGGTGACCGTTGATCTGGTCTGCCTGGGTTTGTGTTAGGAATAAATTCCCAGCTGGTTGAAATCGATTCGAATCGCCGTCTCTCCCGGATAGTGAGAAACTTGGCTAGTCCCAACATCATAGTAATTGGATTATGGAATGTGATGGTTCGGATAAACATGGAATTACTAT
This sequence comes from Miscanthus floridulus, assembly GCF_019320115.1. Classification (NCBI taxonomy): domain Eukaryota; kingdom Viridiplantae; phylum Streptophyta; class Magnoliopsida; order Poales; family Poaceae; genus Miscanthus; species Miscanthus floridulus. The sequence continues at coordinate 142,288,761 of NC_089582.1, forward strand.
ACCTGCTATGGTTACTATTGTATGCTCTAAAAAGATATACCACATGTTTGGCACAGGATAGTTGCTAATCTAGAGATGGATAGTTATAATTAACTTGATGACATAATTATAACTGTATAATTAAGTTAATCGCTTTTTATGCAAAATATTGTCAAGCTACCTCCACTTATAAAGCCTTGCATACTCCTTGGAGTCAATTTTATTTCTGGTTTATGACGGGTAAGTCTAGCTGAGTACATTCGAGTACTCAGGGTTTATCCCACCATGTTGCAGGTAAGGTTTTGGCCTGCTGAAGATGGTGGCTAACCACCGGTGGGCTCGGTGACTCTATATTCACTTCTCATCTACATGCTTTTGTCTGAGGATGTCACTTATGCTAGCAATGTATTTGGAACTCATATTAATGAAATCCTTCGAAAGCAATGTTGTTTTCACTAATCGGTTTTGAAATCCAAACTTGTATTATTATTTATGAACCTATTTGTAATATTATTTCCGCTGCAACTCTGTGTATGTGATGTGTATTTGCTTAATCACGCGATCTTGGTTGTGATGTTGATTTACCGAGGTCCTGCGTGACACTCGGCGGACTACCGGGTTTATATAAGTGAGAGTATGCGCGTGTCAACGTGTTAAGCGGGGACAGCCGTACTTGATCTTGTATAAATTGGGCGGTTCTGTCACAATCGGTGCCCGAGCGGGTTCGGGATGAACCGAGGCCTCCCCATCCTACCGAGGCGGTGCCATGGGAAGTTCTGAGGCGCCTCCGCGCCATCGAGAGGCAGAACTTTTGGCCTACTATACCACGGCAGTCTTGAGGAGGTCTCGGAGCTTGCCGTGGACCCATCGCCCCTCTGAGGTGGAGGGCTCGGGCATCGTCCGGAGTAGCATCACCGCTGCCGCGATGTTCTGGCTAGCATGATTGAAGATAGGGGGTTGCTCGCCCCCTTCGTTGTTGTTGATGAGGTGGTTGACATCGCGATCCCTCCGCTGGGCTGCTCCGCCATCACCATGACCCCGTTGCTCTCGCTTGAGAGTGTCTCGGAGCTGTTGCAGAAGGAATCGATCTTGTTCGACCTTGGCCTGAAGCTCACGAAGCTGCTCCAAGTCAAGGCGTCAAAGTTCCTCATGGGTGGGGTTCTCGTTCCGCGCCGCTAGGGGCTCGACGCGTGGAGGTGTGGCATTGCCTGCCCCTTCGCGGTGCAGGGAGCGGTTGCCTACCCCTTTGTCCTCATCGCTTGCTCTTGGCATCCCGAGCCCGATGTGGAAGCACTCGCGAGTGGGGTCGTAAGCGCTTTCATCATCAGAGTCAGAGTAGCCGAAGTAGTAGTTGCTCGCAGCCATGAAGCGGCACATGGCTTCAGGGTCATGAAGCCCGGAGAAGTCTGCTTCGGCCCATGCCTCGTCCTCCTCTGAGGAGTCAGCGTGGGTGTGGGTTGAGGTTGTGGCGTCCAGGTCGAGGGCAAAGCATTGGTGGCGTCCTGAGGGCTCCACGAGAGCGGAAACATAGGCGGAAACATAGGCGGCGGCGGCATTAGTCAACCCGAAGGGGTACGGGGATGGTGCCATCATCGGGCTTTGCTCCGCTAGAGTCGACCCCTCAGGAGGTGGCGGGGCAAAGCTTGATCACGGGGCGTCGCTGCGTGCCACCGACGTCTTTCCCTTGCCCAGGCTTAAGCTGGATAGGTCCCCAACCAGGGACACAGTACCAATAGCTGGGCATGGGGTACCGGTGGAGCGCAGTGCATCACCCTAAGCTTGCGCGGTGTCAGTGTGGTCCCGCCCGCGTCGTGCTTGGCAAGCGCGACGAGAGCGGCGGCCCGGGCGCCGCCTGCGCCTGGGCTGTTGGTGCGTGGTGTCGTCGTCGGTTGGTGGGGCTCTGGGTGTGAGGAGTACCATATTGTACTCGCATCCTAGAGACATGAACTCTAGGCTCCCAAACCAGATTACCGTGCCGAGACGCAGTGGTCGCACGGGGTCTGCCATCCGGAACTTGTTGGGATGACGAAGCTGACACGCAGTAGATCCCCTACCTAGCGCGCCAACTGTTGGAGTTTTGGACCGGCGGGCCCTCAACCGGCTAGTGAAAGTGTACTACATGCCCCTAATCCCGGATAGTGATGCAAAGAGACACAAGATTTATACTGGTTCAGGCAATAGGTGCCCTACGTCTAGTCTAAGAGAGCTATCTTATATTCCTTGCACCGAAGTGCTTGTAGTAGGGGTTTACATGCAGGGCGAGAGAGGGAGCTAGTCCCAGGTCTCTGCGTGGAGCGGCGTGGGCTGCTTGAGATGTTGATCTCAGGCAGCGGGGGAGTGTGCGTATTATAGAGTGTTGCACGTTGCTTGCACGTGTGTGTGTGTTTGAGTCTCCGTCTGTCTATGCATGCGTCTATGTGTGCCCGTGTTCGTTCATCTAGAAACGGCCCCGGTCACTCCCTTTTATAGTTGAAAGGGGGGGATAGGGGTGATACATGTGTTTGCTACGTGGCACTTCGTGAGCGGAGGCGGTATGTCCGAGCCCTGTGCTTGTCACTATGGCGGCATGGTCGATGGAGTGGTCTTGTCCTCGGTGCATTGGAGCGACGTGCCGGTCACGCCCGATTCTGTGCGACATAGGGCCTCCTGTGATGGCTTGACGCAGGGCATGGTGCAGACTATGGACGACATGCCGGTCGCTGTATGTTGACAACATAGAGAGCCGAGGCTCAGTCAGTGCAGAGGCTTAACCATTGTGGGGGGGCTCGGCGGGCACGAGTCCCGAGGCTACAGGGGTGCGGAGGCAGGTAGCCGAGGCTCGGAGGAGCAGTTGGTCTTTTGCGCTGACTTTGAGGCTATAGGGACCCAGACTTGACTCTCCACGCCGCGCTGTCCTTGGAGCAGGTGGGGTTAGGCAGCACAGTGGCACATAGGTGTGAGTCGTGGCCTTGTGGGCACAGTGCTAAGCACAGCGGTCGGTAACCCTCGCCCTGTCCCGTCCCAAACGGTATGGCGTCGAGGTGACTCCCATTTTGTCTGTCACTCCGCTGTGTCGAGCCATCATCCAGCTGACGTCACGGAAGTGGTTGATCGCGTTAGTTGGACGTGACATACCGGTCGAGGCGGTGGTGTCAGGGTAGCTACTGAGCCGGCCTCGAGCGAGGCAGAGAATCGGCACCTTGTCCGAGGCCTTACGTGTGAGGCCTCAAGCGATGCGGAGAATCAGTACCTCGTCCGAGGCCTTACGTGCGGGGTCTCGAGCGAGGCGGAGAATCGGCACCTCATCCGAGGCCTTACGTGCAGGGCCTCGAGCGAGGCGGAGAATCGGCACCTCATCTGAGGCCTTACGTGTGGGGCCTCGAGCGAGGCGGAGAATCGGTACCTCGTCCGAGGCCGTACGTGCGGGGTCTCAAGCGAGGCGGAGAATCGGCGCCTCATCCAAGGCCTTACGTGCGTGGCCTCGAGCGAGGCGGAGAATCAGCACCTCATCCGAGGCCTTACGTGCGGGGCCTCGAGCGAGGCGAAGAATCGGCACCTCATCTGAGGCCTTACGGTTGGGGCCTCGGGCGAGTTAGAAAATTGTTCGAGGTGGGCCGGGCGGACAAGCCGAGCCTCGTATAAGGTGGGGGTTTGCCGGTAGTTGTCTCTTGGCTTCAATTTTTACAGGGTCTAAGCGATTTTTTTTGGTTCTTGCTTAGGGGGGCCCTTTTATGGTACCCGACAGGTAGTGTCTGTGCATAAAGAACATGTCCTGATTTCAACACAAACTCATGAACTTGTGCATTAGTATATGTTGCAAAGATTGAGAATGGAAGTGAAACCATTATACATGTTGTATATGAAATGATTGATTTAGTTAATGACTTTCTTTGTTGTAATATTAAATGAATACATTTCATGTGGTTTTTCATCTTCTCTGTGTTAGGTTGATCTCCTCCCGACTCGGTCCAACGGCTGAGTCGGGGCCTCGATCCATGCTGTGATCGAGGGCGCCCAACCGAGCCATGGTTGGTGGGCCTCATCGCACAGCACCATATAAAAGGAGGTGTGGGGCTCAAGGCATCGTCGCTAAACCGCTCGACGGCGGCGCGCTCTCCCTTGCGAGAACACGCACACTAGCGAAGGGCCCCATGGCGGCGCCGGCACTCCCCTTCGGTCGCCACGGGCGGCCATCGCCACTGCTTGCTCGCTTAGGTCATAGCGTTGTGAGAGAAGGGGGAAGGAGAAAAGTGAACTAGGGTTTTGGGGGAGGAGCAGCCGACCAGGGTTTTTTTTGTTTCGCCGATCTGCACGCCTGACCATCGGATTGCGATCGACGGTCGGCAGAGCATGGGACAGTTTTGGCCCAGGCGGGAAGGTAGATTCCCAGCCCAGGCCTAGGTTGCGGCCTAGGAGCAGGGAACACGGTGTGCGCGGCTCGGCCATGGGCCGTCTTCACCGCTGGGCCGCAGGACGGCGCAGCCCGTCAATGACCCTTGGACCGATTTCACTCCCGGACCGAATGCATAGAACATTAATGTTTAAGTTTTTCCATTTTCTATTTTTCAGTGGCATTTTGGCAATATGTTTTATCTAGTTTTTTATATCTATAAATTTGCACCAACGTGTTTAATTTTTAGAGAGTAAATAAGTACTCAAAAATACTTATGGAAAATAGACTATTTTACATGTTTCCGCTGCTACATTAAAGTTTCATCCTCTAATTAAATTGGGACCACGAAAAATTTTAATTGGAGGAGTAGTCCGATTTATTTAAGTTAATTTATGATATTATTATTTTTCTAAATAACATTGATGATAACAATATTATAAGTTTATTAATGAGTTTTACCATGCATTAATTTCATGTTTACCCAACGGTGATATAGAATTAATATAGAAGAGTGTTGTATTTTTGATATTGCTATTTTCTGACCAAAGTTAATAATAGCAATATTATAATTTTATTTATGAGTTTTATGCATTAGTTTTATTTCTACCCAACGGTGATGTAGAGTTAATGTAGAAGAATGTTATATGTTTTAACTTTGACCAACGTTAAATTAAGACATGCAATTATTTATGTCAAATGTTTCTCACTTTCTCTAACGTTGTTTTCAGGATACAACCCAATGATGTTTATCTCGTCAATTCCTCCTCTCAACGGAAACAACTATAATGTATGGCGAGAGAAGCTTGAGATAGCACTTGCGCTATCCGACAATGACCTAGCACTTACCTCTCCTTGCCCACTGAACCAATGGACCCGATGAGGAAAGCAAATGAGACTGATGTAGCTTTCTCTACTCGATAGCGTGACCATGCATTAGTGAGATGACGTACGATCTTGATCATGCGAAGTGGCATAGTTCAAACCGCAAGTGTTTGATGGTGATTAAGGGCTCCATTGAGGAACCAATAAGGGGTTCGATCCCAGAATATATCACCTCCACTGAGTATCTTAAGAAGGTGGAGAGTCAGTTTAATGGCTCTTCAAAGGCTTATGCAAACACTCTTATTAAGATGTTAGTCAATGAGAAATACTCTGGTGGAGGGATTAGAGAGCACATATTGAAGATGAGCAACACGGCATCCAAGCTCAAGCTAATGGACTTGGGGCTCAAGGATGAGTTCCTAATTCATTTGATTTTTGCATCTTTGCCCAAAGAGTATGAGACTTTTGTTGTTAATTACAACTTACATCCAGATAAGTATGACATTGAGAAGCTCATTGCCATATGTGTGCAAGAAGAGGAGAGGCTTAACAGCTCACATGTTGACTCCATCAACCATGTGAAGGAACATAAAAAGAACTTTAACAACAAGAATGCTAAACCACAAGGAAAACCTCAGTGGGACAATAGCTCCTCCTCTAAACAACAAGGAAAAGGCCCACAGAAAGATCACCATCAGAAATCTAACTATGTTCAAGTAGAAAAGGACACCTGCAGATGGTGCCACAAGACTAGACATTGCCAAAAAGATTGTCCAGAGTTCCTGAAACACCTAATAAGAAACGGTGAGGACATTATTACATTTGTAGATGAGTCCTTATATTTAAGTTTTGCAAAATCTACTTGGTGGATTGATTTAGATGTAACTATTCATGTTGTAAATTCATTATAGGGATTCCATACGAGGACCCTGCAAAGAGGAGAAAGACACATTAAGGTAGCAAATAGAGTCAAAGCTGAAGTTGAAACCATTAGAGACCGCCCATTAGAATTAAATAATGGCTTTATACTTAAGCTTTCAGATGTCTTTTATGTACCCTCTTTGTGTAGAAACTTAATAAGTGTCTCACGTTTAGACGATTATGGATATGATTACCATTTTGGTAATGGCCAATGTAAGATTATGTTTAATAATAAGTGTGTTGTTCTTGCCTTTCGACAAGATAAGCTTTATTTGTTATCACTTTGTGAGAATGTGAATGTTGTGAGCACTAATAATAAGAATGTCTCCTCATCTATGAATGTAAGTAATAAGCGAAAGAGAATTCATGATGTATCTTCGAAATTATGGCACTGTCGTTTAGGCTATTTTTTTAGGAGAAGAATAGAACGATTGATTAAGAAATTAATTCTTCCGCCATTAGAATTTTCAGATTTAGAACAATGTATTGATTGCATTAAAGGAAAGTATGTTAAGAAAATAAAGAAAGACGCCAAACAAAGCGCAAGAATTTTGAAAATAATTCACGCAGATATCTGTGGTCCGTTTCCTATGAAAAGTGTCGATGATTATGATTCATTTATAATATTCATAGATGATTATTCTCGTTATGGCTATATTTATCCAATTAAGAAAAGATCAGAAGCATTGGATAAATTTAAGATATTTAAGGCTAAAGTAGAAAATCAGCACAATTTAAAGATTAAGATAGTAAGATTCGACCGTGGGGAGAGTACTATGGTCGACATACCCCCATATGGCCAAGTTCCTAGACCTTTTGCAAAGTTCTTACAGAAAAATGTCATAGTTGTCCAGTACTCTACACCGGGTGAGCCTCAGCAGAATAAAGTAGCTTAAAGACGCAACCGTACCTTAATGGATATGGTGAGAAGTATGATACTCCACTTTACCGATAAGTTTGTGGATAGAGGCGTTAAAAATCGCCATTCATATTTACAATCGAGTACCAAACAAGTCGGTACCCAAAATACCATATGAGTTGTAGACAGGAAGGCAACCCTCACTTAACCACTTACGTGTGTGGGGCTGTCCATCTAAGGCTAAAGTATTTAACCCAAACATTGAGAAGCTAGACTCCAAAACAGTCAGTTGCCATTTCATTGGCTATCTAGATAAGTTAAAAAGTTATTATTTCTACTGTCCTGACAGGCATACGAAGTTTATAGAAACAAGACACGCTGTGTTCTTGGAGGATAATATGGTCAGGGGGAGCATGGTAGCGCGAGAAATTAACTTTGAGGAGAAGCAGGTATACGTGCCCACTCCGATGGTTCAGGAGCTATTTTTCTCGCTACCTGTTGCTGCTGTACCAACAGTACATGACATTATAATAACAACACATGTTATTAGTTCTCCCGTGGCTACAATAAATGAACATGAGGAACCTGTCCTTTAGGATCCCATAGAACCCGTTGTCGCACATGAGGAAGAACAACAACAGCCCCATATGAAACAAGTGCCAATCAATGAGGCCCCTAGAAGGTCTCAAATAGTGAGAAAACCAGCCATTCCTAATGACTACGAAGTCTATGAATGTGAAGAATTTCAAATGTAGGGTGATCCCACCTCATTTGAAGAAGCCATGAGAAGCTCTCACTCATCGAAGTGGCTTGAAGCCATGCAAGATGAAATGAGATCAATGAGTACCAACGATGTTTGGGACTTAGAAAAAATTCCTAAAGGAGCCACGACAATAGGCTGTAAATGGGTCTACAAAACTAAATATGACTCCAAAGGGAATGTGGAAAGATTTAAAGCGTGACTTGTGGTGAAAGATTTCACGTAAAGAGAAGGAATATATTACAATGAGATATTTTCTCTAGTCTCATGTAAGGATTCTTTTAGAATCATAATGGCGTTAGTGGCGCATTATAATTTAGAATTACACCAGATAGATGTAAAGACGGCTTTTCTTAACGAGGATTTAGATAAGAATGTCTACATGGCACAACTAAAAGATTTTGTCATGAAAGGAAAAGATCGTATGTGATGCCGCATGAAGAAATCCATTTACGGATTAAAACAAGCCTCTAGATAGTGGTATTTAAAGTTTGATGGAACAATAAGAAAGTTTGGGTTTAAAGAGAATATAGAGGACAATTGCATTTATACAAGTTCAAGAATGGAAAATTCATTTTCCTAATCCTATATGTGGATGACATCTTACTCGCTAGTAGTGATGTTAATCTACTACTGGAGACGAAGAAGTTATTGTCCTCAAATTTTAATATGAAAGATCTCGGTGAAGCTTTGTTTGTTTTAGGAATAGAGATTTACCGAGATAGAAGAAAGGGGTTTTAGAATTATCGTAAAAGACATACTTAGAAAATGTTCTAAAGAAATACAGTATGCATGCGTGTAAGCTTTCACCTGCTCCTATAGTCAAGGGCGATAGTTTTGGGGAATTCCAATGTCCTAGGAACCAATATGAGATCGATCGAATGAAAGCGGTTTCATATGCTTCAGCTGTAGAAAGCTTGCAGTATGCTCAAGTATGTACACACTCTAACTTAGCTTTTGTTACCGGAATACTTGGCAAATATCAGAGTAATCTAGGAATAGAACACTAGAGAATGGTAAAGAAAGCTTTGCGTTATTTGTAAGGCACAAAAGGTCTCATACTAACGTACAGAAGATCTGATTCCCTACATATAGAAGGGTATTCAGATTCAGATTTTACGGGAGATGTAGAAGATAGAAAATCCTCATCAGATTATGTATTTACTCTCGCAAGGGGAGCTATATCGTGGAAAAGCTCCAAGCAAACAGTCACTGCATCGTCTATGATGTATGCCGAGTTTGTAGCATGTTATGAGGCCATAGGGCAGGTGAGCTGGCTAAAGAAATTTATGCCTGAGTTGAAAGTGGTCGATGACATTCATAGGCCACTCAAGTTGTACTGCGATAATGAGCCAGCAGTATGTTATGCTCACAATAATAGGTCAAGTGGTGTTGCCAAATACATTGACATAAAATTTTATGTTGTGAAAGATAAAGTCTTGAATCATTCAATTAGTCTCGAGCATATAAGTACAAAGAAAATGCTTGCGGATCCATTCACAAAAGGCTTACCGCCCAATATGTTCAGAGAACACTTAGCCGATATGGGTTTATGGGGAAGCCTATGATCCCAAGATAATAAGGGTCTAGTTGAGAATATGTTTTAAAACAAGAGGTGTATTGTAGTTGTTAATCCAATGGTATTAACTATTGTGAAGGCACACTCTATGCACCAATCAGTGATGGAATGGGAAAAGATAAAGTATTTTAAGTTCAAGTTGAAAAGTGAGATCAAGGGGGAAGAATGTTAGGTTGATCTCCTCCCGACTCGGTCCAACGACCGAGTCGGGACCTTGATCCACGCCCTGATCAGGGGCGCCCAACCGAGCCATGGTTGGTGGGCCCCGTCGCACAACGCCATATAAAACGAGGTGGGGGACCGAGGCACTCGGTACGAGGTTCACTGCGCTGCCAGCAACCCCACCCACAACCCTAACCGATCTAGGGAGGCGTTGCCAGCGACGGGAACCCCCACTGCCTCGCCGTCGTCGGGACGCCACTGCCCTGCACTGCGCTCAACCCTCTTCACCGACCTCACCACCGACACTGTCGCCGTAGCGAGCTCCTCCGCCAAGTCCACCTATGGTCAGCCACTTCAATCGTCTCTCTCTAGTTCATGGTCTAGTTCATCTTATTCCGAATAGAAATGTTATCACCCACTATATCTTACTTGTAGTGATCCTAACAATTTGACACTCCGTATTATGGTGTCCAATGTAAACAGGTTGTGTGTTCATTTGGGCGTGTCAGTGGGAGTGTGGGTGTTTTTCACCTGTGGTGCGAAATTCAAAAGGTCCAAACCGACTCTGTTTTCTTGGAAACATTTGATTGGCTCTCCCTCATGAATGTGAATTTGTGATGTGACAGACACCTCCTGATCCCCCTCTGCCTTGCCAGTGAAGAAACACAGCCGTGACCGTGACTACTTGACGGTAAGCGATTCATGCAGTAGGCCCCCGAGTTTATACTTGGCCATTTGGCAGTGGCACTATGGGCTGGCTCAGGTAAGAAGCACGGCCTAAGCCTGGCCCGGCTCGGCTCCTATCGTGCCCGTGCCTGGCACGGCTCGGTCATAGTAATGTGTCTAGCTGCCATATCGGCCCGTAGTGCTGGCGAAGGCATGGCATAGACATTGGGTCGGCACAATGTGGTTCGATGTTTTCTAATCGTTGGACGACCTGAGAAGATATTCTAGCCAGCAGAGAACATATATGGATCTCCACACTCTAACTCCTCGTTTCCAAACACCTCCCATAGCCTCATCCCCAGCCGTCACTGCTCCCGTCTTCCCAGTTGCTTGACTACTCCCACGACGTGCGGCGCGGTGGCGCGACGGCCTCGGCGCACCTGCGTGGATGTGCTAGAGCAGCCTCGAGGTGCGCTCACACGGCCAGGGGCGCGTCCCCATGGCGGCTGCGGCGCGGCAGGGGCGAGCTCACGCGGTGGCGACGCGTCTGCGACGGTGGTGCGTCCGCGCGCAAATGCGGTTGTGGCTCAACGGCGTCAAGCTATGGCGACAGGCCGGCACGGCCTCCGCGGGCCGTCGTGCCTATCAGCACGGCACGGCTGAGTCCTCGTAGTGCCGCGCCTAGGCTGGGATGCCGGCACGGCACGACAGCGCCACCGTGCAGTGCCGTGCCGTGCCTAGGCGGCCCGTTTGTCCATGTATACCGGAGTTAGCAATAACTTATTACTTGCGCCGCACAATTATCTTCCATTCTCGATTAGAAGAATCTCGTCTAGTTCTTGACTTCTTGTCCATTCTTTGAATTTTGCGACAACGACTCCATTTAGGGTGTGAAATAACTTGCTTTTTAAGAAACACACCTGAAATAATGGACATCAAGAGATGCCTCTTGGTGATGCGATTGGGTTCTTTTAATCCAGAGTAATACTATGAGCATAACAATCTGTATCGAATGAACAGTTTTTGATAATCTGTTCCTGGCAGGGACTACGACGAGTGCCCCACTGATTTTAAGCTGCTAAGATATAAAGATCACTTATTGCCAGCTCCAAGATCAATTAGCAGTAGAATCATGTCATGAAACGTGTGGTCCGTGCTGGTGATTTTGATCTGCTTCTTGGTTTGCCCTATGAGGATCCGTGGATTCTCATGGAACATCTTCTCCTCCTCGACTGCACCCACGGGAGGTGAACGCGCTCCGATGATGGAGCTGGACGGCGCGGTGGCCGACTTCGCCATGGAGGCCGAGGAACTGCTGGCAGGAGGCATACCGGAAGTTGTTTGCCAGCTGCGGCGATATCATGGCCGACAAGGAGAGGCAATCGCGCCTGGCGTGGCACCTTAGCAGCTGCTTCCAGGAGGACTCAGGGCGGCCGCCCTTCCCGTCCTGCGCTGAGGGCTCCAAGATGGTGCACTGTCGCAAGCGACTCAGTGAATCTGAAGGCAAGGTCTTCCTCGAGTTCTTCTTGGAGACCGACACCCTGTGCCACCAATTGCAGTAAGTGCCTTCTCAAAATTGTGCAAAATTTTTTAAGATTTCCCATCATATCGAATCTTTGGACACATGCATAAAGCATTAAATATAAATAAAAAATAAAACTAATTACACAGTTTAGACGAAATTCACGAGACGAATCTTTTAAGTCTAATTAGACTATGATTTGACACTAATTGTCAAATAACAACGAAAGTGTTATAGTACCATTTTCCAAAAAATTTCGCCAACTAAACAAGGCCTAAGTTTAATTTCCTCTTCTGACATTTATTTGCAGATGGTATGTTTTCTGTACTAAACTTCGTTTGTATGGATTTATTTGTTGAGGGCTGAAGCTTTCAAGCACAACAGTGAGAAACTCGTCAATGACCTCACAAGGACATCCAAGTCTGCTAAGAAGAAGCTCGAGGTGATCAAGGAGAGGTCAGAACAGATCATCAAAGAATCTAGTAAGGTCCTGTTTGGTTTCTACGTGCGTTTCTAAAATTCCTGTCACATCGAATGTTTAGACACATGTATAGAGTATTAAATATAGACTAATTACGAAACTAATTACACAATTTGCAACCAATTTGCGAGACGAATCTTTTAAACCTAATTAGCCGATGATTTGACAATGTGGTGCTACAGTAAACATATGCTAATAACATATTAATTAGGCTTAAAAAATCATCTCGCAAATTAACCTCCATCTATGTAATTGATTTTATAATTAATCTATATTTAATACTCTTTATTAGTATCTAAACATTTCGATGTGATATGAATTTTAGAAGACTAAACTAAAGAACCAAACACCCGTTCAGGACACACTGTCATCGATTGACATGCAAGCCGACAACCTGGCAGAAACATCAAAGCACGTCGGGGAGCAGATCAACGACGTGCTGGTTCACTCCAAGTCCATCTTTGAGCAGTCCAAGGAGATCGCTACCACTCAGGCAGAACTGAGTAAAGGACAAACAGAGATAAGGGAGAAGATTGAGGCCGGTATGACGCACGTTGAGGAATCATATGAAAGACTAGGAAATGGGATGTATAAGCTAAAAGAAGAGACTGGATATATGCAAAAGGAAATTAAAAGTGTTGGTGAGTCAATGTCTTCAAAGATGCAGGATTTGTAGAGCACCGCTGATAACATTGGGACTGTTGCTGGCAAGTCATTGGAGAATCAGATGCAGCTACTATATGGACAAACCCAAGCAATGGATGGACTGAATAAGCTTCACAGCTTCCAAGCACAAGCTCTTTAAGAAACAGGTTTTTTTTTTCAAACCGGAGGTATCCCCCATTTCCATTAGGATTAACGGAAATACAGCGTTTTGTAGACTGTTTCAGACAATAACGAAAACAGACATGCCAGACATAGCAGACTTACAACCTCTAACTAGCCTTAACATTTCCAACCTGGAGAACGATATAAACCAAAAGAAGCCACAGCGACAACCAGACCAACAGTCCAGACTCAACACGGAGCCAACATACAGTACAGAGACAAACAAGTCACAATCGCCAGAAGCAGCTTTCGAAGATCCCCTTATCCTTTCCTCCTCATTCCTGAGCATTGTCATCCGGCTTGTCTTCGAGGGTCAGTCTCCCATCGTTATGCACCTTCTCACCAAGTAGCTTGGAGGCGATCTGCAGCATGGTTTTTACCCCGGCTTCCAGCGCTTCCTTGTCCATCTCCAGAAACAAACCTGCCCAATAACCCATGAGCGCACAAGCATAACATATAATTGGTGCAGGATTCCTGATCATTATCCCATCAAAACAAGCTTTATTCTGTGTTTTCCAGATAGCCCAGCAAATTGCTGCAATACCAACAGTATGAAACTGTTTGCCGAAGGGTAGCCACTTCTCGCACCAGAGCCAGCACTGCCCTAAAGACTTAGGCACATCGTTGGCCCCGATGCACTTGGCAACAATCGCCCAAACAGCCTTGGCTGTGCTACACTGAAAAAAGAGATGAGAGACAGACTCTCTTGTTACAGAAATAGCATGTTGGATTACCAACCCATTTCCTTCTCAGCAAATTGTCCTTGGTCAGGACTGCATTGTTCATCAGTAACCAAAGAAAGATATTGATTAAGTGAACGATTGCAGGGAAACAATTCAGAAACTTGCACAGTTTGGCCAGCGTAATCAGGAAGAGCTCCTGTCCCGACAAGAACAGATCCGGCAAGCTCATGAGCATCTCATCCAAAATTCTCACTCCATACTGGAAGCACAGGTTCTTATATCTCAGTTTGGAAATATGACTAGCTTTACATGTTCGCTTATATATATTTATTGATTTTTTTCATATACACAGGAAGAGTTTAGAGCAAAGCAGGCTAATATTTTTGCTACTCTGGACAAGCTGTACATTCTGCATAATGCTATTCTATCTGAGTCTCGCTTCATCAAGGCCTTCTTCTTCTATTGTTGCATTGTGTTCCTCATCTACATGCTCACCAGTGCAAAGCAAACGTTCAGCATCAGGGGCCAGCTCTACTTCGGTATGATTTCACTACTGAAATCGAGAACGCGTTGGATAAACTTAATCTGAATGCCCGGTTGCCAACAGTTCTTCGCAAAAAAAAAAAAGAATGCCGGGTTGCTCACTTAACGTAAATGAAAATTTGAATGCCCATTTCGCTAACATTTTTTTATGAACATTTTGCCCTGGCAGGTCTGTGCATTACGCTTTTATTGGAGATAGGGTTGATCAAGCTCGGCGCCGACGACTTTGACAAGCAGTTCTGGGTCATGTCCAGGTGTTCTTGGTCAGAGTGGCGTTCCTCGGCACTGCCACTGTTCAGATCTTGCACTCCATATTCACCTACAGGTACGTACGTGATAAACAAAGGCCTCCACTGCACTATTACACAATATGCCACATCTACACACTCATTGGTTGGCCTTCGCTGCAATTTTAACTTATGTCATCCTTCATGTACTACGAATTGTTGAACCACGGGCTGCTCCAGACGCTGATCGAGAAGGTCCGGGCGCTGGAGGAAAACGCCGGCAGGAGGGCGCTGGAGGAAAATGCCTCAGAGTCGGAGGAGAGCCTGAGCGACTACTCGTGGGTCTTCGACGAGGTGGACAGCAAGATGGACCCAACGTACATCCCTGCCGCCGGAGCCATCGCCTCCTACTCGAAGGCGCAACGAAATCGTCTTGGCGGAGGAGATCGGCGAGAACTCCATCACGATTCACGAAGTCCGTCTCCAGGAGGTACAATCTGCGGCCAAGGAAATAGGCAGTGGGGGTCTGGTGTTTTTAGTTCTGGAGAAGGAAGATGCAGATAGTACGTACCAACCACCAGTTCCCCCCACGCCATGCCCATGTAGTAATCATGTATGGCTTCTGTTAATGCGCCATGCACATGGCTAGCTATCTTGCAACTGTAACCTCCAAATACTTTGCAAACGTTTAACAATGCCAACATGCTCGATCCGGTCTTGAATGAAAAGGAACAAGAGGCCGCGCTGTACATTTCGTTCTTCTTAACTCCTTTGACGTGAGCACCAATTAGTAACTGTGATGATTAAACTGAATGCATCGGCGTACATGTTCTGACATTGTTTATGGTTATACGCAGCATCAGCAATTCAGTATGAACGAATTTACAAGCTACTCCTTTCTCTTGTCGTTTCGGTAAACAAATGAACACCGGCAGATAGCAAATTTAAGTTCAGTTGGGAGACCGCTAGTTGGCACACAACATGCCTGCCTTATACTGATACTGATGGACAGAATCAGCTAAGGTCTAAAGGCCATCATGCAATATAATATGCATGTCTGAACTCTGATCTCTGAAGAAGCAACAATCACACAACATGCGCGCCCGAACAGCAACAGCTTAACAGCATCAGGAGTCAGGACAGTACAGATTTACAGTATACTAGTACGTAGCAGTTACACACATCGTTAAGCTTTTTCTTCTACCAATCTAGCGTGTTGTATGTACATGAATATGTACATTAATGGAACTTTAAAGCAATCAGTCCTTAGACGTGTACTGTATTTGTTACTATACTACATCGATTGGTACAGAACGTGCAGTTGAACATCCCTGAAGTTGATCTCTGAACTCAGTCGATCCAGCAGGGGCGCCGACAGGTTCAGTGCAGATGGCTTCGGAACGTTCCATGTTATCCAAAGCTCGTCTCGTATATACTGTAAATCAATCGCAAAGACGATGGCAACAATTACAGATACAACGTTGTACACTATCTCAACTGTTGTCATTCGGTGCTTGCGATAGTTCAGCTCAGCCAATGTGCGTATCAGCCGCCCACTGCACAAAAGCAACGCAAAGATATGATTCTGTCGATTCTGATTGAACTGCAGTCTATGCCCAACTACTGAATAGCAATAAAATTATTAGAGTAATTACTAAGCTAGCTATGAATTGTTGGTCTGAATCTAACCTGTAGATGTTGATGAACACATCAGGCACCATTCCAACAACCGAACCACATATGTAAGGGATGAACTTCATCTCCGTCACAGTTACAGCATAGTTGAACAATGCATATGGGAATGGTGAGATTCTTAGCAATGCAGCCGCCCGGAATTGCTGGAACCAACTCCCTTTACCTGCCAGTTTAATCAGAGCAATCTGCCGTGGCCATTTCTTTTCCAACCAGAGCTGCATGTCAGCAAACAGATGAGAGCAGCAGGGCAGCAAAACTACGACCCAGCACATCAAAACCAAAACACTAAGAAAATATACCGAATCGTAGCTCATGATCAAATGGAGCTTAGAAACATTACATTTAGGCGATCACGAAACAATAGGCCGATCCAATAAGGTATAGACATGCCGACAGTGACCCCAGCCATGATGATCAAGAAGCCGAAACCGTAGCCGAAAACTATTCCTGTTAACCACATTGGTGGACCAGAAGGCAGCAACACCACCGGGAACAGCGCTAGAGAAGCAATTATCACCACCGCTAACACGGGGCGGCCAAAAGATTTTGCTTCCCATTGAATAATTGGCATGATCACCTGCAATATCAGGCGTACATAAAATGGAACACAAAGCATTAACATGACAAAGGCTGTGGAAAACTTAAATATCATCCGCTGCACAAATTTGGGGATTCTTGAGAAAAAACTTAATAAGTAGAGTAACAGCATGACTATTGTGATTTGATAACCCATCATCTGAATGATAAAATCATATGTGAAGCTTGTCTGCTGGATTGTGAGATTAGACACGCACAATTCCTTCGGACTGATCGAGAGAGAAGACCAAAGTCCTCGGCCAATCCGGAGGAATTGATACCAATACCTGCCCTGATAACACGGTCCTAATAGGAGATCAGACCGGTCAGATGAGAAGTATCATCACCTTCTCGGAGAGAAACGGGAGGCCCCACTTGAAGAACGCGTAGCCGAGCAGAACAAGGAGCAGCAATCCGACCACGAGCCTCGCCCACGGGACGGACGACATCGACCTCGACCGCGCCCACGGCCTCGTCTCAGGCGCCTGCATAGGCACGGCCACAGGCACGCCGGGCGCGCCCACCGGTGGCATCGTCGTTACGACCAGACGAGCGCACTCGTCTCCCCCCGCGGTCCGCGAGGGCCCTCCGCCACCGTCTCTCCGGGTCCCGGCTGCTGGAGTTGTTCCAAATCCCGTCGCCGGAGGCTCAGGCCAGAGCGTAGCGGTACGGTATATACATCCTAGGGTTTCGTGAAGACTTGATTCTCTTGTAAGCTGTCATAGGCTTATAACCCAAAACTATTGAGATAGTGAGATTGTTGTTAGCTGGTGCCCGTGATTTTTTCCATTCACATCAGAGGATTTTTTCACGTTAAATCGTGTGTCTCCTCTCGTGCTTCATTCTATATTGCTATAAGTCGTTCATAACACCGGCGACGCTCGGCGCCTCCGGACGTCCTCCAGGTCCAGGCACGGCCGGCGAACCCGTCGTCGCCCTCGAGCTGCTGAACCAATAGCCAGACGCACGCATAGCTCGCCAATCAGACCACCACCACCACTACGCCACGCCACGCGTGCGCGGGACGGGACCGAATGAGAATGAAGAGCAGAGGAAAAGGAAGGGAATGGAATGGAATAGCGGGGACCCGCACGCGTACTGACGTGCTTGCCTGCTCATCGCGCTCGCCCGCCGGGGAGGCCGCCGCGGTTGCTTCGGCGCCGGGAGCAGCTGGTGGGGCGGGGCCGGCTCCCGTCATGGCGAGGTAAAGGGAGAGGGAAGGAAGAGATCAAGTCGGAGTCGAACAATCTCGGCCTCGGCCTCGGCGTCCTCTGCCAACCGCGAGGATTGCGGCCGGTGGAAGGGAAGAGGCGGGTGGGCCTATGTGGGCTAAATGAACCAAAAGCGGGGCGGGCTGGCTGTTGGCCTAACAAAGGCCCGTCTCTAACGATCAGCACAGCCCACTAGTTACTTGGGCCTCGAGGCCTTCGAGAGTACCTTGGGCCACTTGCGTCTCCCTCTCATCTCACCCAGTCACGCACGCACGCAGAACGCTACCCCGAAAAGGAAAATGGACCTGGACGGACCAACGATGTGAGTTTGCTGTGACCGATCGGCTCAGCGGAGCGGCAGCAGCAGCAGAAGGCAGGCAGGAGCAGGATGGGGCGGTGCCAGTGGCAGGCAAGCCGACGCGTGGGCTATTGCATGTACTGCTGGCTGCAGGCAGGGGGAGGGAACCGGCAGGCACGCAGGTGGCCACTGTGGCTTGTCGCCTCCTCCTCCGCGCTGCCGCTAGCCTCCTAGCGAGCCTAGCTAGCTTGCTCGAGTGGTGCAAAGCTGCTGCATTGCGTCGCTGTGCTGCCTACCTGCGCAGCGGGCAGCGGGCAGCGGCCATGTGCATACGGCAGCAGCTCCCACTGGCCACTGGTAGGAGGACTGGATGGGAGATCAGAAATGGCTCGTGGACATGATGGTTCATCTCGATTCATTGGATTGTCTGCCCTCGCTGCTGCCGTGAAGAAACAGTGAGACTGGAATTTCACTTCACCCTTTTTCCTTTTTCTTTTTGCGGTCCAATCAGCCAAGGCGCGATACTGTGAGCCCATGTTTAGTTCCAACCTAAAATCCAAAAAAATGCTACAGTAGCTATCACATCGAATGTTTGCGGCTCGTGCATGAAGCATTAAATGTAGACGAAAAAAAACTAATTGCACAGTTTGATGGGAAATTACGAGACGAACGTTTTGAGCTTAATTAGTCACATGTTTGAACACTAATTGCCAAATAAAAATGAAAGTACTACAGTAGCCCAAAATTCCAACTTGATGAAACTAAACACGGCGTGAGTAAAAGGGGGCGCCACGCTGAATGGCTGAGGGAGTGAAAAGTGGCAACAAGGCTGAAATCCTTCTGTGCTGATAATGTTATATCCGTTTTTTTTTTTCATCCAAAACATTATTTTTCTCTTACAAATTTCTTTAGATTTCTTCAAAATTTATCCGAGCGAACGGGGCCTGAGTCTAGAGCATTTCATACTTTTCACAGCGAAGAATAACCTACAGCTTTGCTACTTAATACTGCTCTGCAACAGCATTTGTTGATATCACTGAGTTCGGAGCATTTCTTACAGCATTTGAACAAGCAATGCACCACACTCAAATAAAGACATGGAAAAAAGGAAAAGAGGAAAGATCGAAAAAAGGAAAACGGGATCGGAAGCAAAGAATTGAGCAAGGGTATGGTCGTATGGATGGACCACATCTCCATCTGATACTCTGATGTGCTGTCGTAAAAGCTCAAGAACACAGAGCTAGGTAATCTAGGAGCTTTGCTTCCTCCTGCAATTGCAACCACAGTGCAAGTGTGCAACCCATTTGCCAAACTGGCAAACTCAACCCAACCAAACTATCCCAACACATCACACGCCACATGACATGCCTGAGCAAGCCTCTCCGCTGCAGCTGCCGACGCCAGCCATGCACTGATGCACTCCACGCTTTCTCCATACGCGCTAGCTATCCATCATTCCCACGGCAGCGGCGGCTGGCGGGTGGCTGCTGTAACTTTGCCGGCTCGGGCTGGCTTCTCCTCGCTGTACACCATACAGTAGGCTACAGGCAGATGGTGCCTGCGACCATGCATCGGCCATGTGGCCTGGGCTCTGGGACGAGGCCATCTGCACCGGGTGCCTTAAGGCTATTTTCAACGACAACACCTAAAATACAAGATCTATTTGTCCTTTGGATAACGTTACAGGCAAAGCGTTCAATACATATTCGGCGTCTTCTCCGACAAGACCTCAAAAAGAATCATTTCTACAAATAGGTTTCTAAAAGAGAGGATGCCCATATTTAGATGGTGCCTCTCAGACAATTCAAAATAGGTCTCCCGTATAAATGTCATGTTGTACTTTAACGTTCATGTACTCACAAAGTCACAACCAGTGTGTCAACTAGTCATGGCCAAGATGCAAATGTAGAGATGGTCGCGCATGAGGATGTGCTAAGGGGCTAAGGGCTGAGAAGGCAACACAATAGCAACCGTGTTACTCAAAAAGAAAAAAAAAATATAGCAACCATGTTGGTCCCGTTCGCTTCGCTGAAAAAACAAACCGAAACAATGTTCCGGCTGATTTGTTGTAAGAGAAAACACTGTTACAGCAAAAAAAAAACAAGCTAAAAAAGACGCGTCCAACCAACTGATCAGATCGAGTCATTAGAAATGTCTCGATTTGCAAAGAACATGTTGAGAATAAAATTTGATGAAATTCGACGATTTGTGCTCCTATCGTTTCAAATTATAACATTTTTTAATATGTTTAGACATAATATATATCTAAATATATAATAAAAGTTTTATATCATGTAAAATCAAAATATCTTATAATATAGATGAAAGAAAGTACTACACCTATCCTTCCGACCAGTAACTTTATTCCCGTCGTAGTAGTATTTCCTCCGTTCCCAAAAGAACGCTGTTATATTAAGTTTGACCCATTATAAATAAAAAATATAAATATTTATAGTATAAAATAAATATTATTAGATTAGTTACAAAATATATTTTTATAATAAATTAATTTAAAGCTATAAATATGAATATTATTTACTAGAAATTTGGTTAAACGTGAAAGGCTCGATAATCTTTTGGGACAGAGGTTTACCACACAGTAGTCCGGACGTGGGCGCCGTGACGGATGCAACGGTGCATCATTGCCGTGTGGCGGTGGTGGTACTCCGGTTTGTTCGCTCGTACAGGGCGCTGCCACCTGCCGGGCAGGAACGGACGGACCAGCACTCCAGCCCCAAGCGGCCTGTTCGCTTTCCATAAACCGTATTTTTTTAACCCAATAAATAGTAAGGCTCCGTTTAGATCTGAAAATTTTTAGGTTTTGGTACTATAGTACTTCCGTTTGCATTTGGTAATTAATATCTAATTATAGACTAATTAGGTTCGAAAGTTTCGTCTCGCGATTTCTCACCCAACTGTACAATTAGTTTTTTTTCGTCTATATTTAGTACTCCATGTATGTACCGCAAGATTTGATGTGACGGGTACTACGTAAAAAATTTTAGATTTTAGGGGAACTAAACATGCCCTAATTTTTTCTCACGACAAATCATGACCTTGTCAGCGAAGCAAACAGCGCACGGCCTTTCCATCCAGCGCCAAAGCCTGCGGTGCGGCGCGATGCCTGTGCCTCCACTCGCTTGTCAATGTCAGTGCGTGCCCGTGTCCCGAGCGCGCTCGCCCGCACGGCAGCCGCTGCCCGCTGGTGTACTGTACAGGGCTCTGCCGCACTGCTGCTGCTTTCAATCCTTCCTCCGTGCTCCGTGGTCTGGTCGGTGCCCGGTGCCGCCACCGGCGCGAGATGCAGAGAACCAATCCAGGCCTCGATTCAAACCTAGCGCATGTTTAGTTCCCAAAATTTTATAAATTTTTTTAAGATTTTTCATCACATCGAATCTTTGAACGTATGCATGAAGCATTAAATATAAATAAAAAATAAAACTAATTACATAGTTTAGACGAAATTCACGAGACGAATCTTTTAAGCCTAATTAGACTATGATTGGATATTAATTACCAAATAACAATGAAAGTGCTACCGTACTATTTTCTAAAAAAAATCGTCAACTAAACAAGGCCCTATGCGAGCAAACAAATCCATGTGCACACAAGCTAAAAAATCATAAGAACGGGATTTGAGAGCTTCTACTAAAACTATTGAAGGAGATTCCAACACAAATCTGAGACATACCTCGATCCATTGATGCATATAGAGCTGCAAGGATTGCTTGAATCTCTGCACTTAACGCATCATGATCCACCTCGACTCTTCCTACACCAACCATCACCGTAGGCCCTTTTTGTGACCCCTCACAATAAATCCCATGCACATTTTTTTCTTTGTGTCAGGAAGCCCTTTTTTGACCCCTCACAATAAGGGGTGTTTGGTTCTTTAGGCGTTCCTAAAATTTATGTCGTATCAAATGTTTAGAGGCTAATAAGAAGTATTAAATATAAATTAATAAGAAGTATTAAATATAAATTAATTACAAAACTAATTACATAGATGGAGGCTAATTTCCGAGACGAATTTTTTAAACCTAACTAATCTATCATTAGCACATGTTACTGTAGCACCACGTTGTCAAATCATGGACTAATTAGGCTTAAAAGATTCATCTCGCAAATTAGTCGCAAGTTATGCAATTAGTTTCGTAATTAGTCTATATTTAATACTCCATGTATGTGTCCAAACATTCGATGTGACAGGAATTTTAGGAGGAAGGAAAGGAACCAAACAGGCCCTAAATCCCATGCACATTTTTTTGTTGTTTCTTATTTGGATTCTCATGTGTACGAAGACATTTCATGGCATGTACTTTATAAACTATCTCCTCAGTGGACATAAACTTATCTTCAGCATTTGCCTTGTTACGTGCATCTCACCACACCCAATGAAAAGTCCA
The DNA here is from genome assembly GCF_019320115.1 of Miscanthus floridulus. Lineage (NCBI taxonomy): Eukaryota > Viridiplantae > Streptophyta > Magnoliopsida > Poales > Poaceae > Miscanthus > Miscanthus floridulus. The sequence goes on from NC_089582.1 coordinate 142,311,351, forward strand.
ATCACTAATAATTTTTATTGACTTTTAGAGAAAAAAAATTTATGCAACCTATCTTGCATAGTTAAGCTCAATCAAAGATAGATGGAGCTCCTCTAAGTTCAAATCTCTTTGACATTTCTTGACAAAGAGCCGAGATTTTTATTAGTACACTTTTGACATACTAGGGGTACGTTTGGTACCGCCTATAGAGCAACTCCAGAACTTGTTTTTATGTCTCACCAATCAAATGGCCTCCGGGGAAACAACTTTAGCCCTTGTTTAGTTTCAGGAATTTAGATTTTGGGGTTAGTGTAGCATGTTCGTTTTTATTTGGTAAATAGTGTTTAAACATGGACTAATTAGGCTCAAAACGTTCGTCTCGCAATTTTCCACCAAACTATGCAATTAGTTTTTCTTTTCGTCTACATTTAATGCTCCATGCACGGGCCGCAAACATTCGATATGACAGGTACTGTAGCAACTTTTTAGAAGTTAAGGTGAAACTAAACCAGGGCTCAGGCGTGAATCTCCTAAATCGTGTTGACTAGAGCTGCTTGGAAAAGATTTCACTAGCTCCAACCTCTGTGCCTTGCGGGGCGTGGCCCGAAATGCCACTCCGTGCGTGTGGACGACATTGGCACGTGACCATGTGTGTCGATGATGGCAGGACGGCGAGACGGAGCATGGGAGCGACGACGACGCGGAACACATACCTCCTTCGTGTGCGCGAGGCACGTCCAAATGGGTTGGAGTCGAGGGAAGAAGAGACGGAGACGAGAAATAGAGATGACATGCATGCAGTGGAGAAGATAAGGTGGAGGGAAAAGAGAGAAAAAGGTAAAATAAGTGAGGAAAAAAAGAAAAGAAAGAAACAAATAGAATAGTATAATCGTCATTTTACTGCCTTCAACGAGTAGAAGAAGCTATTCTACCAAATATATTTTACAAACAACTCCAGCTCCACTAGCAGAAAAAAAATGCTCCAACACCACCTGTGAATTGGAGCTGTACCCCTTGCTCGAGACAACTTTAAACTTTTCAAAAACTAGAAATAAAACTAAGACGTGCGTCATAAAAGCAACATTCCATAGAATTTGTTCTAAATGTTTATGGTATTAATTAACAAAAGATCTTTTGAAAATACTGAGCCAAATGGCATTCAAATTATAGATTTGATGGGCATACTCCTCCCGGAAGAACAAAAATAATCACTGCAAAATTAAATATCTAAACTAAACTAGATTTATAAAAATATAAAATTCTATTTATACCTATATCTTCAAATAGATTTATTAAAAATGCATTATATGATTAATCTAACAATACTCATCTCTATTAATATATTAGGAGTAGAGTGGTACGAGGGACTACAATTTTACAACACTCTCGGTGTAAAAATTTGTGGCAGGACAGTAGAAGGGCTCCAAATTTAAAGGGACGGTGCATCGCGCACTGGTACTCTGGGAGTAAAGATGGCAATGGGGACCCACGACCCGATACCCGACGGGTATTTACTCCATTAGGGTCTAAATATGGACTAAACACACTACCCACGGGTACGTAAATGGACCAAACCCTTCACCTATCGGGTACGCGGGTGTGGGTATGTTCCAGCAATTCCCGTACCCGTTTACCCATGGGTGAAAAATACCCGGCCCAAAACTAAATAAGTCCACTAGCCCATGTAAAACCCTAGGTTCACCCGTCGGTCCCACCTGACGACTTGGCCGCTGGAGCCCTCGACCTCTCGAGGGAGGCTTGACGCCAGGCCTCCCACGGTCCCGCCGCCGAAAAAATAGGCGTGTGAGTAAAGCGCGTCGTAATATAATGATTTATGACAGAATGACTTTGTGTGATGGTGTAATGTGACTGCTGGTTGCAGAAGATATTATTATATGCTATTATTTATCTAATTTTATGTGCTCTGGTTAGTGGTGGTTGCTGTTGAATTATTGATTTTCATGTGCGTGAATAAATTATTGGCGGGTACGGGTGACCTGGCCAGGTATGATTTACCCGGCCGGGTATGGGTCTGGAGAAAATTCGCCACCCATGACGGATATGGGTATTCTGGCGGTACCAAATTTTTATATGGTGGAGATGAGTCTGAAGTGGCCATACCCGATGGGGATTTAGCCATTGCCATCCTCATCCGGGAGGCAGACCACGCGGTACGTGAGTTCCACCACAGCCGCCACAGGGCACAGGGGCGGAACACACGGGCAGCACGTAGCAGCGGTGGACGCGGGTGGCCGGGGATCTAGATCTCTCACCTCCACCTCCACCAACACGCGCGCCCCGCCTCGGCTCCCTCCAGTCCACCAAACCTAGCCAGCTTCCCCCGAGTCCACGCCGCCGTCGACCGCCCTGCCCCGACCATCGCGGCGCCCGCACTCCCACCCGCTGCCGGATCCCCTGCCCCTGCCGTACGGTCTGCCCGCTTCCGCCCGCTCGGCCGCCGCCGGCGGCCTAGCTGGGGTCGAGTGGAGATCCAACAGGAGCAGAGGGTGGCCTCTTCTTCTTCTCGTGCGTGTGAGTAGCACAGGCTCGCTTGGATGGGATGGAATCGATTCTCTCGCTCTGTTTGTTACCTTTGTTTTTCTTCTCCATTCGAATCCAAGCGTTTCCATCTCTCGATTCGTCTCGTCGCGGATTTCGTTTGCTGCGTGGTACCTTTGCAATTTGGGTCCGCGGATTTCGTTTAGTTGTTCCTCTGAAATCGCGAGATCAGTCTAGCCAAGGCGCCGTTACATTTTACTCCCCCGGTAATTCCCCGGGTGGCAGCGCTGCATTGTGTAGGTGTAAGCTCGAGTCCCTGACTTGGGGGAAGTCAGCTGGGTCTGTGCGGTCCGCGCGAGCAATGCGGAAGGAAGTCAATCGGAGGTTGGCGTTGTTGCGAGAATGTGACTTTTGGCGGTAGGTGATCAAAATCTCTCGGGTTCCGGGTAATTACTGTTGATGCCATGTGTAGCTGATCGTCGGGGACACTAATGACTTGATTGCAGGTGCCTCGTGCCTAATGTGGTCGTGCCACATTGTTTTGCCCCCCTTGCGTGTCTCCTTTCTGGAAATGGGGGTGTGTAGCCACATTGGGTTCACTGCGTATCCATGGACAGTTTTGTGCATGGATTGTCGAGAATAGCAGGGGCTTCACACACACTGTTCTATTGGTGTTATGCTGGAACAAACTATCGGGTTAATCCAGTGCCATTGTTGGCTCGTTTTCATGATCTTCACAGAACTAGGTGGTGCCTTGCCTGGGCTCTCCAGATCCGGGACTATCTGATCGATTTAAGGGCAGACACTAATTCACATTATACATCATTCCTGTTCTTGTACTCTTGTGAGAGGTGGGATTTTTTTTTTTTTTTTGCTTAAGCCCCCCACCGGTCGGTCTTTTTTTTTCCGCTTAAGCCCCCTCACCCAATTCATTGATCAGCATCCAGTGGTGTCCTGATTGTTAGTTTTCAAGTTTACACATGTTGGTTGGTTTGCACCTGATGCGTTGCCTTTCTTAAATCAAAATTGTGAAGAGCCAAAACAACATACCACTCTTACGGATAGTTTTACATAGATCCTCTGTGTGTGGATACCAACTTTACTTTGCTTCCAATTGACTTCAATGTTTCTGTTCAAGCTTTCTTTTGTTGGAGGCATGCTATAAGTTTCAACTTGCTCAAGCTGATGCTGGAATTTGTCCTGTTTTCTGCATTTTTCCTGTGAGAATAAACTGATTCCTATGAAATCCTATGCAATTCCTGTGAAATTCCTTCCTTCCAAAGTGGGTCTGAATATGGCATATTCCTAGTTCTTAGTTTGTTTTTGTATATAACTAAGAAATTTTATTCGTTATGCTTTGAATCATTTCCCATTGTTTATGTACTCATCTATACCTATAACTCTACAAACATGACAGGTGTTGTAATCTTGTCAAGCCCTAGAAGGGCAGCAGTAGTTATAGAGTTGTTCCACAATGGCCTATGATGGAGATGATGGACAAAGCCAGGATTATCTCTTCAAAATTGTTCTGCTTGGGGATTCCTCTGTTGGTAAATCAAACTTGCTAGCAAGATTTGCAAGGAATGAGTTCTACCCAAACTCTAAGTCCACTATAGGAGTGGAGTTCCAGACACAAAAGTTGGTAATCGATGGAAAGGAGATTAAAGCTCAGATATGGGACACTGCTGGACAAGAGCGCTTCCGAGCAGTAACATCTGCTTACTACCGAGGCGCTGTGGGAGCTCTTCTCGTCTATGATATTAGCAGGCATCAGACTTTTGATAGTGTTGGTCGATGGCTCAATGAACTGCACAGTAAGATCCAATATTTTACTTAACTCTTTTTGTATAGAGCAGACCTGGTTCAAGTTTGCTTCATAAGTTCCTAGTCAATAAACCAAGCTCAGGTCACGTAGAATGATTTGAGTTTTAGAATTAGTATACTTTGCCAAAATATCTTGAAGCTGACCATGAACAAGTGCAACTCAAAACCAAATATACTTTGTTATAAATTTCAGCACTAGGTAGTTTTATATGATCTTGTTTCGTTTCTCATCCATTTTGGTTACGTGCAGCTCATTCCGATATGAATGTCGTCACAATTCTGGTGGGTAACAAAACCGATCTGAAGCATGCACGTGAGGTGAGCACTGCGGAAGGACAAGCCTTGGCGGAGGCTCAGGGCCTCTTCTTCATGGAAACCTCAGCTTTGGATTCGTCAAATGTTGCAGCAGCTTTCCAAACTGTCGTTAAGGAGATCTACAGCATACTAAGCAGGAAGGTGTTTCAATCACTAGAGCAGAAGAAAAGCGAGCTGCAGTCGCTAAGCAACGGGAAAGCCGTGGTGCTGCAGGGTGAGGCCAACCAAACAAGCAGTGGTGGGAGGTGGTGCTGTTCCTCATGACCTGTAAGACCTCCCTCCCCATTCTCCACCTCAATTTCTCGTAACCATCCTATTCAGTTATGCGCTGTAACATTTCCAATGGTGTGTATTGTGATTGATTTTTGTCGACGTATCCAGCAGGACACCAGGACTGCCACTATGGAGAAGTAGAGAACGATAGGACTGGGAGACGCATCTGGGTAAACCCTGCAGGTCCGATTTGTGAAAAGTTGTTTTTTTTTCCATGTATGGCTAGGCTGGTTGTATGAAAGTTGGTGTTTCCATCGGAGGAAATCAATGTATAGTTCGATTGATCCCTGGGAGGTATTGATGATTGTGTAAAGAGAAAGAGCGACCAACTTGACTGTTGTGTCATTCTACATCATTCTAGCCCTAGAAACCGTTCTTTCATTCTGCATTACTCCGAACCTAGACATCTAAGTACCTGACACTGTGCTTTCACCATTCTTAGGATTTGTCTGGGCACGGTAAACTTCGGATTCCCTTCGTTGCGAAATGTAGACCAACAATTGTGCTACACGATTCTGTGCATGGGGCTGTGACCAATCTAGGCTTGTAGATCGAAAAACGATGCACCTTAAAAAAATGATGCAACCAACCTAGAAGGAACTAGGTTCGATTTTCATTAGAGAAAAATAGGCATAAAAATCTGTCTAACTTCAACTTTGGTGGTCTTTACTAGCTCAGCTTCATGAAACAACGGCTACACCTTGTACAAATCATGACACTAGCGCCATTGTGCTAGACTGCTAGAGACCATTTTCCAAACTCCGCTGTCAATTGAGAGAGAGCTGCAATGAGTGCAGCAGTTGAGAGACCATCATCGCTGGTAATCGTATTACGGATGAACAGTATGCTTTGCTACCCAATGATGAGGTATCATCATTTCCACCAAATGATTGGAGCGCAATAGCTACCATGAAAGGTGACTAAAAAGGGCTCCGTTTTAAAGTTCAAACCGGGAAGGACAAATCACCGCACCACCTCTGCGTTCTCTCTGATGCACGCAGCACGCATACCGTTCCAGTCCATCTCGTGAAACAAAAAGTAGCGGATCTGAACTCAGATGCATTGCACTTCTCTCTGATGCACAGTGATCTGGATGGCAACTCCAATCTCCAGCAGTGCTGCAGTAGTTGGTAGTACCTTCCGTGGTACACTGTCGTCAAATCTCCAGTTAGCAGAACCATCAGTTGGTTGGATTTTCTCGGGACTTTTTAGTTTCAAAAAGTTTTCTAAAAAAATGTTACAGTAGCCATCACATCAAATCTTACGATACATACATAGAGCATTAAATATAGACGAAAAAAAAACTAATTATACAGTTTAGTTAAAAATTGTGAGACAAATGTTTTAAACCTAATTAATACATGATTGAATACTAATTGCTAAATAAAAATAAAAGTACTACCGTACCCAAATTCCCAAATTTTATCTAACTAAAGACAGCCTCACATACGGACCAAGCTCTAAACGTCAAATCCCTTCAGCTACCCAGTAGTCCAGTACTACGGCCCTGTTTGGATCCATGGGTTATAGCTAGTTTAGGCTAGTTGAAGCTCAACTAGCTCTAAAGTAGCCAAACAAAAGAGCTAGAGTGGGTTATTTGCAACTAACCTACCCTAAAAAACTATCCCCCAAAGAGATGATTATTTGGGCTAGTTGGGGCTATTTGAGATGGGGTCCCCTGTTTTCTCTCCATTTTCACCCGCACCAATGATTTGGAAAGCACATTTATTATTATTTTAACCCTTATATCCAAACATCTCTTAGACTAGAGTTAGTTCAGGGCTAGTCCTGAGCTAGAAACTAACTCTAACCTCTAGCTATGCTAGAATATCCAAACAGAGCCTACATGTTTCTTTTCATTGTTTCCTCCCCAGCAGACATTTGGGAGACAATACACCTGGTCTGGATTGGGATAAGTGACAATTTCTTGCTTGATTCCAATGAGATGATCAGCAGCCCTACATATGTAGCCACCCCTAAAACATGCAATTTACTCCCTCCGTCCTTATTTATTTATCGTTTTCGGTGTCCGTGCCACGACTTTAACTCAATTTGTATAAAATATATGCAATATTTGTGTCTTCAAATAAATTTGTTAAAAAACTAGATTTAAAGATTTTTCCAATGATGTTAATTATGTATCATAAATAATAATATTTTTAATATATATTTTGTTAAAGTTGTTTCTCAGGAAGTGAGAACGACAGATATTCTGGGACGGAGGGAGTATGTTTAGCCTAAAAACCTTGACATAAAACCTCACATCAAGCTAACAGCTTTGTCTAATCTGGCGTACAGTCTTTTCGCTTCTACAGTTCTCTTCAAGTTTGAAAGTACACAGTTCAAGTTTCAGATTTACATAACAAATAACATACATAACTCATAAGGCGTACAAAACATGGTCCTGTGACAACGGCATCATTCTTTGTTCTGCAACCTTGATCTTTCTGTAGCCTAGGAGACAATTATCAGTAACAATGATGACATGATCTTTCATTGTAGCCTAGGAGACAAAATTATCAGTAACAATGATGACATGAAATGCATAAAAGGAGACCCCAAGAAAAAAAAATGTTCCTTTAGGGGGAAAAAAAAGGAAGCCACAAGCCAGTAAACATCATGGTATCAAGCATTTTGCGGAACCACGTGGTTAGTTATTAGGATAATGTAGCAGAACAATACACCTCAATGACCTGCTTCTTTGAAACATTTTTGGTCTGGATCTGTAATGTTATAACAGAACAGTGTGAAAATGTGTTTGACCATTACTCCCTCAGTCCCAGTATATAAGGCGTAACCACCTCTGGTTTAAAGACCAAAAAAACATATTTAATTCTCTATCTCAACACTAGTAATAGTGCATCGATGTACGTGCATCTAGAGAGAGCACGCCTCATATTATGGGACATGACTAAAAAGTTGTTACGCCTTAGGACGGAGGGAGTATTAAACAAAGTATGAATCGAGCTTAAAACATTGAGGACTGAAATAAGATGGCTTTCCGTCTGTTTAGCATTTTCATTTTCTGGATCGAATAAGCTTAGCAAATAGCCTCAGATAAATAAATGAACAATGGAACGCAGCAACAATGTTAGGAATACCGAACTAAAATGTTCAAGAGTTGAAATGAGAAACCTATCATGCACCAGTTTTACCTAGCTTTCTGTCCCTTCCTCTTTTGGTTCCTTGTATGGTCCCGGTTTTAAAGTTTCATCACTCGAAGTGTTCCTCTGAGGTAAATACCCTGCAGGAAGCTTCTCTATTCCTTTTCTGATGATGGTTTTTTTCATACTTGTTTCTCCAGGGGAAAGTTTCGGAAATTTCTTTTTAACATCGAGATATGATCCAGAAACCATGGTAGTACCGTAGTAGAGTACATGACTGCAGATCCCTCACTACCTTCTGAAGCAAGAATCGCTTGTTCTTCTCCACTGAGTTCATATATTTCAGCATATCCAGCACATTCGGAGATGGCATTAGAAGACACGTCAATTTGCTCTTTTGACTCTAGTATCCCGTGAGCAACATATTGTGGTGCTGGTGCCCTGCATTTTTTATCAGCATCGAAGTTTTCACTGTGAGTCGATTTCAGTTCGCTTGTAACCTCCTGGGACAGTTCATGCTTTGCATCTCGAACATGACAATCATCTCCACTGTCAGCATCTTCCAAAGCAAGCTGCAAATTGCATATCACACATAAATCAAAACCTTGAATATTGGTTTCCAACGGATCAAGATATACCTCTGGAACTTGAATGAGAAGTACTAGAAAAGTAACACCAAATTTGCGCACATGAATGCTCACAAGCATGTCCAAAAAATTAGAATGCAAGAAGATTTCAGCATAACTCACACCCACGTTAGATTGATGACGGGAGGTTAGTCACTGAAGTGTTGACATGAAGAAATTCAAAGATTAAACAGCAAACGTGCATTTTGATTGTTGCAGTGAGCAGGGCTAGTAGTGACTCATTGCTGGTAGATCAACAGCTCTTTCTTCGCAGACAGTAATGATCATGAAGCAGATGCTGAGCTCACCGAATCAAATTGCTCGCGAGGCAGCTGCAGAGCTTTCTCCTCGCCCCCAGCAACATTCTCTTCCCCGTTCTCCTGCTCCTCATCTGGCTCATTCGCAAGGATAACAAAATCCTCCTCCAAATCCTCATCCCCCGACTCAACGGTCGGCGAATGGCTCCCGTCAAGCAGCCTAGCGACATCCAGGTCAATAGCCTCCTCAGCTCGACTAGCCGCCACCACCGCAACGTCCCCGGAACCAAGCGGTGTACGAGTGAAGTCGTACGCCTGCACGACGCGCGAACTGAGTTAGCCACCTCGGCAGACAGACGAAACGGCGTGCGATGCTGACGCAAGCAGAGACGGAGGGACCTTGACGTCCACGCGGGGACCGAAGCGCGCGGGGCGGCGGCTGGGGAGGAACACGGCCGAGGATCCCCCGCCGCCGGTGGAGGAGAGGGAGGGGCGGAGCTCGCGGAGATGGGCGAGGTAGTCGTAGCCGTCGTCGGGGAGGCCTAGCTCCAAGATCTCGAGGCGGACGTGCTCGGGCAGGGCGGCTCCGTCGTCGTCGGTCGAGGTGGAGGAGGAGGGGGCGGGCTCGCCGCCGTCTCCACCGACGGCGGTGGAGGACGAGGGGGCCTCGTCGTCGGCGAACCCGGGGACGGAGTAGGGGTTCTCGTCGACGCGGACGAAGACGCGGTCGGAGGCGTCGGCGGCCCCGGGGCGCGGGCAGAGGCGGAACGTGGCGAAGTTGCGGGGCTTGCGGTTGCGGCCTCGGCCCATGGCGTCCACGACGGCGGCGGGAGGGGTAGGCGAGGCGCGACGCAGTCAGACGCTGGCCGGCTGGCGCAGAAAAATAATGAGACCCGTGCGTTGGATAGACTGGGCTGTCATGGAGGTTTCGTGCGCTTCTCGTGGGCTGGGCTTCCCGAAATGGCCAGCTTCGGCTTGTAAGCTGTTTATTTGGTCCAGCATCTGTCCCGCCCGAGTTATTATATACTACTAGTTGAATTCCCAGCTGCGGGAATTTGCTTTGAGAATTTGATGTTATAGTTTAAATGATCATTTGATGAATAAGTCAGGAAACTACGGCAACATATCAATAGATCCATTGAGAGCTGGTAGTGAGGAGGCCTCACCGTCTCCTCGCCCTTCTCTCTTCGTTCCATCACCGTCTGACTGCCGTGAAACGCGATGGGGGGAGTGAGCTCACCAGCGCAAGAGGAAGGGCACGCCACAGGTTGCCGTCGACGTTGGGGCTCATCAGCGCTGGAAGAAGGGGGTGAGGGGTGGGTGCCTACTGCCTACCGGTGCTGATGAGAAGGGGCGCGAGGTGGGTGGCCGCTGGCCCTGGGACTGGGAGGAAGGGGCACAGCAACAGCATGGTGATGCCTGCTTGCTGAGATCGTGTAGTGCAGCCCTGGTGCAGCGCTGGAGAAGGGGCACGTTGCCTGGTCTCAGTATGTGGAGGAGGGCGCCGCCGCCGCGTGGAGGAGGATGGTGGCGCAAAGAATGCGGTGGGAGAGAAGAGGCCTGGAGAGAGCAAACTCTCTACCACACTGCAGGCCCGTGGGTACGTTCAGAGTGTGTATGGCAGTGTAGGCGAGTACGCGGATGATGGCATACACAAACTATTATAGGCCCCGTTCGCGCGTCCTTAAACACCCGGCTTGATTCGCTTTTTTTTATCCGGAACAGTCTTTTCCTCTTACAAATTTCTCCAGATTCATTCAAAATTCCTTTAACCGAACGGGCCATAAACGCAAAGGCGCGATGGTTCAATTTGCTTTGCTTGCGTTTTCAGTTTCCTTAGTTTGAGTTTGCGGTGAGAATTCAAGTGCATTAATTTGCTGAGGCCTGAGGGGGGGGGGGGGGGGGGGGGGGAGGTAAAAGAGATGGCAGCCGGAGGCAAGTTCAGGTGCATGCGTTTGGATGATGATGCGTGTCGAGGGGGAGTTGAAGAGATGTCAAATAGGGGTGACGTGGCAGCATAAGGATTGAGTTTTAGGAGAATTTATTGCTTAGTGGGTATGAACTATATAGATATATTAGATTAGATTAGATACGATACGATACGTAAGAAAGAGCAGCTTATTTTCCACTCAAAAAAAGGAGCAGCTTATTTAAGTGTTTAAAAAACTCGTCCAATATTGATGATATGTGTATACATTATGCACTATACAGTATACCTTATTATAGAAATATAGCGGGATCGATGGTAAAAATTCAGAGGCGTGAGCTCCATTCAATTAGTCTCAAATGCAAGTAAGATATCCAGTGAGTTACGTATAACTTACAACATAAGAACAGAAACACACATACATATAACATATTTGTCTGAAAGCTTTCATAGTTTTTTCTATGGAGATCTGGTGCTTAAATTTAATTTACATGATTATTTGATGTATTATCGACAAATATGACTTCAAAGAATTGCATGGATATCAACTCAGCAGTGAATCACACTGTGTCCTGAAGACACACTGCCACATATGTCATCGCTGGCCTTTGATCATGATCAAGATTTAAGCATTGCAGAATTATTTCTGCGATGCTGTAAAGAAGCTCGATGTTCTCTGTTGTTGCAATTTCCGGATCAACAACCTGGATCACTTCATTATTTCTGTAAGCATCAAGAAAATCCTTGCGAAACTGATTACTGTCTTCAACTGAGGCCTTCCTCCTTGTAATGAGTTCTAACAGCACAATTCCGAAACTGAAAACATCAGATTTACTGGTTAACAGTCCAGTCTCCATATACACTGGATCCATGTATCTCATTTCACCAATCATTTGGTCAGTGTATTGTCTATCTCGAGCAATCAATCTAGATAAACCAAAGCCCGAGATTTTCGGTACAAAGTCATCACTTAGAAGTATATTATCTGGTCTAACATCACCATGCAGAATCTTCGTTGTGATTTGTGAATGCATATAAGCTAGACCCCTTGCTGTTTGTGCCGCAATTTGTAGACGTACATCCAAATTGAGGGGCATCATGTTGGATCCATGTAGAATGTCAGTGAGGCTACCTTTCGACGCAAACTCAAACACCATAATTGGGATATCATCTTCTATGCAAACACCAATGAGCTTGAGAATGTTCTTGTGAATGACTCGAGATTGAATATTGATTTCATCTGTAGTTTTTTCTTTTATCCACAAAAAACCTATGCTATTGGGCTTTTTCACTGCAACTGGCTGGTCATTACCACCAATACTCCCCTTATAAATGTCAGCAAATGCACCTTTTCCAATAAGGTTGCTATTTTTTAAAATAGGCTTTAGCTCCTCCTTTTTAAATACCCATACACTGTTCACTTTTCTAATATTGGACTGTTATTCTTGATAAATTTTCTGACGTGCAGTCAAATCGAAGATGTCAAAATGTCCCACATTATAGACCTGTGTGGAGTTCGAGGTGTAGATTCTGTTGCCATCATGGTTGATATTTTGCGTTTCCAATAATTGATCTGACTGATGGTTAGCTCTTATAAGCATGTAAAGATGTGTTGCTACATCTGTCATCTCTGGTCTTTGATCAACATCAAGATTTACGTGTACCCAGTGCAGAGAGGTCCCGCTCTGTGCGGGGTCTGGGGAAGGATGTTAGTGGCAAGCCTTACCCTCGCCTGTGCAATGCGAGGAGACCGCGACTCGAACACGGGACCTTCCGGTCACAGGCGGTAAGACTCTACCGCTTGCACCAGGCCCGCCCTTCAACATCAAGATTTACGCATTGAGCAATTATTTCTGTGATACTGTAAAGAAGCTCGATGTTTTCTGTTATTGCAATTTCTGGATCAACAACCTGGATCACTTCATTATTTGTGTAAGCGTCAAGAAAATCCTTGGGAAACAAAGTACTGTCTCGAGATGAGGCCTTTCTCCTTGTAATGAGTTCTAACAGCACAATTCCAAAACTGAAAACATCAGATTTACTGGTTAACAGCCCAGTCTTCATATACACTAGATCCATGTAACTCGTATGACCACTGATTTCGTCGTGTATTGTCTATCTTGAGCAATCAATCTTGATAAACCAAACCCTGAGATCTTTGGTACAAAGTCATCACTTAGAAGTATATTATCTGGTCTAACATCACCATGTAGAATCGTCGTTGTGATTTCTGAATGCATATAAGCTAGACCCCGTGCTGTTTGTGCAGCAATCTGTAGACGTACATCCAAATTGAGAGGCGTCCTGTTGTATCCATGTAGAATGTCATCGAGGCTACCTTTGGACGCAAACTCAAACACCAGAACGGGGATATCATTTTCTAAGCAACAACCAATGAGCTTGAGAATGTTCTTGTGATTGACTTGAGATAGAATGACAAGTTCATTTGCAAATTCATTCTTTTGTCTAACACTATCTGTTACTGACCTCTTAACTACAACTGGCTATTTGCCATGAAGACACCCGTTGTAAAGCTCGAAATAGTAATCCCTCCCAAACAAAAGGCCACTTTTAAAAATTGGTCTCAGATCCTCCATTTTGAATAGCACAAGTGTTGGAGAGACATTCCTGATGACTTTGCTGCGTGCAGTCCTATTGAAGATGTCCAAACTGCCCACCTTGTAAAGCAATGTGGAGTGTGAATTGGACGTGGCTATATTGTCCTGGTTGATTTTTTGTTCTCCCCGTAATGACCATTGTGTAGTTTTTTCCTTCCCTTGTTCATAGTATGATTTTGTGAGCATTTGAAGATGCTGTACAACATCTTTCATGTCAGGGCGTTCATTGAAGTTCATTTTGAGGCAATCATTTATAAGCTTTCCAACTTTATTCAAAATCTTCCGATCAGCATTCACTATTTCAGAATCAAGCATGTCTCTCACCTTTTTCCCTTTTCCAAAAGCTTTCATGAAGTTTTCTGTGAGATCAGTGCATCTCCCGTTTTCACAAATTCTCTTCCTAGTGATTAGTTCTAGAAGAACAACTCCAAAACTGCAAACATCATTTTTTGGATTAATGCGTCCCTTAAGAATAAATTCAGGATCCACATAGCCAATGCTCCCAATTACATTTTTGGTGTACTGAGTTCTGTCCATTGATAATAACCTTGATATTCCAAAATCAGCTAATTTTGCACCCAATTCATCATCTAGAAGTATGTTTTCAGGCTTGATGTCACCATGAATGATGGGTTGATACATTGAGTGCATGTAGTTTAATGCTTCTGCGCATTCCATAGCAATACTCAGCCGGGTAGCTAATGAAATGGGATCACGAGAGATGTGAAGAAGTTCACTGAGGTTTCCTTTGGAGATAATCTCTGTGACCACCATCAAAGCATTTTCTTCTCCGCAGTAGCCCAATAGTCTGACTACACTCTTATGGTTTATATGAGAATGGACAATCAACTCTTTGGCAAACCCTTCATTGTAATTCTTCTGGATATATTTCTTCACCACAACTAGACTACCATTATCAAGAACTCCTTGGTAAACCTCTCCAAAACCCCCTTTCCCAATGAGTGTGCCATGATTCTTTGTAATCCTTAGGATGTCATCTTGAGTGAATTGAATTATATTGTGATTGTTAACTGGTCTCCACATGGCCTTTTCATTGTCTTTGATTAAGTCTGCCAGCTTGTTCTCCGGAAGATCCATTTAACAGATGCAAGAAAGATTATGCACGAAGCCAGATACTGATGACCTGTCACCACAGAGATGTCCATTCACAGTGCTGAAGTCAATTTGAAGATACAGTGAGGCTAATTTACACGAACTTTGCATAATTACAGCAAAAGCATGCCACTATTAGACTTCACAATTTGAATGAACAAGCAGATCTGATGCACAGTGGTATTTCGTTGAATATTCAGGCATGATCGTGAGAGGCTGGAAACATTTTTGTTATGTGTGCTCTGTTACAACAGATGTACAGAGTTGGATCGCAGGTGGGGATAGCAAATTCAATTTCTCTGCAAACTGCATCATGCAATGACCTTGGATGTCAAATAAACCTATACTAACATATACAGTATGAAGCCTCCAAACAATTATAAAAAACACTTGCTATGAGTAGGTCTACCGTTTGAAATTATAGGCAAGTCATGCCTCCAAACAATTATAATAACTGCGCTCTCTAAGCTGTACAAAGTTAATTCACGGTGGGGACAGACAATTTGACTAGTTCCAGAGGTGCATATTCATTTATGAGCAACAAGCCAACAACAAATGCAACTCTGTGCCTGAACAGGATTGCGGCACTCGATGTGCGGATGCCTAAACTCAAACTATATGGTGGCATATACTTGGACTAGCTGTATAATGTGTACTGTAGGGAACCCAGAAGGCTAATCCCCGGATCTACTTGTAAGAAACTTAGGACCATCCATGGTGTAGATCAGTGGGGTTTCATTGGGTTTCTCGTAGAAATGGTGTGTACGGAGAGGGACAGAGAGGGAGAGGGAGAGTTAGGGTTAGTACCAGACCATCGGTAGGCATTGAGGAGGCGGATCCGGCCATCACATGTTCGCCGGTGAAGATCTGCGCTACGGCAGCGACGGGCGATGAAGAAGGAGTGGTGCAATGAAGTGGTGTTGGCGCAGTGCCGTGACGGCGGCGGCGGTGCTTCCCGTCACTGGCTGCGCCCCTCTGTTAGATCGGAGTAGGGTTTGCCGATGGGGCGTACGGCTCAGGCCAACCTCGTACTGAGAGCCACCGGCCCCACCTCTATTTATTGCGCAGTGTGACGGGGGCCTACCAGCCATAAATGGACTGGGCCCGCCAGCCATAGATGGACTGGACGCCCCCGATCAGGGCGCAAGGTCAAGGCCCAAGTGGCTGTTGGACCACTGTGGTTGGGAGTTCAAACCAACACTACTCAGCTAAATGGCTGGGGAGTAGCATATTCTGATAATGTACATACATAAAAGAAGCAATGTACCCTCAGATTCTCTTGTCAAATTAATCGACACGGAGTTGGGATGGAAAAGTTAGAAGGGGCAAAAAATCGGCTGATGGTAGGAACAGACGCACGCATACCTCTCGAATCTCGATCGATCCACCAGCCGGGTAATCCTGCGCGGAGTGGTAGCAGGTCGATTGATAGCACCGTGCCACCGTTGAAGGATACTGGCTGGGATGGGGCTACCAAGGACGACGAGCTGCCTTTGGGTCTCTGTAGTCAACGCTTCTTGGTGGTGCCTCACTGCCTCGGCATTATACATACAACAATAGAGCCATCTCCCATCTGGAATAGATTCGCATGCAGCCATCCGCGGAACCGGTCCTTGAAGTTTTTTCTTTTTGCAATGAATCCACGGTGCAAGCTGCAGATTCTGACGGAGGCAATGTTGCGGTGGGCGCGGAAGCTGCAGATTGCTCCATGATCCTTTTTCGCACCGAATTCACGGTGCAAATGCAAGCTGCAGATGCTGATCATTTTTCATTTCGTATCCACGGCCAGTGGCGGATCCAAAGGGGGGGCTGGGGGGGCTCCAGCCCCCCCTA
This sequence comes from Miscanthus floridulus, assembly GCF_019320115.1. Taxonomy (NCBI): domain Eukaryota; kingdom Viridiplantae; phylum Streptophyta; class Magnoliopsida; order Poales; family Poaceae; genus Miscanthus; species Miscanthus floridulus. Next base: position 142,327,719 of record NC_089582.1, read on the forward strand.
ATGTCTTGATTTCAAGGCTAATCACTGTAGCAAAAGCTTGATTTCACCATTAAATCTTCATGCAAATCAACATCTCCATTGTTTTAGCCCCCCTTATCCCGCATCGTGCATCCGCCACTGTCCACGGCGAATGTTGCTTCACGAAACGGTACAGAATGCTGACGGAAGCAGAAACGGACGGACCTTGACGTCTACGCGGAGGCCGGAGCGAGTGGGGCGGCGGCTGGGGAGGAACACGGCGGAGGAGCCGCCGCTGACGGTGGAGGAGAGGGAGGGGCGGAGCTCCCGGAGGTGGACAAGGTATTCGTGGTCGTCGTCGGGGAGGTCAAGCTCTCCCCCGTCATCGGCCGAGGCGGAGGGGGAGGGCTCGCCGCCGTTGTCGTCTCCCTCGACGGCGGACGGCTGGGTGCAGGAGAGGCCCTCGTCGTCGGCGAATCCGAGGACGGAGAAGGGGTTGTCGTCGACGCGGACGAAGACGCGTGGGCGGCCCCCGGGCGCGGGCAGGCCTCGGCCCATGGAGAGGCTTGAATGGACTGGGCTGTCATAGCGTTTTTTGTTCTCTTTTCGTGGGCTGGTCTTTCGAAATGTCCACTTCGGCTTATAAGCTTTTTCTGTGGCCCAGCATTCATCGTTTGAAAAAGTTATACCTGCGTGAACTATATCACCTAATCATTGAGTTCCCCTCAAAAAAAAAAAAACTAATCATTGAGTCTTCCCCTAAAAAAACCTATCATTTAGGCCTGATTTAGTTCCTCCTAAAAAAGTTTACTCACTATCCCATCGAATGTTTGGACATATGCATATAGTATTAAATATAGACTAAAAATACTAATTATACAGATTGCGACTACTTTGCGAGACGAATCTTTTAAGCCTAATTAGTCCATGATTTGACATCGTGTTGCTACAGTAAAGCTACAATATTTCGCTATTTTTATTACTATCCGACCATCCCATGCGACACTCCCATGTGACACCCAAAAACTTTACACCCTGAATTTAAATAAGGCCTGAGTCTAATTTTTCTCCTTAAACTTCAAAATAAGAAAACTTACCTCGTGAACTCTCAAACTACTTCCTTGCCTTGGTTTGGAGTGGTTTTGTCTTTTTCAAGTTAATTTTTTTATAAGTTCTTGATAAGGTTTTAAAATTACATAAAATATCTCTACACTTTTAACAATTTTTTTAAAAAAAATATAGATAGATTAGGATATGCCAAATTCAAATGAAGTACCCAGAGCTCATAAAAATATCTCTATACACTTCAAAGTATTTGGCTATAAGAAAATAGAAAAATATCCACAAAAAATATAAAAAAATCATAAAACATTCTAATCAATATACAAACATGTTTTTAAATTGGGTAAGGCAAAAAAAATATGAGATGCAACTAGCATGATGCAACATATATAAATGATGAATGCATTCATGCTATGCATTTGTGCTAGTCTGTGTATTATTTTTTTTATTGCGATAAGTTTTTGAAACACATTTATACATCAATTAGGATGTTTTGGTAAAATTTCTAAAGTTTTTATATTTTCCATCTTTCCAAAGCTAAATCTACATTTGAAGCATCTAGTGTATCCGAGTTTATCTTTAGAATTTATTTTTGAAATTATTAAAGCTTAGAGATATTATATATAGTTTTAAAACCTTATCAAGTATTTATCAAATTTTTTACTACGAAAGATAAACCACCTTCAAAATCACTCTGAACTAGGGAGGGAGGTAATTCAAATGGTTTTGAAAGTCTAGGGTGGGTAAAGTGCCTGACTTGGAGTTTGAAGATAAAAATCAGACTACGATGATAGTTCAAAGAAATAGAATGAACTTTTCCCATCATCTTTACAACATGGAATTCCTTACAGCATACACGCTTCGTCCAGGCTTAGTGGCCCTCAACTTCGTCGTGAAGGTCATTTTAGTCCTCAAACCGAGGAGTGAGGATGAGCCCAAAAGAAAATTTTGAGGATTCAAATGGTCACTTTGATAGTATATACATGAAATTGAGATCAACAATAAAATATAAGGACTTAAATGCCTATTTTGATAGTTCTAGGACGAAATTGAGCTCAAAATTAAACTTTAAGAACTAAACCGACCACTTTGATATAACATGAATGAAATTGAGCATCGAACGACAAATGATGGACGAAGTTGGCTATTTCGCTTAAAATTTTGGTGGAACTGATCAATCCATGCAACCTAATATGGCATCAAAACTAGAAATCTCGAGTTCAAATCCTGATGGATGTAATAAAGAAATAATTATTACAATCTACTTATATTTCTACATTGAAAGACCGAGAGAGCCTATATATGAGGAGGTGTTTGCTCACCTTTTCCTATAAATTTAAGATTTTAGGTTGACACACTCAACTCTTAGTTTAGAATTTAAAAATATTTAAAAGTACAATATAATGGCTACAATTTTGTTTGACTCCTCAAAACATAGCTACAATTTTGTTGCTACAAATGTTGTAATATAAGATAGATTACAGGTCAAAAGACTAATTTTATAAATCGGGTCTTATATTTTAGAACATAGACTTGTACATCTTTGAAGGTTACAGGCCTGCCGCCTTTATTTGTTTGGAGATGACATACTCCTATGGCATTAAGTATCAACAAGTGGAAGTACGTCTGAGTGTCTGACCTTAAACTAATCCACGAGGTTCTTTTAACAGTCTTTCTTACCTGCTAGCAACGTGTCATCTACAAAGAAGGTAAGAACCGACCGAAGATTCTTGCTTTAGTTGCTATCCTACACGAACAACATTAATTCTCGGATGCAACCGACCAAATAGACAATTGCTCACGAGTGTGCATCGATGTGACCTCGCCGTACGTTTTTTAAATAAATTGGCTAGGAGTACGTCCTGCAAAGAATATAAATTTACCTCTACCTTTAATCAAATTATTTCAAGTTGTAATCAAATTTATAGAAAGGAGTATAAATATTTATAATGCAAACTAAGTATATTATGAAATTATATTACAAGAAGAATTTAGTGACACTTCTTTGGTCCCATAAATAATTACTCCATCAGTTCTAAATTATAAGTCGTTTTAATTTTTTTGATACATTTATTTTGTTATGCATCTAGATAAATAATAAATATGTCTAGATATAAAGTAAAATGGATGAATTAAAAAAGTTAAAGCGGTTTATAATTTAGAACTGAGAGAGTAATATATATATTTTTATATAAACTTTAAGACAGAGGAGTGTAGTTGGGTAGTTGTGAGAATGCATAAGGGCGTCCCTAACGGGGTTTAAATAGCTAGTCTAAATGAAATCTCATTGGTCAGATGAAAGATAGGACAGCGCGCTAGCGACTCACTCCTAGCTTGGCTCGCACATTCTTCAAAAAGCCCTCTCTCACAGCTTACGTAGTGGAGTACTCTGACATCCGTTTTTTTTATTGTTTCTAAGTGGTCGTTTAGTTTTCAAAAACTTTTTCAAAAAATACTACAGTAGTCATCAAATCGAATCTTACGATACGTGCATGGAGCATTAAATGTAGATGAAAAAAAACTAATTGCACAATTTGGTTGGAAATTGCGAGACGAACGTTTAGTCCATGATTGAACAATAATTGCCAAATAAAAACGAAAATGCTACAGTAACTAAATTCTCAAAATTCGTGAACTAAACGCAGCCAACCTAGTGATTTCTCTGTCACCATTGCGGACGCCTTAATGCGTGGTGATTGCTATTGCTTTGTTAATGAGCACTCATTTCACTGTCTCAGGCTTGGGCACGGGGTTAATTTGTTGCTCGAGACCAGGCCCTGTTCGTTTGGAGGAATTCTGGAGGAATCTGAATGAATCTGGAGAAATTTGTGAGAGAAAAACACTATTTCGAATAAAAAAAAGCAGATCAAGTCGTATTTAAGGGCACGCAAACGAGGCCGGTGTTAATGCTACGCTGCCGTGGTTACTAATTAAACATTGAAGCTTACTGCATTGCGAATAGGTTAGATCGTGGCAGTTGTGCACTACTCGCGTGGTGACATATTATACTAGAAGCATATCCCGTGCGTTGTCGTGGGATTTTTTTTAAAATAAATCTACTATATACATAGCTTTACTATATGGTATTCTATATACTATGTATATATATGAATTTGACTTGCATGTTATTTTATTATATCAGATCTGATAAAAAAATCGGTAAACTAATAGAAGAAAAACCAATAGAATAAGGAATAGATGATGAAACAAATAGCGTATGTAGATGACTTGTATCTTAATGATTAAAGATTTAAAATATTACACATGATAGAGATGACGTGGATATTTTTTATAATTAATAAGAGATGACATGAACTTAGTGAATAATTATGTGGACACCTTGCGTGAAGAGATATGACATCTAATGGGGTCACTTAGTTTAAAATGGTGTGGACACCTTACATGAAGAGAAAAATCATATAGTGAAGTTTAGCTTTATAACAGTATATTGCTGAAACAAATAGCGTAGGTAGATGACTTGTATGTTAATGATTAAAGATTAAAAATATTGCACGTGATAGAGACATGGGTATTTTTTTATAATTAATAAGGGATGACATGGACTTAGTGGGGAATGTTGTGGACACCTTACATGTCTAGTAGGGTCACTTAGTGAAAAATGATATGGACACCTTGCATGAAGAGAAAAATCATATAGTGAAGTTTAGCTTTATAAAAGTATATAGATAATGGAGCATGAGTAAAAGGAAAAGTTCTCGGACAAACTCATCGGTTTAACTTTTTGTTCACTTCTCCTATACAAGTGTGGAATTATACTATGGAGATTGACATCCTTGCTCCTCTTTTGAAGACTAATTATGATTTTAACTTTGTCTTTTTAACTTTATTTGATTTTACCCTTGTTTGTTAAATCCAAAGCCACCATTCGTATCTATTCTTGATTCTGTTAGCTGGAGGTCAAATAAATGAATTAAAGAAAAAGAATTTTTCAATAAATTTAATGCTAACACGTAGGGTAACACCTTATCCTAGCCCTCCCAAGTCCTGCAGATGGTTAGTTAAGTATGTAAACTTGTTAAAATTTGCTTGGATTTGAAATATTTGCATATTTTGTTGTAAAAATCTTTCAAAATCTTGTCCAAATATTCGATGCTATAAGAGTTTAGAATCACAGAATCACTAGAATCATATAGTGAGTTTAGAATCTTGTTCAATAAATTTTTCTAATGCGATAAACGCTACTATGCGATTATTAAGCTGCTGAAATTTTATATTATTTTTTCGTGCATCTTAACAACCTCAAATGTAAAAATTGAAAACTACAAAGTTGTAGATCTAATTGAGAGCTACAAATTTTATGTAAAAAGTATCTTCATTTGACAACATACAAAAATGATATTATTTTTCTAATGCGACAAGCACCAGTACTGATTATTGTGGTCCTGAAATTTAATATTAATTTTTTGAGCATCTTAACGTTCTCAAATGAAAAAACTCAAACCAAGAAAGTTATAGATCTCATTGAGAGCTACAATTTTCATATAAAGTTCATCTTTATCCGATATCGTATTAAAGAGTTATGATTTTTCAAAGTTTCAGTCTTTTCACGTCACTCTCGGTGGCGCGACAGAATAATACTATCACGCCGGCGGGAGTGGCGCAACAAGGTTTTTCACGTCAGAAACGTCGTCTAACATGGCTGATGTTGTCGCGCCAATGCATGTGCACGCAACAACGTTATTTGGTCGCCCAAAAGGGTCAGATCAGCAAAAAAAAGAAGCGATTATTATTAAAATATTGAATAAAAAAAGGATTAAAAATAAAAAATTCCTGTTTTTTAGCTGAACTAACGTGGTTAACTTCTCTGAACGGAGGATGGAAGTACTCGCCCTTTGTTTTGAAAGGTTGGGGAAATTCACAACCTTACAAAAATAAGGGTAAATTTTTAAGTAAACTTCACAATAGAAGTGCCATAAAACTACATTGAGCACGAAACTGTACACATGATAGCTCCTACCTCACCAAACCACACTGAAGCACGTCACATCGAATCTTGCGATATGTGCATGGAGCATTAAATGTAGACGAAAAAAAACTAATTACACAGTTTGGTTGAAAATCACGAGACGAACGTTTTGAGCCTAATTAGTCCATAATTAAACACTAATTGCTAAATAAAAACGAAAGCGCTACAGTAACCCAAATTCCTAAAATTCACGGACTAAACAAGGGCAACCAAACCGGCACGCTTAATTAGTCCAAAGAAAAGATTATTAGAGTACGGAGCATATACACGTGTAACGTTTTCCGTGTGCGATTTCTCTATTATGAAACTATCAGCGCATCAGGCACCACGTAGGGGTTTAGTCGGCATCATCATCCACTGGAATCATCAATTATATACCTTGCCAATGGCCCCGTTCGGCTTACCTCATATTCGACTTGTTCGACTTGTTTTTTCAGTCGGAACAGTATTTTTCTCTCTCAACAATTCAGCCAGAACAGTGTTTTCAGCCAGCTTTAGCCAAGATTCAGTAAGCCGAACGGGGCCAGATGAAATGAAACACCACGTATATAGTATAGTGTATTATTCCTTTTTGTTGGTTCCCTTCAATTATGGAGTGGATTAGATCAGATTTTAGAGTCTAAGTAAAGAGTACAGTCACATTCTTACTCCCTCCGGTTTCCTAAAGGATGTCGTTTTAAGGTTGTCTTAAGTTAAATATTTTAAACTTTAACTATAAATAGATTATTTTGGGTTGAGTTTAAAAATATGAAAGTGATGTAAGTAGATTCATCTATATAAATATTTTATAGCAAAAAGTAACGGTAAAAGTTGTTTTTTTAGATCGTGTCGCTGTCCAAAACGACGTTCTTTAGAAAATCAGAGGGAATAATAGTTAAGACTTAAACACACTTAAAAGGAGTTGAACAATTCAGCGTGTATATAAATTTGTGGCACCAGAGTTCAAACCGTTATACCTGGAGTGGAGTGATTCACACACAGCTCCACAATCACAACCACCGCCTCGCCGATAAGTTATTTCTGGCGACTAGCTTTTATACATCGGGCCTCCTTTTCTTTTTCTCCTCTTTTTTTTTTTTGCCTTAAGGAAAAGGGCCCATTTAGTTTTTTTTACAAAAGATGTGGTGGCATATTGTGATTAAGCATTGGTTTTCCATAATTTTATTAGGAAAACACTCACTTAATGTAGTAATTTAAGTTCGATTTATTCGGTTTGTAGAAGATTGTGGTATAAAAGAGAAACACTAAATTAACATAGGAAATTTTGGGACCAAACCTAAATAACTTGTGTACTTAGAGTAATGTCTCTGATTCCACCAGAACAGGGCAAAGAGTTTTTAGTTAAAGGATTATTAGTTTTTATTGCCGTCTTTGCATGAATTTTGCTTTCGACTATGCGTTATTACAAGTTGTGTTATCATTATCTCTCCTTATACTCAATAAAATATTCTATGAGCTAGCTCTTTTAATATTGTTGGAGCTGCTTAACCTCAAGAAGTCAAGATGCAGGAATTATCCCCTATATATATATATATATATATATATATATATATATATATATATATATATATATATATATATATATATTGTTGCAGTCTCACTCTGGATTTCTCTAAGGGACCGTTTTGGTTCCTTTTATTTAGAGAAATTGAAATCTATTTAATAAATTAGGCTATTTGGCTTAGAATTTGATATTCCATCACTTTTCAAAGTTCACATGTAAGCTATCTCAAATTCATAGGATAGGAGATGGAAATTAATTCTATACATCAATATTCTACGTTTCTATTTTACAACTTATAACACGCTCTTTAACTCGATCCTCTACAATAGAAATGCAACACATAACTACCTCATTAAATAATAATATAGAAATATAATCCATATACAACCATATTAGTTTAATTAGTGTGTCTAAATTATGATTATTAAAATGAATTTAATTTCAAGGCCTAAGTCATGTTGAGTGGATAGTGAGGGGCCGTTTGGCCGGACTCCGACAGATTCGGCCCCTGCACTGTAGCTACACTGTATCTCTGCTGTAGTACGCGGGAGCCGGAGCCGGTGAAGCTCGAATTTCTGGCTCCGGGTGCTGCGGTGGTGTCAGTGAGAGGGGAAAGAGAGAGAAGAATGGATCCCGGTAACCGTGCAGCCACAAGTCAAACTCATTTATTTGCGCTGTCCATATTATTCGGAGTTTTGGATTAGAACATCTAGCACCGACAACATATCGACAATGATAGGCTGAGGATGTCCGGACTCTGACCCGCCCGCCTGTAAGTACCATTGGAATGCGTGTCTTGAAAAATATCAGCCACTCGTTCCTCTCTCTAGTTTGTATGCGTGTCTCGAAAAATATCAGCCATTGATCCGCTCTCTCGTGCCTCTCTGCCTTCGCTTTGTCTCGCTCTCACGTGCCTCCAGCGTTACTCATTCCATCTCTCTCACTGTGGTGCGGGTGAGCATCTCGGCGCAGCGGCCTCGGCGTGGCCTCAGCACGAACGGGCCTGGCCTCGGTGGGGCCTCAGCACAAACGGGCCACGACGCGGAAGGCCAAGCGATCTTGGACACGGCGGCGCAACAGCGCTGATGGCCTCGGTCATGGGCGGACCAACGGTAGGCTTGGCACCAAAGGCTCCCTCTCCCAGTCATGCGAGCACTGCCTCCTTGCTGCGTCGCACAACCACCGCTACTGGCCCGCAGCCTACAAGCGCCGCCGGGCCGCCATCTCCGGTGAACTCCACGCTCCGACGAGCCTCCATTCTCCCAAGCAGCAAGGAGATATTGCACTGCGCTGAAAGCGCATGTTGCACACGTATGTTTTAAGTGTTTCAAATGTTTTAGAGGTATGTTGCAAATGCATCATATGGATGTTGCAAAAGTAGATTGAGAATTTTGCACATGTTACATATATTGTAAGTGTTTTAGATGAGCACTGGCGGAGCCAAGGGGGGGCTGGCAGGGGCCATGCCCCCCCCCAATGTTTCACAACAAAAAAAATTAGTAGTATGACTTAATATTTTTTATTTATATTAAGAGGGAGATTATATAAAATTCTTGTCATATATACCTATTAATATCTTCTAGATAATATAATCATACAAAACACAACTAGATAATAAAATTATCGCAATGAAAAAGACCGAGCCGGCCTCCCTAAGTATAATTCCTGACGGCCGGCCCCCCCTGAGTATAAATCCTGGCTCCGCCACTGTAGATGAGTGTTGCAAGTGTTTATTCAAAATGTTTTTATCTGTTTCATACGTATGTTGCAAGCATTTTTATCTGGATGTTACATATATTTCACACATATATATGTTGCAAGCGTATGTACTAAATGTTTCATCTGTTTCAATCTTATGTTGCAGCAAGTGTAAGTGTTTTATCTGAAAGTTTCATATGTTGTAAGTATATGTTTCAAATGTTTTAGCTGTTTTCAGAAGTATGTTGCAAGTGTTTTTATCTGGATATTGTATATGTTACAGTGGCTATACACATATGTTGTAATCGTATGTTTCAAATATTTTACTTGTTTTAGACAAATATTGAAGCAAGTTGCAACTGTTTTTATTAGCAGGCACCGAACGAGCGCACGTAGAGGCGGTCCCTGCGTGCATGTGCAGTAGCATGGCGTGCCGCGTGGGTAGGCGTGCTAGCAGCAGCAGACACATGCTGACGCGTGCAGCAGGCGCATGTGGAGTATTAGAAGATCTCGTGCTTGTAGCTGGAGTCCACAACGATGACCGGTTGTCCGCTTCCTGCTCAAAAATTGTGAGCATACGGGCGTGTGCAGCAGGTAGGGCAGCATGCATAGGCGCACAGCAGCAGGCTGATGCGGGCGCGTGCAGCAGGGGGCAGGACAGGTGCGGGCGTCCAGATGGGGCTGGCGTGCGGACGTCACGCCGTTATTGAGTCGCATGTTTAACCAAAAAAGTTAAACATCTTAAGGAAGATGGACATGCATTTTATGCTTCACAAAGTACGTGTCACAGTGCGCGCAGCACTTGTTGGGCAAACAAATTCGTGTCCCTCTGAACGAGCCATCCATTTTCACAACGGGCCGCGCCGTGAAAGAACACGCCGCCTGTTCGGCCGGAGCGGCTGGCTGGCTGCCCTCTCACATGGGCACCGTTCACATGAACAGTATTTTCAGCCAGGACCGTATTTTCCTTTCACATAAACCAGTCAACAGTACTTTCTCACGAACCGACAACGGACAAGCCAACAGTTCCGAACAGGCTAACGGACCAATAGGATGAGCTGTACAAACCTTATTAGTACTAGTATATATAAGTTCCGGTCCGGCACAATTAGTAGTTGTGCTTAAGGCTTAATCAGGCGCACCACATTCCAAGGCATTTTGCGCGTCACCAGATATACTCTACACTACGTACGTGGCTGCGTGAGCCCGTGACGTACGGTTAATTTCTTCGTATTATTCAGGCAATCACTGTGGTCTCGACGGCGGCGGACCGGAGGACGGCCTCGACGTGGTCGCCGCCGCTGCCGGCGGCCTCCCAGAGCTCCGGCAGCGCCTCCTTGATGTTGTGGATGCTCTCCAGCGCCACGTCCGCCCCTGGCACCAGCGCCGAGCTCCCCACCTGCAAAGGTTCCAGTTCCATGGCGGCTCTCGATCAGCATCCGCAGTGGATTGCAGAACGCACACGCACGCATGCAGTGAGACACTGAGAAAGCTTACGATGACGGTGTGGAAACCGGCGGCCTTCCCGGCGGCGATGTTGCGCGCGCTGTCGTCAAAGAACACCTGCGACGCGAGGGAGCCACGATGTGGTCGTGGCGGTTTCAATTTCAGTGGAGAATCGAGCGTGCGAGAGCAAGCACTGTGGTTTCGTTTCGTTCGACTACCGTACCGTTCTCTTGGCGTCGAGCTTGGCGATGTCGATGACGGCTTCCATGGACTCCAGCGAGGGCTTGCACAGGATCCCGCTGCCATCCTTCTTCTCGGTCGGTGGCGGATTGAGGGTCTCGAAGCAGATGATCCCTTCGAAGCAGTCCTCGAGGCCGAGCTTCTCCAGGACTCTGGCCGCATGGGCGTTGTCAGAGTTGGTGAAAATCTGCAGACGGGGCAGGGGCAGGGGCAGGAGCAGCAGTTAGTTTCAGACATGAGCATACACTGTAGTCCTTGTTGATGGAAATTAAAGATGAATTAATTGGCATCTTAATCGGGGAAAAGGGCTCACGATCTTCCTCTGCGGCAGGGAAAGCAGCAACTGCCTGAGCACCGGGTCAGGCTTCACCTTCTCATACGGCAGCGTGCCATGGACGCAGGCGTGGAAGTCGTCGTAGTCGAAATCGTACCCCAAAACCTAGCACGTAAATGATCCAAATCAGGAAACATAAACGACGTGGTGTCAAAGATTATGAAACAGAAGCTTTGAATTGAATGAAGGGCAGGCATGCATACCTTGAGGCCGGCCATTGTAGTTCCATACTCCCTGTACAGGTCGAGGCACATCTTGGGGACCTGGCTCTCCTCAATCCGCAGCTTGTTCAGCATGTACTCTGCAATTTGGCCAGTCGTTACTCGTTACACTGCAAGCAAGAAAAACTTGGAAGATGCTAGTTGCGGTACCCTGTATGTTCTTGCGGCATGCTAGGTTGATGCCTAGGCTCAGCGGGTACAGAGTGTCATCCATGTCTGCGCGTGCAAGGCCAATTCATGTTTATTTCAGAAGAATTCCATGCAAACAAAGAAACCAACAAACAAAAGGCGCAGCACCGGGGCTCCTCAGTTCATGCTGGATTAATTTGGTCCTCACCAAACAGCAAGCAATCGAACTTGGCTCCAGCAGCGTACGCCTCCATCTTGGCCGTCAGTGTCCTGCACTACGGCACTACCCAATGCAAGAACCCTAGACGCCAGAAGCACAGCCACAACCACAATGTCCTGCAGCTGCAGAGGTTGATGGCGCCTGCATTCCGCATAGCAGGCTGCCGTATTTATACACGAAAAAAAGGCCGCGGCTGGCCTTTGCTTTGTTTGTTGGAGGATGACAGGCACGCACGCATAGGCATACGCATGACATCGACGTCAGTCAGTGGGAGCTGTTTCAGTCAGTGATGTGTGTTTCTGAATTAGGATTTACTATGGTATTCCAAAACACCAATCGGATAGAAGGAAGGATAGGAAAAACAATGATTCTCAATCAGAATGCAACCTGAGATTTAAGGGATTTGGAGGGGATTTTTTTCCTCCTTTTCATAGTTATTTGTTTATTTAACTAATATATAAAATTATAAAACTCAATGACTCAAATTTGCTTAAGCTATTATCTCCTGACTCCTGGTAGCTAATCACTAATCAGAGTGCCGTAGCATTGCCCTTCTGAATTCTAAGGGATTCCTGCTTAAACTACTCCAGGGCGGGGATTCCTGCTTTACTCGTCATCCTCCATCTCCAACCATGAGAGAGACTCCGAGTGCTCTCCGACGCGACGTCCAGTTCATGGATCGGAGCTGGCCTGTGACGCCTGCTTTTGGCGCCGGGTGCAAACGCAATACAATTATGCAAGCGCAACCGACCTGGTGCGTGGATGATTTTTAGGCATGGGTTTTTGCCGGTACAGGGGGCAGGCAGGAGCGGTCGGCAGGATTCGTGGCGATTGTGTGTGTTGCTGGGATCACTCGGCATGGCCTGTGCTGGAAAGGAATCAGATCAGACGCTGATGGGGCTGCGACTTTGGCTTTCAGAGCAGGTAATAAAGCGTGCAGTGTCCTCTGAATGGCATTTCTTAGGACGGGCCGTGGGCGGTGTCAGTGCGGTAGAATCACATCGCTCTCTCGTTCGCTTTGGACATGGCGTGGCGACCTGTCCAAGCTAGCTTTCGTAGGCGTAGGAGACGATCGAGGGGCTCTCTGAGTCCCCCCCGTCTCCGTTGCCTTTTTTTTCATCGTGTCTCTCAGGCGGCGACGGACGGCGAGGTTCACGTCTCAGGTCAGGCGGCGAGGCGACGCGTCCTGCTTGCCACCGCAATCCGCACGAGGTAAGGTCAGGTCAGGTCATGATCATGGCCAGCGCCGTCGCCTTTCACCTTTATTAAAATCTCTACTAATGATGCCCGGTTACTGTGAGGGACATCTGATTTCTACCGTCAATTACTTGTGTCCCTAACACGTGAGATGTGAGGTGAGACCACTTGAGCCGTTCAAAGTGCGGTGAAATCACACCATCGCTACTGCCTGCTGCATTGGCGCGCAAGGAGCTGCTTTGGCTTTGTTTGTCGAAAAAGTAGCAGCATGAACCGTGAAACATCGTCTCATTCCAAGTTTTGAAAACCTGATTCCCAAACGAGAAACAACGTTCCGAACGGAGCTTGGGGACGGCCCCAGATTAAAGGTACCAAGTGGAGGAACTAAACTGAAAGTCTAGGACGCTGACAATACTCCCTGCATATCTATCAATCAGGCATCTCAAAAGAATATTTATGATATCAAATAAGTGACACTATATTCATCACTCCAACTCCCTGCATATCTATTTGATGTCATAAATATTAACACTCTTATATATAACAATAACAACAACATAGTCTTTCAGTCCCAAGCAAGTTGGAGTAGACTACCGCTCTTATATATAAACTTGATCAAAAAATTAGATAGTCTAGAATCACATCATATTCGGAACGGAGGTAGCACTTGACACAAGCTGCTTCAACCTTAAGCTGTCACGACCTTGAGTTTGTCAACACTATTCGAAGAACTTGAATGCCGGCAACAACTGAAACCCCAAGGCAGACATCATAACTACAGTTTATTCAAACCAAAACGATGTGTCGCGAGAACAATATTTAGTTCCATCACTTAAATGTTCAACATCTGCGTTTGGCAGAGCAAGGATGCACACGTATCACTGAATTACAAAACCCCATCGAACGTGTCAGAATGTTAGTGTGATCAGCTTAGAAGAAATGTACAGGCTATTGCATTTTCAGTGCACTGGGGCTTCAGCATGCCGTGTAGGCATCTGGCCCTGTTGTAGCCTGCGGAAGCAGGTGGGCTGATTGCTACTCACAACGAATGTGTATTAGCCTGGAAGGTGGGCTGATTACTTCTCACAGTGAATGTGTTGTAGCCTGCTGAAGCAGGTCGGCTGATTGCTACACAGTGAATGGCAGAGCAGGTTCAGTTCTTTGGTTACTTTGGGACTGGAGGAGGTCAGCTTCCAGGCTTGGCACTTCGTTTGATGCCCAGGAAATGCTCAACCTGCCGAAAAAACCAGTCAATATCAGATATCTGAATATATATACCACTGCCCATCATTAAACAAGAGTATTACACAACAGGCCAACCTTTTTGTCCCCAAGCATGGGCGTTAGGCTTCCAGGTTGCTCTGTCTCCAAGGTAGCATAGCTGCCAGCATCACTTGTTTGACTAAAACAAACATAGATAAACTAGATTAGTCATCTCATCAGGAATAATAATACATACATAAGGTAGCTATCAACCTCGATTGGAAGGGGATGATTAATGGCGTCTCTATTGGCGGCACTCAAGCTCTCCCATATGAGCCATTGGATGAAAAACATATGGCTCATATTCTTATTTATATTGGGATCCCTCGTATTCTATTTCTAAATTCATGGAAGTTACACAAATAACCATCCATGTGTCCATTAAGTTCCTCCAAAGTCTAAACTAAAGGCAATAAATCCTTATCAAGTGGGTTTCCACTTGATACTTTCCCAAAGCTTACAAGGCCAACATAAATAACTAGATAACAATTTTATATCGGCCAATCAAGATTAATAAACAAAATGAAATATTAGTGAAAGAAACAACCGTGTACCATAACATAATACTAAAATCAAGAAGTGACATTTGCAAATATAGGAATTCAAGGATATCAAAAACATCTGTCAAGCTTAATGAAAAATAAAATACTTCCTCCGTTCCAAATTATAAGACGTTTTGGCTTTTCTAGATACATTGCTTTTACTATGCATATAGACATAGTGTATATCTAAGTGCGTAGCAAAAGTAATGAATCTAGAAAAACCAAAACGTCTTATAATTTGGAATGGATTGAGTACAAACTGTGGAGGCTATAAGCATGTTGTGAGCATACCCTGTTTTTGCATTGCCACTTAAAATGAGGTATGTTGTTTGGTTGCGAGATTGAGCCTCTCTCATCTTTTCCGCGGCCAACAATGGTGTATCAGAAGATTTCATATGCTTGGTTTTCAGCTCATCCTCGTATCTCTTCTGGCGTTTTTCTTGTTTCATTTTACCTGGCCCCTTGCCATGAAACTTGTGCGAAAGAAAACGGAATGCCTCCCTAGGTGTCATCTGAGGGGGGAGAAAACACATAGTTCAGGATAAACATTGTCATTTTTTCACATCCAATCTCCCAGATGTCAAATAAATTGCAAGAATAGCACCAAAAAAGAAATGATTATCATGTTGAGAAAATAAGATAGTACTAACAATCTATATAAAGAAAGTTAGTTCTTGCCAAAATAATTAAAAATGCAAAATGCAGTTCAGTAATCAATTTCCGTTGTGTCTATGCATCATGGAGACCTGGGTGGGAGTGGGCAGGACGATGTGGCTGAGTACTTACCACTCTACCAAATTCATCTATTCTTTCAATGCGAATGTCTTTAGGTCCATCCTCCACACCTATCAGCTTGCACTTTTTCTTGTCTGTAGTTCTGCCTCCCCAATCTGTTCCCTCATTGAGGTTCCCTCGCTCCTTAAGAATCTTCAAAGCACCAGCTAAACCCTTGCCTACTGCAACTTCATGTATAACTTCATCCAGTTTGACTCCATCCTCTTCAACCTTGGCTGGTATTTCTGTCAGAGCTTCCTCTTCCATCTCTGCCAACCCATTAGTGTCATCTTTTGCAAGATTATCTGAAGGCATGGCATCATCATCTTCATCCATAAACACATCGTCTTCTGGCTTGCGTGTTCCTGTTAAAAAAATAACAGCAGTAGTCAATACTTAAGAGCTCATTATCACTAGGACTTGTAAACTCTATCACACATCATCAAAAATTTATATGGAAAAACCTTCAAACAGGTTACCTTGATTCAATTGTAGTCCCCACACAAACTCTTCCATCTCTGTGATAACAACCTTATTCTGTTCTGAATCTCCTTCTGCGGCTTCTGTATCCTCTTGGCTCTTGGTTGCAGTAGCCAGTTCAACTATGGACTGAGGACCAGAAGCGGCAGCCTCTTCCTGCTTCCTTAGGGCCAACTTTCTTGCTTGCTCCAGAGATTTCTGCAGATCTTCGTAATCATCACCGAAAACAAGCTCTTCTTCTTCAGCAGGTTTAGTAGGTGCAGTTTTCTCCTCGCGCAATGCTCTTGATGCCTCTTCAGCCTTTGCAATGGCAGTTTGATATGCACTATTTCTCTTTTCAGCATCAGCCGCTTGCTCTTCCTCCCTAGCGGACTGTCTCTTTCCATCGTTCCTGGAGCCACGATCAGCGGCCCCTAATCCAGAAGCAATTGCTTCTGCCTCAAGTGCGTCCAGATCCAGCTTCTCCTTCTTCCTCAGGGATTTCTTTTTTTTTTGGTTTTTTAAATTTAAGCATTTCATCAGGTGTAAAATAGTCTGTTGACACCTTTGTGGTGGAAGTAAGGTCTTCCCGTCTTTTTCTGAACATAACCACCTTCAATCTTTTTCTGGAGCTGGCAAAAAAACGTCTATCAGTTCATGGCTTCATGCAGTGCACCAGCAGAATGTATTTGTATTATCCCAAGAAACAAGGGAAATGCCGCTAGTTTTCTATTATGGTTTATAGGGCAAAATATAAATCACCTCTTCTAGCTTTTTTTCTGCTTCACCGGTGAAACGTCCACCTTCATCAAGTGTCACACCCTGATAAGTTAAAGACAACACAATTACAGAAATATCCTGGAAATGCAAGCAAATGAAGCTAAACAGAATGTTTACCTCATCTTCCATTTGGTCATCATAATGTGACAGCATCGACTTCTTTGACAACAAATCATCGCTGAACCTACAAACAACCAATAAAATGAAGATTAGGGGACAAATCTATGAGACAGTAGCAACAACCAACGACCATGTTATGTGCATAGTGAACTTACTTGTCATCATAAGTTCCTTTCTTCTTTGAAGACTTATAAGCTTCATCTCTTTGTTTCTGCTCGCCAATCTCAATGTTCTCAAGCATATCAGCGTCTACAAAATATTTTCTTTTAGAGAAAATGGCCAGACTGAGAAAAGATGAGGGAAAGAGACAGAGAGGAACCTTTACCTTCATTGATATCCCCATTGGCAAGAATACTCTGATCTTTGAGAGTCATGACAACTGCACCACCTTCCAAAACCTTATCAAGGCCATGAAGAACCTTAACACCAGATAAGTGGTCTGTTTTTCCCAAAACAAAAAACAAAGGCACTTGTAACCATGATTGCAATTCACAGTATAATAAAAACAAACAATTGTATCACCCCAAAAAATGTAGCAGTTAGTCAACTATTAACAGTTCCAAGAAAAGAAAGTCTTTGCGACTAAAAAGATTTGTATATCACTACCTCCAACTTGTGTATATTCCTCTTCATCATCATCATCGTCGACGTTTTCTGCCAAGATATTATCCTGACATCAAAACAGATTAAGGTTAGTGAAGGACATATACCTTATGACAGTATATCCAAAAAACAATTAGCAATAATAACCTGTTCCTCCAATGCTCGTGCAAGATGTAATGCTTTCACCTTTTCAGCTTGCCTTTTTTCATCAAGTTTACGACTCTTTCCCACCCATGACAGTATCTCAGAAGCCCCATCATTACCATCCAGTATTCCTCCGTCCTTTTTGTCCTTCAATCTTTCCTCCTTTGCCCTACAGGAAAAAGCCATTTAGAAATTATTTGCATGTTTCATTGCTTAATAGCAAGATTTGACAGCAAGAGAAAACATTAAAAACTCTAGCTTGATCATGATTTACAAGCTCCATTGCTTTATAAGTGATGGATGAAGATGTAAAAGGGAAGCAGAACCAAATCATTATATACTTAGCTGTACTTTGTTGAACAGAAACAAAGATTATTAGTTGATTCAGGAACGATATACAGACTGTTAACAGATACACCATCCGTATTTAAATATATGACATTTAGGACAAGCTAATTAGTTCTAGTCTGTCCTCAATGTCATATATATATTTAAAAATGGAGGGAGTACAATATATGACATTCACGGATTACGCTGAATGGTCATGGTTCAATGATAGACCACTACCGAAGGTTTCTGTTGCCTAAAGTCTCAAGACCTATAAAATGTTCCTTGAACTTACATGTTTTTCATGCTTTGTGATAAAGATTGCCAATGTTCTACAGTGTAAAGGTTTCTCTGTTCATAACTTCAACATCAGTAAGGCAGTATTTTCCAGGTTGTTCTAACCTGGGAACCTTAGGAAACCTTCAAAGCTGTACAGGTTTATAACAACACGACTGGTTTCAACCAAAATGCACTTCATATGCACATTAAATGTGCTGGAGACAGCCATCAGCCACAACTTTGCCTGACTAATGCATATGAACGCAACAAGTAAAATAAATCATGTGAAAAATAGCCGTATTTGCAATGTTGGTTGGTTATGCATAAATGCTTTCTTGAGTTAACCATGTATCAGCAGAGAAGGTGATGCAATTAAACGTCGCAGGAAGACAATGCCCGTGAGAATATTATTAATTCCGTTGAGTCGCTATATCACCTATATATATCATTCTGAACTGAGGCAATGACGACATACAGTTGATCAACACGCTATCAAACATATGAAGAAGGAAAGACCAAGGAGTTACCTTGCAATGCGCTCTCTGAGCTCATCTGCTGTGGGCTGCTCAGCATCCCCTGAGGCATCAACTCTCTGCTTCTGATCCCCCTTGTCACCCTTGGATGAATCTGCATCATCTTCTCCACGACCCTTCCCCCTTGACTTCTCGTGCTCCCTATCGTCCCTCTCTGCCCTATCCTTGTCCTTGTCTCTGTTGCGGCTTCTCTCCTTATCCCTGTCCCTCCGCTCCCTTTCCTTATCGCGCTCTGCTTCCTTATCCCGGTATCTGCCACGGTCCTTGTCACGCTGCCGATCCAGTTCACGCTCCCGATCCTTGCCCCGTTCACGGTCACCGTCACGCTCTGGCTCCTTATTCCGGTCCCTGTACTTGCTATCATTATCCCTGTCTCTCTCCCTCAACCTGTCTCTATGCTTGCCGTCATCCTTCTCCCTCCTCCTGTCGTCCTTCTCTCTCTCCCTGTCCCTTCTTCCACTACCATGGTGATTCTTCTCCTCCCTCCTATGTCCGTCCTCTCCTGATCCCGGTGTCTCTCACCACCGTCCAGCTCCATCTCGTCCACCGCAGGGACCGACATAATTAGATCAGATCCGAATACAAATACCAATATAGTATAGATTAAGAAGTTAGGGTTCTGGCGCTCGGTTCGTACCCAAATAGATTTAAGTTAGGGTTCGGGTGCTCGATTTCGCACAACAGTAAGTGGAGAGAAGGAGTTACCTGGTGAGTGCTGGGCGCCGGCCTAGTAGGGCCACGAAAGAGCGCGCGCACGCAGGGTGGAGGAGAGAAGAAAAGGCAGGCGGTGGGGCGGAAACCGTGAACCGTCGGTGCCGACCAGTCGGATCGAAGCCGCGCGCCGATCCCTCCCCCCCTCCGCGCTCACGATTTCGGCCCACAGCAGCTGGTGACGGCCCAGCGCCAGCCCCAGGTAGAGCGCGCCAGCGCAGGTAGAGGCGCGTTCCGTCGAATTCGTTGATTCGTTCCGTTGGTTGGCTCGGTTGGTTGCGTTTTTTTCCTTTCTTTTTTCTATTTCTTTTTTGTTTTTGTTTTTCATTCCTTTCTACTATTTATTTTTTATGTTTTCTTTCTTTTCATATTTTATTATTTTTATTTTATTTATTTTCTTCTATTTCTTTTTTAGTTTCTTTTTTTCATTTTTGTTATATTTTATTATTCTTTTGTTTTCTTTTTCTATTTTCATTTTCTTATTGTATATTTTTCTTTTTTCTTTACTTTCATTCATTTATTTTAATTTGCCTTTTTTCTGGACTTTTGTCTTTTTATTTTATTTATTCTTTACTATATTTATTTTACTGTATTAATTTTTATTTTCTTTTTTTCCTTTCCTTCCTTCTATTTAGTTTTAATTTTTATTTCTCTTTTGTTTTCTTATCTTTTTATTTTTAAATTTTATATATTTTTTTTTTATGTTTCAACTTTTTTATTACGATGTTCATATAGTATATATGTAATGTTTTATGATGTATTTTTTGATGTCCGCGAGTAGGAATGTGAAGTTCGACGAAGTATTTTGTGATGTTCAATAAGAATACATTGGTGTTCTAGGATATATTTTGTGATGTTCGGTAGCATTTTTCTTCTTTTTTACTTTAATTAATTACTTAACTAATTTTATTATTTTATTTATATTACATGATATTTGTGATGTTCACGTAGCATACATATGATGTTCTATGATATATTTAGGGATGTTCGTTTAGTCTTAGTGTGATGTTCTACGATGTATTTGTGATGTTCGTGTAGTATACATATAATGTTATATGCTATATTTAGCGATATTCGTGCAGTCTTAATGTGATGTTCTAGGATGTATTTGTAATATTCGCGTAGTATACATATGATATTCTATGTTATATATTTAGAGATGTTCGTTTAGTCTTAGTGTGATGTTCTACGATATATATGTTCAGTAGTATTTTTTATTTGACTATAATTAATTAGTTCACTAATTTATATTTTTTGATTTTTTTACATTTCATGATATATATGATGTTCTTGTACTATACATATGATGTTCTATGCTATTTTTCTTCGATGTTCGTGTAGTATTAATGTGATATTCGACGATGATCTTTAAATACAGGTTCATCATGAGATAAATATTCACAAAAAAATATCGAAATGTATCCACGTGGGGTCTTATTTTGTAGAGTTTATTGTAAGAAACATGATGGTGCAATCAAATTTTAATTAAGATACTTAGTTTAGGAGTTGCGGCTATTTTTCTACTTCAAAAAGTACAGAATATATGCTGATGTTAGCAAATTTGAATTTCCTGTATGCTGCCTGGTTGGCTATGCCTTACGCAGGCTTGGTCATCACGTAAGCTCAAATTCAGTTTGTTGCGCTGCCAAATATTGTTTGGCACGAAAATAATTGGGGGGCTTGGCACCAGGTAACTGCCACTCGGGTCGGTGGCTAGGGTCCCCCGGCGGTGGGGACTGTTATAGTGTGACTAGTCGGCACGGACGCGGTCGCCGACCATGAACTAATGTTGCATGTTGTACATTGATTTGGGCCCAAAGACTTCACATTGGACCTGCGTTCTTGGAATTATTATGTGACTGGCGTATGAAATGATCGCTGGGAGCCTGGGACAAATTTGCCAATGCCGTAATTTTGTATGAATCTAAAAATATAGTTGCTAAAGCGAGCATTTAATAATTAAATTCAAATTACACCATTGTTTTGGTTACAATGATGGCCTATTTAGAATTTTATATAGAATTCTAAATCTATGGAAATTTTCATATGTGATCCTTTGGAATAAAGGATTAGTCATTCTAAAATTCACAAAATTCTTATGGAATGAATGACTCAATCCATAGGAACTTTGAAGGAAATCTAACATGAGGTCCAACCGTTTGGAAACTTTTCTTTGTGTCTGTCCCTTCTAATTCATGTGTTTCTCTCGCGTTGTATCAAATGCCCCCTTAGAAATTTTTCTGTGTTTTTATTTTTTATAGGATTGTAAGTGACATGTAACTTCAATTCTATGTTTTTTTCTATTCTTATGTTTTGGATATCCTGTCCTGTGTTCTAAAAGGGCCCTAGAAATTCTTGTAGCATTTCTCCAAAACAACAGCCAAAAGGAGAAAAAAAATCCTATACTATTACTGTGAACCAAAGACGTAAATAATAGCAAGAAATTGAGCAATTCATAAGAGATGTGGACAACGATGTATGTCGAGAAAATTTCCTATGTTTTGGATATCATGTGTTTTAAAGGGGCCCTAAAATTCCTGTAGCTTTTCTCCAAAAACAATAGCCAATGGAAAAATTCCTATACTATTTCTATGAACCAAAGACATAAATAATAGCAAGAAATTAAACAATTTGTAAGAGACGTGGACAACGATATAGAGGAATAGTTCTCATCAAGAAAAAAATGAAGGCTATCTTAATTTGGCCTAAACAAAAAATTCATAGCTACAAGATTAGAGTGAAAAAAGAAAGAGGATATGGATATGACAATAGCTTTACGTCAAGGAATTGATCAACGATGGGTATATGGAGTTTATATCATGGATAGGTCGCACGATGAGAGAATAATTACATTAAAATAGATAACAAAAATATTGCAGTACCTTTTTCAAGTAAACAAACCCTAATCTTTATAGGACACATGTATTTATGTCATGATTGATGGAAATGGAAACGACATCAGTTATAAAATATAAAGTAATTAAACCCAGATGTTACGGTAAAAAAGAGAGTAAAACACATCATGAGTTCTTAAACATTTCATGGATTCTCACATGATCCTCGGACTAAAAAAGTGTAACACCTCGGGTGTTAGCCTTGCATAACTTGACTTGCATAACATGAGCATGAGCATCAAGCATTCATAAATCATCATTTACAATTGAAACATTTGATGGAAACATATGAAACATTGCTTGTTATCTCGTGTTTCTTGAAACATATGCAACGTTTGCTTGTTTTTGCATGTTTCTTTGTACTTATGCAAATAATCATGAATGAAAACATGTACTTGGTAGATTTGAGTCACAAAAACACGTAACCACACTTGGGTTAGCAATTAGGGCATGGTTCATGAAAGTCACTTTTCATAATCAAGCCTTTAAGGCATATTTCATGTGATTACTTTAAATAGCTCTATGAGTGACTACTACATGAAATGCTTAAATGACCTTGCAAATTGCTTAAACATGCTTAGAGTATCATCATGAACAACTTTGGTATTTAGGGCTAGGGCTAGTTTGGTCATTAAGCCATGCTTTGATGTGTTTCATCTTTTAAATGTGACATGTTTGACCAATTTGGAACTAGGTGTTAGAGACCTTGCATGGAGGAGATCACTAAAGCAAAGTTGTAGTATTTGGTATAAGGAACAACTTTTATTTTTGGGTCATTGATTGATTCAGCTCCTAACATGCTTGAATTTGGATCACAAGAATCAGCAAATTAACATTTCAATACTTAACAAAATTTTCTAAGTCGTGGGTCACTGACCGACTGACAGGCTCACTTTGGGGATGATTTTACTCAGTTTCGGTTGCGAATTAGCACGAGATCATTGAACAACATTTGGAGATGGTACTTAGGACTACGACTTTTGTTCTGAATGAATTCACTGAATCGCTTTGCTTAGGGAGTTAATTCAATTGCAAAACACGTCGTCAGGCTCGGCTTCGGGTTGTCTGAACGAATTGAATCACGGCGTCAGTGGCCGACCGGAACAGAGTCCGCGCGCCGCGTGGACATCGCGGCTGGCCGCGCGTCGCCGGCGCCCTGCCCAGCGCGGCAGAGCCTGGCCAGAGCGCGCGTTTAAGTCGCCAGTTACCGCCTGCACTCAGCCGCGCCTCCTTTTTCGCATTTCGCCTCCTCCTTCCTCGCCGTAGCGTCAGCCGTGCTCGTCCTGCCTCGCCATCGCCATTGCTGATGCTCCGCCGAGCTCGCCTACGCTCGCCACCGCTGCATCCGCCATTCAGTCGCTCTCTCAGCTCTGCCTCAGCCTTCCCCATCGTTTCCACCTTGCCGAGCCCGAGATCGTGTCTTAGGTGAGCCGCTGCTCGCTTTGCGCCACCGCGGGAGCACTCTCGCCGGAGTGCCGCCATGGCCGTTGCCGTGGCCGTGCTTCGCCGGAGCGCCTCAAGCCGCCTAGGTCATGTAGTTCGGTTCGCATGGTCGCCGTGGTCGGAGATGGCCGGCACACGCCGGGCAGCACCGTCGTGCCGCCATGGCCGACACCATCGTCCTTCGCGCTGGTGATTTGCCGCCTAGATAGCCTAATGTGTGCGCAAGGTCTAGAGGGTCACCGTAGACTAGGTGCCGTCGCCGGTGAAGCTCGCCGCCGGCAAACTTGGCCACGCAGCGACGAAGCAGCGCCGCCTGCCCTGCTTCGAGTCGATGACATGTGGGGTCCCCTGGCCACCGGGTCCCACCGGTCAGCGACTCCGTGTTTGAAGGCTAACTCATTTGATTCCAGTTTTTGATTTCTTTTGTGATTTTCATATCTCCAGTTTGGTAGCTCCTAAATTTATGAAATAAATTTTGTAGTGTTCACTAGGAAGTGTAGTATTTAGTAAAAATATTATCTTGGCACTTACAGTAGAGATTTTGGTAGATTTAAATAGAGATTTGAAATGTGTTTTTGAATGCATGCAAATTTGTTTATTTTATATCTAGAGTTCCTGTGCTCCAAAAATTATGAAATTTTTGTGGTAAGCTATTCTTGTCATGTATGAACTCTGGTAAAAATTTGAGCATCAGTGCATGTGTAGATCTATAGTTATAGATTTTTCTTTTATAAATAGTGAATCCTTGTATAAATTTTAATAAATTAATTATGAATCCAATATTCATGAAATTTGTTGGAGGGTATACTAGTACCATATGGATGTTAAGAAAAATAGGAAATCTATTGCTTGACACTTTTCAATAGGATTTTCCATTTATGCTATTTCAAGCCTTGCTTCCTTGTCATTTTTGTATAGGATGTTCTACTTAGTAGAATAACATGAAACTTTTATAGTAGTTCTTTCATAGCATTAGTAAGGCACTGTAAATTTTTGAGAATTTATGAAGTACATCTGATATGTGTTTATTATTTAACCTAGATATCTAGATAAAATAATAAAGGCAATTAAATAAATAGTTTGGGCTTCACCATTATATTATCTTAAATGTATTTGGTATGCTTAAACTGTTGGTAGATTCTATGTTGTCAAATTTTGAATGATTACATGAAGTAGAAGTATTATTACTTTATATTGCATATTAAATAGTTTTCGGACTGATTCTAGAGTTTGATGAGTTGCATGTTGAAACTGATGTGTACTGTAAAAATGGTTAATAACAAAGTTGTAGATAATTTGATAAGCTTTCTAGAAAGTCCAGGATCACTGTTTTTGGATTAGTAGAACTCCAGTTAGGAGTAAAACAAGTAGCTACTGTTTGTGGCATAGTCGATGCATTATAGAAGTAGTTAAGTAATAATCGAGAAGAGATATGCACCTACTCAATAAACATGATGCACTTGTTAACATATATGCATTCATAATACTTATGCCATACTCATACATCTAGGATCGGAGGAAGTGATCACGTTGCTGGAATTCAAAGAAGCAGAGGAAGGGAACCAGCAGGAGGATCCGCAAGCCGTAGCTCCCGAAGGCGTGGAGCAGAACCCTGAAGAGCTTCCAGAGTGCCCTGACCACCGCCATACTTCCTTTCTACGAGGCAAGCCCTGGAGCATTATAAGTCTCCCAGTAATTTACAAATGTTTACTTACATATTTATGGTTGATGCATTAGGTTATAAGAGTTGAATGAAACCACTTGATGCATGTACATTCCTTGTCCAGATATTACACCTTTAACCGGTATTGGTCCAGGATCAAATAAATGCTTAGCCATGCTTAGATCGGTAGAAGTCGGGTGATGTCCTGTCACCTGCGAGATGTAGGTGGATACCAGAGCACGGTTGGCTATATCTGCTATCGTGGAACAGAACCATGAGGTAAAAGTAAATCGAGATCGGACGGGAGGTCGATAGAGAAGCAACAAGACATGGAGGTCTTGGGTGTGGATCTATCCCCGTCTGTGTCGATCAAGGACCGTACCGTTGTTGGAACTTCTGACAAGATTGAACGCATGCCTCTCACTTAGCTGGCCGGATAACTCGTTCCGACCGCGAAGCCGAGTAATTCAACTCAGGTCGGGAATCGTTCTGTTGTGCGCTCCTTCCGGGGAACGATCAGACTGAGCCCAAGGGCAGGCTTGGCCTGAGCATCCTGGCATCTGGTGTTCCAGATTGTGTGACGCAGTACGGACCTGCGAAATATGTACCGAAGTTGTACCAAAGGTGACCTAAGGCTATCGTGGCTGGTAGACCTAGGTTTGTGTTAGGAATAAATTCCCAGCTGGTTGAAATCGATTCGAATCACCGTCTCTCCCGGATAGTGAGAAACTTGACTAGCTCCAACATCGTAGTAACTGTGTTATGAAACATGATGGTTCGGATGAAAATGGAATTACAATACCTGCTATGGTTACTATTGTATGCTTCTAAATGATATACCACATGTTTGGCACAGGATAATTGCTAATCTAGAAATGGATAGTTATAATTAACTTGATAAAGAAATCATAATTGTACAACGGGTCAATTGCCTTTTTACGCAAAATGTTGTCAAGTTACGTCCACTTATACAGCCTTGCATAATCCTTGGAGTCATTTTATTTCTGGTTCATGACGGGTAAGTCTAGCTGAGTACCTTCTCGTACTCAGGGTTTATTTTCCCATTGTTGCAGATAGCACTGTGTATCATGGTTATTGCAAGAGTTGCTTCTATCCCGCCGTGGATGAGGAGTAAGCCTTGGGCAGGCTTCTTTAGTAATTCCTATCTTTGCTTTTGTGGACCGTGATCTGGCTTGGCACTGTATCAAACTATGTTGGAAACTTTATCTTTGAACTTAATTGCTTCTGCTTTATTTATCAAACTCGGTTTGTAATAACTTTTATTCGTACTCTGATGATGAAAAGTATCTGTGAACTTTATGTAATATGTGGCATGTATGTTGAATCCTGTACGATCTTGGTTGTTATAAATCGTTTATCGAGACCCGTCGTGGTACTCGACGGACTACCGGGTTTATATGGGTTCAAGTATAACAGTGCGACCGCTTGTGGATTGCCATTGTACTTGTATTCTTATAAATTGGTCGGTTCTGTGACAGCTGGCATCAGAGCAAGATTCAACGTTAATTGTCACAAGTGTATTTAAAACAAAAGTTTTTGTTTTCCAAAAACCCTTCTCTAGCAACTATTAGTTATATAATAGGTATTTGAAATCTAAAGTGTGCCAATGATCACTTTCCTTATGCCCAAATTAAGGACTATTAGGTGGCTATTTAAGTACTAACATGGGGATTTTTACTTCGTCGTCCATACGGCGTGCTATTGTATGGATACCATTCATTTGAGTGGTAATGTATGGATCAAATGCCTCTACGCCAAGGTAAGATGATGAGTGTATGACCGCAAGACGTGAGAGTGCGGTCAGGAAGAGTTAGCTTTGGTACGGCTATGTATGCATGCTTGCATGTGTATATGGTACGTATTTAATTGTGGGCTTAAATTATTGTCGGGTAGATTGATACGGAAGTATATGTATGGGTATATATATATGGAAGTATTTACAATTACATTCTGCATATTTCATTATGGGTTTAGGGCTGAAATGAAATTTTATGCAGGTACACTAACAACGAAACGTGTAGCTCGACTAGTTACGCTATTTATGAGAGAACGTATGTATGCCACCGTGTCTACCGTTAGAAACAAATTTTTCCTAAGTTTGTGAGGACGTACGGCACGAGCATGCATCATGTTAAATTACCATTCACATAATTACATTGTTCCTCCCCTTATAAAATTCTTACTTGGTTATGTAACTCTTATCCATTATGGCATTGTCTCACCAAGGGGTACATGTTAATGGTGCAGATGGCACGCACCAAGCGGACCGCTCGCAAGTCCACCGGAGGCAGAGCTCCTAGCCGTCAGCTTGCTCCATGTACCCGTCAATGTCATATGTTCCTTGGAGAGTTTGGGATGCCTACACTCTTGTGGAGAGTGCTCAACCATGTAGGCTATCCTGATGGAATGGAACCCCGCTACTTCTGGGCGAATGAGCGGTTGGGAGAAGGTCTCTTAGTTACTGTGGAGGCCGTTGTTCGTCCCCAAGGTGACGATTCTGAGTGGACAGGCTGGTGTTATGAGTCAACTGGCAGGACTGCTGAAGAAGCAGCTGGCAGGGCAGCCTTTGGGATCCTGAGGGATATCATGGATCATTTTCCTCAGGAGCTGGCAGCCGCTTTGGTTGGAGTCTTTCCAAGGGGTAACCCCTCCACTGACTCATGGCAGCAGGCAAGAGGAAGATCGTTGGAGATTGGTGCAGCAGAAGGGCAGAACAGTGATAACCCTTCCATGAGCGCCATGTTCGCAGTGATAAGAGTGTTAGATGGAGTAGAAGGTAGCCTCAGACATGTGTCTGGTGCTCTTGGTCATGCCCGCGAGGACCGACGTCAGCTTCAGAGGGAGCATGACGCCGAGATTGAGAGGCTCACTGAAGAGATGACTCGGTTAACTCACCAGCGGAATGCAGCCTAGACCAGGGAGGATGTCCTCAGAGCTCGACAGTTTAAGCTGGGACAGCAGCTGGCCAATGCGGAAGAATACAATGATAATCTACATGAAGAGGTTCATCTACTGAACAATCAACTCCACCCTTACGTCCCACCTGGAGCCACAGAAATGGATCTAGAGGGGTACGAGGAAGAAGAAGAAGTGGAGCCTGAAGAAGAAGTAGAACCTGAGAAAGGAGATGATCCTACGTCTGACCTCGATAGTGATCATGATGAGGATTAGATCGCTTAGCACTTAGTGGAAGGACTAATGTATCACCTTTATTCATGTAATGGACCTGTAGTTCAAAGTTTGGTATTAGTAACCCGACTATCATGTAATGTTGATTAATTGCACGTTTGGTTGAACATCAATGTTATTCCAGTCCTTTGTTGGTGATCACGATTTAAATTTGCATGCGTTATGAGCGCGATAAGTGGTCAAATTGGTGATGTCATGTTGCAAGAATGAATTGTTATGCCTCTGTTTTTATTGTGCTTTTGAGAATTTTCTCCAGTAATTTTAGTTTGGCATGAGTACCTAATTCATCTGCAATCTCTTGACATCCACCAATAATCGCTTGTTGTTGCAACTTCGCAGATGACGCGCACCCGTGCAGGAGCTAGTAGCAGCCAGGATGGCAACCATGATGACTTGCCACCCCCACCGCCGCCGTCTGCTCAGGAATTCTTTACACGGTTCCTAGGGAGCCAGAGGACAATGGAAGAAGCTTTGCGCCTTATTGCGCAAAACACTGCTCGTGGCCACCCACATCAACCAGGGGTCGAGCCAAATCAGCACAGTACATTCATGGAGTTTCTAGACACGAAGCCTCCGATCTTCAAAGTGGCTGAGGAACCACTATAGGCCGATGAGTGGCTGAATACCATTGAGCAGAAATTCCGTCTGTTGAGGGTCACGGAGCATCTGAAAGCAGAGTATGCTTCTCATCAATTGCAAGGACCAGCAGGGATCTGGTGGACGCACTTCCTGTCGTCTCTGCCTGCTAATGCACGAGTGACCTGGGAACAATTCAAGCTGGCTTTTAGGGGACACCATATTCCCCCAGGCCTGATGCGCATGAAAGCAGCCGAATTTATGAGGCTCACTCAGGGAACAAAGTCACTCACAGAATATATGCACGCATTCAACAACTTGTCAAGATATGCTCCCAGTTTTGTGGATACCGAGGAGAAAAAGATAGAGAGTTTCAAGCGAGGTTTGGGTACCAAACTAATGAAGACTATGGCAAATTCTCGATGTGCCACGTACAATGAGTTTATTAGCGATGCCTTGACCCAAGAAAACCACAACAACATGCATGCAGTTGCTAAAGGTCGTAAGAGGGCATATGAGGCCGGTGCATCCGGATCTTTCCAGTCAAAAGCACCTATCACAGCTAGGCCACAATTCCGTCCACCTGCACCCAAGTTTAGGCCTCCACCACCGAAAGCTCAGAATAATAGGCCATAGAAACCATTCCGTAAGGCGTTCACTATTGCCTTACCAAAAGGAAATGGCAATCAGGACAGCTCCACCGGATTCAGAAGTAATCAACCATGTTTCAACTGCAACCAACTGGGTCATTGGTCCAAGGAATGCCCCCACCCCAAGAGGAATGGCAACCCAAATCAGAACAATCAGAGGCAGGTGAATGCCAGGGCACGTCAGGGACAAGTGCATTATACCACTATGGAGGAAGTGCCCGCCGGAGAAGTTATCACGGCTGGTATGTTTCTCGTCAACAAGCATCCCGCTGTTGTTTTATTTGATTCAAGAGCTTCTCATTCATTTATGAGTCAAGCATTTGCATCTAGACATGATCAAGAAATAATAGAAGTAAGCAAAGGGGGTTTTAACATAAGTTCAGCAGGGGGAACTGTTACTACCAAAAAGATAGTCAAAAACGTACTCATCTCGATACAAGGGAGGGAGTACACAACAGATTTGATAATATTGCCGGGGTTGTCGATAAATGTAATCTTAGGCATGAATTGGATGAAGTATCATGGTGCTCTTATTGACACTAGCACTCGTACTATCATGTTGAGAGAACCCAAGGGAGGGAATGCTTTTCTAGTCCCACTCTCCCGCGATTTCGAACCCCAACATTTAGCCTGTGCTATCCAAACCACCACAATATGTGATATCCCCGTGGTTTGTGAGTTTCCGGATGTATTCCCAGAAGAATTGCCAGGTCTACCACCGGATAGGGACGTGGAATTTAAGATTAAATTAGTGCCAGGTACCGCACCCATATCCAGAAGGCCCTATAGAATGCCACCCAATGAGTTAGCAGAACTTAAGGTTCAATTGCAAGATCTATTGGACAAGGGTCTTATCCAACCTAGCTCATCTCCGTGGGGATGTCCAGCCTTGTTTGTGAAAAAGAAGGATAAGTCACTGAGAATGTGTGTAGATTACAGACCACTCAATGCGGTGACCATCAAGAACAAATATCCATTACCCCGCATCGACATCTTGTTCGATCAGCTAGCGAAGGCAAAGGTATTCTCCAAAATTGACTTAAGATCAGGCTACCATCAGATAAAGATCAGACCGGAGGATATACCTAAAACTGCTTTCTCTACTAGGTACGGCTTATACGAGTATTTGGTTATGTCTTTCGGACTAACAAATGCTCCAGCCTATTTCATGTACCTGATGAACTCGGTATTCATGCCCTAACTTGATAAGTTCGTGGTCGTGTTTGTCGACGACATATTGATTTATTCTGAAAATGAGTCAGATCATGAGGAGCATCTAAGGATTATCCTATCCAGACTGAGGGAGCATAAGCTATATGCCAAGTTTAGCAAATGTGAATTTTGGATGAGCAAAGTACCTTTCTTAGGTCACATTTTATCAAGAGATGGAATCTCAGTAGACCCATCCAAAGTACAAGAGGTCATGGATTGGAAAGCCCCAACTTCGGTTCATGAAGTTCGGAGTTTTCTAGGGTTAGCAGGATACTATCGTTGGTTTATTCCAGATTTCTCAAAGATAGCTAAGCCTATGACCAGACTACTTCAGAAAGATGATAAGTACAAATGGACATCAGAATGTGAAACAGCTTTTCACACCCTCAGAACTTTGTTGACTACAGCACCTGTGCTAGCACAACCAGACATTGAAAAGCCTTTTGATGTATTTTGTGATGCATCAGGAATAGGTTTGGGATGTGTACTTATGCAAGAAGGGAGAGTAATTGCATATGCTTCTCGGCAATTGAGAAAACATGAAGTCAACTACCCTACACATGATTTGGAACTTGCAGCCGTTGTCCATGCATTAAAGATATGGAGACATTACTTGTTGGGCAATGTATGTCATATCTATACTGACCACAAAAGTCTCAAGTATATCTTTACCCAGCCAGAGCTGAACATAAGACAACGAAGATGGTTAGAATTGATTAAGGACTACAATTTGGAAGTGCATTACCATCTGGGTAAAGCAAATGTAGTAGCCGATGCACTTAGTCAGAAGTCCCATTGCAACACTGTGGAAGCATTATTGGAAGATGGATTCAACTTGTTACATCATGCTGTACTACACAATATCACAATCAGTTGTTCACTTGAGGGAAAAATCATAGAGCTACAGCAGACAGATGTAGGAATAAGTCACATCAAGAGAAAAATGCAAGAGCAAGAAACCAAACATTTTAGATTGGACGAAAGAGGTGTATTATGGTTTGAGGACCGGTTAGTGGTACCAAAAGACCGTGAGCTAAGGAATCAAATTTTAGATAAAGCTCACTCATCCAAATTGTCTATCCATCCGGGTAGTAGTAAAATGTATCAAGAATTAAGAACCCGTTTTTGGTGGACTAAGATGAAGAAAGAGATCGCAGCCTATGTTGCTAGGTGTGATAACTGCAGTAGAGTGAAAGCCGTCCATATGAAAACTGCTGGATTACTTCAGCCATTGCCTATTCTAGAACAGAAATGGGAGGAAATCAGCATGGACTTTATCACAGGCCTTCCAATGACGCCACAAGGTCACGATTCAATATGGGTTATTGTTGATCGTCTCACCAAATCAGCACATTTTGTACCAGTTCACACAACATATCACGTGGAGAAATACTCTGAGTTATATGTTTCCCAGATCGTGAGACTGCATAGAGTACCCAGGACTATAATTTCAGATCGAGGATCACAGTTCATAGCTCGTTTCTAGGAGCACTTACACCAGGCTTTGGGAACCAAGCTAATCAGAAGTTCAGCTTATCATCCGCAAACTTCAGGACAGACAGAGCGAGTGAACCAAATCCTAAAAGATTTACTTAGAGCTTGTGTTATATCTTCAAAAGGTTCATGGGAGAAATGGTTACCTTTAGCTGAATTCTCCTATAACAACAGTTATCAAGCGAATATCAAAATGGCTCCATTTGAAGCCTTGTATGGCAGAAAGTGCAGAACTCCATTGAATTGGATTGAGCCCGATGAAAGGAGGTACTTTGATATTGATTTTTTGATGTCCGCGAGTAGGAATGTGAAGTTCGACGAAGTATTTTGTGATGTTCAATAAGAATACATTGGTGTTCTAGGATATATTTTATGATGTTCGGTAGCATTTTTCTTCTTTTTTACTTTAATTAATTACTTAACTAATTTTATTATTTTATTTATATTACATGATATTTGCGATGTTCATGTAGCATACATATGATGTTCTATGATATATTTAGGGATGTTCGTTTAGTCTTAGTGTGATGTTCTACGATGTATTTGTGATGTTCGTGTAGTATACATATAATGTTATATGCTATATTTATAATGTTATATGCTATATTTAGCGATATTCGTGCAGTCTTAATGTGATGTTCTAGGATGTATTTGTAATATTCGCGTAGTATACATATGATGTTCTATGTTATATATTTAGAGATGTTCGTTTAGTCTTAGTGTGATGTTCTACGATATATATGTTCAGTAGTATTTTTTATTTGACTATAATTAATTAGTTCACTAATTTATATTTTTTGATTTTTTTACATTTCATGATATATATGATGTTCTTGTACTATACATATGATGTTCTATGCTATTTTTCTTCGATGTTCGTGTAGTATTAATGTGATATTCGACGATGATCTTTAAATACAGGTTCATCATGAGATAAATATTCACAAAAAATATCGAAATGTATCTACGTGGGGTCTTATTTTGTAGAGTTTATTGTAAGAAACATGATGGTGCAATCAAATTTTAATTAAGATACTTAGTTTAGGAGTTGCGGCTATTTTTCTACTTCAAAAAGTACAGAATATATGCTGATGTTAGCAAATTTGAATTTCCTGTATGCTGCCTGGTTGGCTACGCCTTACGCAGGCCTGGTCATCACGTAAGCTCAAATTCAGTTTGTTGCGCTGCCAAATATTGTTTGGCACGAAAATAATTGGGGGGCTTGGCACCAGGTAACTGCCACTCGGGTCGGTGGCTAGGGTCCCCCGGCGGTGGGGACTGTTATAGTGTGACTAGTCGGCACGGACGCGGTCGCCGACCATGAACTAATGTTGCATGTTGTACATTGATTTGGGCCCAAAGACTTCACATTGGGCCTGCGTTCTTGGAATTATTATGTGACTAG
This sequence comes from Miscanthus floridulus, assembly GCF_019320115.1. Lineage (NCBI taxonomy): Eukaryota > Viridiplantae > Streptophyta > Magnoliopsida > Poales > Poaceae > Miscanthus > Miscanthus floridulus. The sequence continues at coordinate 142,361,797 of NC_089582.1, forward strand.
CGTATGAAATGATCGCTGGGAGCCTGGGACAAATTTGCCAATGCCGTAATTTTGTATGAAACTAAAAATATAGTTGCTAAAGCGAGCATTTAATAATTAAATTCAAATTACACCATTGTTTTGGTTACAATGATGGCCTATTTGGAATTTTGTATAGAATTCTAAATCTATGGAAATTTTCATATGTGATCCTTTGGAATAAAGGATTAGTCATTCTAAAATTCACAAAATTCTTATGGAATGAATGACTCAATCCATAGGAACTTTGAAGGAAATCTAACATGAGGTCCAACCGTTTGGAAACTTTTCTTTGTGTCTGTCCCTTCTAATTCATGTGTTTCTCTCGCGTTGTATCAAATGCCCCCTTAGAATTTTTTTTGTGTTTTTATTTTTTATAGGATTGTAAGTGACATGTAACTTCAATTCTATGTTTTTTTCTATTCTTATGTTTTGGATATCCTGTCCTGTGTTCTAAAAGGGCCCTAGAAATTCTTGTAGCATTTCTCCAAAACAACAGCCAAAAGGAGAAAAAAAAATCCTATACTATTACTGTGAACCAAAGACGTAAATAATAGCAAGAAATTGAGCAATTCATAAGAGATGTGGACAACGATGTATGTCGAGAAAATTTCCTATGTTTTGGATATCATGTGTTTTAAAGGGGCCCTAAAATTCCTATAGCTTTTCTCCAAAAACAATAGCCAATGGAAAAATTCCTATACTATTTCTATGAACCAAAGACATAAATAATAGCAAGAAATTAAACAATTTGTAAGAGACGTGGACAACGATATAGAGGAATAGTTCTCATCAAGAAAAAAATGAAGGCTATCTTAATTTGGCCTAAACAAAAAATTCATAGCTACAAGATTAGAGTGAAAAAAGAAAGAGGATATGGATATGACAATAGCTTTACGTCAAGGAATTGATCAACGATGGGTATATGGAGTTTATATCATGGATAGGTCGCACGATGAGAGAATAATTACATTAAAATAGATAACAAAAATATTGCAGTACCTTTTTCAAGTAAACAAACCCTAATCTTTATAGGACACATGTATTTATGTCATGATTGATGGAAATGGAAACGACATCAGTTATAAAATATAAAGTAATTAAACCCAGATGTTACGGTAAAAAAGAGAGTAAAACACATCATGAGTTCTTAAACATTTCATGGATTCTCACATGATCCTCGGACTAAAAAAGTGTAACACCTCGGGTGTTAGCCTTGCATAACTTGACTTGCATAACATGAGCATGAGCATCAAGCATTCATAAATCATCATTTACAATTGAAACATTTGATGGAAACATATGAAACATTGCTTGTTATCTCGTGTTTCTTGAAACATATGCAACGTTTGCTTGTTTTTGCATGTTTCTTTGTACTTATGCAAATAATCATGAATGAAAACATGTACTTGGTAGATTTGAGTCACAAAAACATGTAACCACACTTGGGTTAGCAATTAGGGCATGGTTCATGAAAGTCACTTTTCATAATCAAGCCTTTAAGGCATATTTCATGTGATTACTTTAAATAGCTCTATGAGTGACTACTACATGAAATGCTTAAATGACCTTGCAAATTGCTTAAACATGCTTAGAGTATCATCATGAACAACTTTGGTATTTAGGGCTAGGGCTAGTTTGGTCATTAAGCCATGCTTTGATGTGTTTCATCTTTTAAATGTGACATGTTTGACCAATTTGGAACTAGGTGTTAGAGACCTTGCATGGAGGAGATCACTAAAGCAAAGTTGTAGTATTTGGTATAAGGAACAACTTTTATTTTTGGGTCATTGATTGATTCAGCTCCTAACATGCTTGAATTTGGATCACAAGAATCAGCAAATTAACATTTCAATACTTAACAAAATTTTCTAAGTCGTGGGTCACTGACCGACTGACAGGCTCACTTTGGGGATGATTTTACTCAGTTTCGGTTGCGAATTAGCACGAGATCATTGAACAACATTTGGAGATGGTACTTAGGACTACGACTTTTGTTCTGAATGAATTCACTGAATCGCTTTGCTTAGGGAGTTAATTCAATTGCAAAACACGTCGTCAGGCTCGGCTTCGGGTTGTCTGAACGAATTGAATCACGGCGTCAGTGGCCGACCGGAACAGAGTCCGCGCGCCGCGTGGACATCGCGGCTGGCCGCGCGTCGCCGGCGCCCTGCCCAGCGCGGCAGAGCCTGGCCAGAGCGCACGTTTAAGTCGCCAGTTACCGCCTGCACTCAGCCGCGCCTCCTTTTTCGCATTTCGCCTCCTCCTTCCTCGCCGTAGCGTCAGCCGTGCTCGTCCTGCCTCGCCGTCGCCATTGCTGATGCTCCGCCGAGCTCGCCTACGCTCGCCACCGCTGCATCCGCCATTCAGTCGCTCTCTCAGCTCTGCCTCAGCCTTCCCCATCGTTTCCACCTTGCCGAGCCCGAGATCGTGTCTTAGGTGAGCCGCTGCTCGCTTTACGCCACCGCGGGAGCACTCTCGCCGGAGTGCCGCCATGGCCGTTGCCGTGGCCGTGCTTCGCCGGAGCGCCTCAAGCCGCCTAGGTCATGTAGTTCGGTTCGCATGGTCGCCGTGGCCGGAGATGGCCGGCACACGCCGGGCAGCACCGTCGTGCCGCCATGGCCGACGCCGTCGTCCTTCGCGCCGGTGATTTGCCGCCTAGATAGCCTAATGTGTGCGCAAGGTCTAGAGGGTCACCGTAGACTAGGTGCTGTCGCCGGTGAAGCTCGCCGCCGGCAAACTTGGCCGCGCAGCGACGAAGCAGCGCCGCCTGCCCTGCTTCGAGTCGATGACATGTGGGGTCCCCTGGCCACCGGGTCCCACCGGTCAGCGACTCCGTGTTTGAAGGCTAACTCATTTGATTCCAGTTTTTGATTTCTTTTGTAATTTTCATATCTCTAGTTTGGTAGCTCTTAAATTTATGAAATAAATTTTGTAGTGTTCACTAGGAAGTGTAGTATTTAGTAAAAATATTATCTTGGCACTTATAGTAGAGATTTTGGTAGATTTAAATAGAGATTTGAAATGTGTTTTTGAATGCATGCAAATTTGTTTATTTTATATCTAGAGTTCCTGTGCTCCAAAAATTATGAAATTTTTGTGGTAAGCTATTCTTGTCATGTATGAACTCTGGTAAAAATTTGAGCATCAGTGCATGTGTAGATCTATAGTTATAGATTTTTCTTTTATAAATAGTGAATCCTTGTATAAATTTTAATAAATTAATTATGAATCCAATATTCATGAAATTTGTTGGAGGGTATACTAGTACCATATGGATGTTAAGAAAAATAGGAAATCTGTTGCTTGACACTTTTCAATAGGATTTTCCATTTATGCTATTTCAAGCCTTGCTTCCTTGTCATTTTTGTATAGGATGTTCTACTTAGTAGAATGACATGAAACTTTTATAGTAGTCCTTTCATAGCATTAGTAAGGCACTGTAAATTTTTGAGAATTTATGAAGTACATCTGATATGTGTTTATTATTTAACCTAGATATCTAGATAAAATAATAAAGGCAATTAAATAAATAGTTTGGGCTTCACCATTATATTATCTTAAATGTATTTGGTATGCTTAAACTGTTGGTAGATTCTATGTTGTCAAATTTTGAATGATTACATGAAGTAGAAGTATTATTACTTTATATTGCATATTAAATAGTTTCCGGACTGATTCTAGAGTTTGATGAGTTGCATGCTGAAACTGATGTGTACTGTAAAAATGGTTAATAACAAAGTTGTAGAGAATTTGATAAGCTTTCCAGAAAGTCCAAGATCACTGTTTTTGGATTAGTAGAACTCCAGTTAGGAGTAAAACAAGTAGCTACTGTTTGTGGCATAGTCGATGCATTGTAGAAGTAGTTAAGGAATAATCGAGAAGAGATATGCACCTACTCAATAAACATGATGCACTTGTTAACATATATGCATTCGTAATACTTATGCCATACTCATGCATCTAGGATCGGAGGAAGTGATCACGTTGCTGGAATTCGAAGAAGCAGAGGAAGGGAACCCGAAGGCGTGGAGCAGAACCCTGAAGAGCTTCCGGAGTGCCCTGACCACCGCCCTACTTCCTTTCTGCGAGGCAAGCCCCGGAGCATTATAAGTCTCCCAGTAATTTACAAATGTTTACTTACATATTTATGGTTGATGCATTAGGTTATAAGAGTTGAATGAAACCACTTGATGCATGTACATTCCTTGTCCAGATATTACACCTTTAACCGGTATAGGTCCAGGATCGAATAAATGCTTAGCCATGCTTAGACCGGTAGAAGTCGGGTGATGTCCTGTCACCTGCGAGATGTAGGTGGATACCGGAGCACGGTTGGCTATATCTGCTATCGTGGAACAGAACCATGAGGTAAAAGTAAATCGAGACCGGACGAGAGGTCGATAGAGAAGCAACAAGACATGGAGGTCTTGGGTGTGGATCTATCCCCGTCTGTGTCGATCAAGGACTGTACCGTTGTTGGAACTTCTGACAAGATTGAACGCATGCCTCTCACTTAGCTGGCCGGATAACTCGTTCCGACCGCGAAGCCGAGTAATTCAACTCAGGCCGGGAATCGTTCTGTTGTGCGCTCCTTCCGGGGAACGATCAGACTGAGCCCAAGGGCAGGCTTGGCCTGAGCATCCTGGCATCTGGTGTTCCAGATTATGTGACGCAGTACGGACCCGCAAAATGTGTACCGGAGTTGTACCAAAGGTGACCTAAGGCTATCGTGGCTGGTAGACCTAGGTTTGTGTTAGGAATAAATTCCCAGCTGGTTGAAATCGATTCGAATCGTCGTCTCTCCCGGATAGTGAGAAACTTGACTAGCTCCAACATCGTAGTAACTGTGTTATGAAACATGATGGTTCGGATGAAAATGGAATTACAATACCTGCTATGGTTACTATTGTATGCTTCTAAATGATATACCACATGTTTGGCACAGGATAGTTGCTAATCTAGAAATGGATAGTTATAATTAACTTGATAAAGGAATCATAATTGTACAACGGGTCAATTGCCTTTTTACGCAAAATGTTGTCAAGTTACGTCCATTTATACAGCCTTACATAATCCTTGGAGTCATTTTATTTCTGGTTCATGACGGGTAAGTCTAGCTGAGTACCTTCTCGTACTCAGGGTTTATTTTCCCATTGTTGCAGATAGCACTGTGTATCATGGTTATTGCAAGAGTTGCTTCTATCCCGTCGTGGATGAGGAGTAAGCCTTGGGCAGGCTTCTTTAGTAATTCCTATCTTTGCTTTTGTGGACCGTGATCTGGCTTGGCACTGTATCAAACTATGTTGGAAACTTTATCTTCGAACTTAATTGCTTCCGCTTTATTTATCAAACTCGGTTTGTAATAACTTTTATTCGTACTCTGATGATGAAAAGTATCTGTGAACTTTATGTAATATGTGGCATGTATGTTGAATCCTGTACGATCTTGGTTGTTGTAAATCGTTTATCGAGACCCGTCGTGGTACTCGACGGACTACCGGGTTTATATGGGTTCAAGTATAACAGTGCGACCGCTTGCGGATTGCCATTGTACTTGTATTCTTATAAATTGGTCGGTTCTGCGACAAAAAGTGTCCGTCTGAGTCCTCAATTGACTATGGTTTCTCATATAGGTTCTTCAACTAAAAAGTGACTATTTGGATTCTTCAACTAATGTTGCGCCCAAGTATAGCTCCAAATCTTACCACACCACCTCCATATGCCTACGTGGTTGTGCTAGCGTGGACGAGACCAAGTGAAACTTGCAGTAAAACACCCTCCCTCCCTCTCTCCTCCTTGTCCACTCCCTCGTCTGTCTCCCGTCGGTCCCGCGCCCACCTCGTGGTTGTAGCCACGTGCTCACTTGCGCCTCCCGTTTGCCTTGCGATTACCCCTGCGCTCTAGAGGCACATGCCAAATAGACGAAGAAAGGTGGATTGCAAGATAGAGGGGGTCTGCAAAGCAAGTGAGATGGAGAGGGAGTTTTTTTTCAACTTGCATGACAACATAGGCAGCTGGCGGTGGGGCAGCGGGTTTTGAACCTTTAATCGAGTGCAATAGCAAATTATGGACCTACGCCCTGTTCGTTTGGGCTGGTTTGGCTTATAAGTCATGGCTGGAAGTACTGTTGGCTGGTTTGGTGTGAAAGAAAAATACTGTTTTTGACTGATAAGCCAAATACGACCAAGCGAACAGGCTTAGGTGATCACTTTTTTTTAGTTTGAGAACCCAAGTGAGAGTTAACAGTAAACTAAGGACTCAAATAATCACTTTTTTGGATCAAGGACCCAATTGAGAATCTATAAATAAAAAGTTTAAGAAACCATAGTGTAAAATATTAGCTGTCCATGTTTTTTTTGTGTTGCTAGTTTCTTTTCACTTTCCTAGTTATGGTCTCTTAGGGTCATAATCTTGTGTTTTTTGCGCTATATTAATAGAAACAGTGCTGCCCGATAAAAATGTGTCTCTCGCACTTTGTTGAACCATCCTACTTTATGTATCAGTCAATGCAGAGTATACAAACACGAAGTTAAACTGAATTTTATGCTTGCATTATCAGCCAATGCAGTGCACTGCACTAGTGTAGGGTTACAGCACGAAGCTGAACCTGGTTTTAGGCTTTTAGTATCAAGGACTCGAAGTCATTGTCCATGTTCGGTGATCAGCTCATAGCTTATAGGTCATGCGATACAAAGTTTATCCTATAGCGGCTATACAATGCGTATTTGCCGTGACACCTAAAGTATAGAATTTTGGTGGAGAATACTAAAGTGGTATCGAAATGGAACAAAAAACAAGTAAAAAAGGTGGAAACAGAAACCTTATGTTTATAATTTATAAAATGATTAGCTTACATAATCATCCACTAAAGAATATATAAGAGTTAAAAACTGTGAATCCATGCTCAGAGCACCAAATGTGGCTGTAGTTTAGTGGTGAGAATTCCACGTTGTGGCCGTGGAGACCTGGGCTCGAATCCCAGCAGCCACAATTTGTTTTGGTTTTTTTGTGAGAATTCCACGTTGTGGCGGTACTGCGGCAGCACGGCGGCGGCGTAGCCAGAGCCGGCAGCGATGCACCGACGCACGCGAGAGCCGAGCAGCATTGGAGATCCAGACACGAGCACGTGACCACACAGCAACGCTCGAGCTCGCCTGAACGAAGCACGCCTCGGTTCAGTTCACCCACCCCTTGGGCCCTGGCCCCTGGCTACAGACACGGCAGCACAAGGACACGTGCGCCGTTCTGTTGTGTTGGCCGCCGCTCGCCGCTCGGACGGGGATTTCACTGGGCGCCGATGAGGATGGAGCTGCTGATCTGACGACGCGAGCAACCAAGCCCGCCTCCGTTTCAGCTCAACGAACACACACACACCCGATGAGACAGGCACATAGATTGGCCACTCGAATTATTAAGGCCTGGCCTGACCAGCTAGCCGCTCGGGTGCATCGCAATTCTGCAAAGCATGCGGTCCTAATCGGGGCTTCTGGTGCTCCTAGTTAGTAGTTAGCGCACTGTGGTAGGAGTACTCTAGGCCTTGTTTAGATGATGGTTGGGAATCAGTATTTGGCACTATAGCACTTTCGTTTGTATTTGACAATTATTGTCCAATCATGGCCTAACCAGACTCAAAAGATTCGTCTCGTAATTTACAATCAAACTATATAATTAGTTTTTTTATCTACATTTAATACTCCATACATGTATCCAAAGATTTGATGTGATGGAGAGAGAGTGAAAAAACTTAATCTAAACAAGGTCTAATTGTCCTATAGCTAGTAGAGTGGTTATTGTTGCATCAGCTGGTGGTGGTGGACAGATGAGCAGCGGAGCATGCTGCATGCCTAACTTTGACCAAGATTTTGGGAGCTCGGGCTGCAGTGGGCATCGCCGCGATCCAAGGGCAGGCAGCACAGCAGGCACACACGCCGGCTACCAGCCACCTTGTGTTTTTACTAGTGGAATGCGTGCGCCCTTACGTACGTCGGGTAAGTGTATGTGTTGTAAATAGAAAACATGTTTTGACAATGTTTACAACTGTCTTATCTTCTCTCCATACAATCTCAAAGACAATATGAATCATCAGATCGATATTTCACACTTCATTAAGGTCCAACTACAGCTTCGGAACAAAGCAAAGTAAATGTGGTCATTATGTGAACCTAAGGTAACAAATGCAGGTGTCTCAACTAATTTCAAAGTTACACATTCATGTACAATTATCATGTGCTAGATTCATGATCCAAAGAGTCCTTAGAGTTTAATCCCATACAAATCCAGACCAACGAAACGGGCTATAGATGTTGGCGTTTGGTTGTTTTTATGCACTGTTCACTGTAAGGAGCACATATTCTGGTAGGAAACAAAAGCAGAGAATGGGGGTTCAGAGGACCAAATGAAGTGGGATGCTGAAGAGACAGGCACACGCCTTCTGTTTGTGTGCAAGAGAAACATACCTATTGAAGTGGCACAGATGAAGGCTGGAGCCACACAGGCGCCTAGGATGTGGAAACAAAATGTCAATCAATCTGAAATCAACAGGGAAAATGGTTGCTGAAACATTAAGTTTGGATCTATCTACTGTTAATAAAAATACTTGTTTAAAAAGCACTCCAAATTATAGCAGAAAAAGTCATAGTTTTGCAGATAAATGTTGTCGGTGTTTCGGACCGGGGGGTCCTCAACCAACCAGTGAATTTGAACTGTGTGCCCCTAATCCCGGATGGTGATGCAAAGAGACACAAGGTTTATACTGGTTCAGGCAATCGATGTCCTACGTCCAGTCTGAGAGATCGATCTTGTATTCCTTGCACCGAAATGCTTGTAGTAGGGGGTTACAAGCTAGGGGAGAGAGGGAGCTAGTCCCAGGTCTCGGCAAGGTGTCGTGTGTGCCGCTTGAGACGTTGCTCTCAGGCGGCTGGGATGTGTGCGTGTGTGTGTTACAAGGTGTTCTTCTCTTTGAGTCCCCCCCTAAGTGGCCCAAGTCCTCTCCTTTTATAGTTGAAGGGAGGACAAGGACAGTACACGTGTTAACTATGCGGCGTCGTGCCAACAGGGGCGGCATGTCCGAGCCCTGTGGCCTGTTCCTGTGGCGGCGTGGTCGTCGGAGTGGTTGTTGGAGTGGTCCGTCCTTGGAGCACTGGGGTGGCGTGCTAGTCCCATCCGATCCTGTGCGTCGTGAGAGCCCTAGGACTGCCTCGGAGTGGGTGCGGCGGTGGACGTGCAAACCGCTGTGGACGGACTATGCGCGAGGCCGAGGCTTGGTCGGTGCCGAGGCTGCACCGCAATGGGGGGTCTCGGCGGGCACAAACCCCGAGATAGCCGAGACCTTGGAGCACAGTGCCGAGGCCCCGAGTGGGCGACTGATCTGGTGCGCCGGCTTGGAGGCGGTGATAACCCGGGCCAAGTTGTCCATGTCGCGTTGTTTTCGAGGTGGGGATCGCGGGGCACAGTGCAGTGTGGGCGCTGATCGTGGGCACAGCGTCAGAACACAGTGGCCGGTAATCCCCGCCGTGCCCTGTCCCAGTCGGTATGGCGTTGATGCGACCTCAGGTCCCGTCGGCCATTCTGTGGCGTTGAGCCATCGTCTGGCTGAGATTGCGGGAGTGGTTGAAGTATTAATGAGACATGACGTGCTGTCGGGAAGACCGGCCGAGGCGGGGGCGACAGACTATGGATAAGCTGGTCTCGCGCGATACGGAGAATGAGGCCTCGCGCGGGACGGAGAGCGGAGCCTCGCACGAGACGAAGATCGGACTCCTTGCCGAGGCCTTCCGTGAGAGTCCTCGCGCGATACAGAGAATGCACCCCCTGCCGAGGCCTTCCGTGGAGAGCCTCGCGCGAGGCGGAGATTGCGTCAGGACGCCGAGACCTCCTGCGCGAGGCTCGAGGCGAGGCGGAGGGCCTGGTGGGCTCGGACGTGGTGGGTGAGGGGCCCACGGCTTACCTTCTAGCTTTATTTTTTGATGGGACTTAAGTGACCCATTTGATTGTTCGCTCGGGGTATCCCGTTCTAAGGTACCCGACAGTAGCCCCTAAGCCTCCGGGGGAGTGCGTGCACTCTCCCTGAGGGTTTGCCGAGGCTTGGTTTATACCCGCTCCTGTAGGAATTGGGTTTTGTTTCTTGAGGTTCCGGTGGGTGCGCGCGAGCGCACCCGCCGGGTGTAGCCCCCGAGGCCCTAGAGGAGTGGAGTTACTCCTCCAGGGGCTTTTTTTCATTTTCGCGTTTGAGCGAGTAGTTTTTATCGCATTTGCCGAGCCCATAAGCGCAAGTTCGGGTTGCGGGGGTCTCGACGAGGCTGTAGGAAAAGCCCTCTAGCCTCCGCACGGAGCGAGAGGTCCGTCAGGGGTCCCCCTGACTTTGGGTACGACCCTCACGCTTCCTTTTCGTTCGGAACGAGGGGTGGAATGTGCCAGGCTACCCTCGATGGGCGCGAGCGTGGACACTTCCGGTGAGCTGTTATCAGGTGAGTCCGAGTGGAGGCCCGTACCCCGTTCGCTCGGGGACGGCTAGTGGTCCAGAGACGCACTCCAAGAGTACCAGAGGGTTTCTCTAGTGGGTGTCGAGGCCGTTCGCTGGGCCTCGGTGGCTTGGTGCCTCCCTACGGTGGGATCCCATTCGGAGACTTCCCTGCCGGTCTTGGACACGACTTAGGACGCCCCGAGCGATTGCTCGCTCGGGCCTCGGCCATTCGTAGGCTCGCCCCGAAGTCTTCCCTGACTCTGTTGCCCTGAGGCGGCTATCGAAACCTCTTGGAGGCCTAGCCTTTGAACCCCTGGACCGTAACGGGCTCGGTGCCCTTTATCGTGTTTTGTAATGAAACCTCTAGCGTGGGCTTGGACCGTTTGTCTTGGTCTTGGGTGCAAGAGGAGCCCCCGAGCCTCCGCCTAGAGCAAGAGGGCGGTCGAGGGTCCCTTGACTTTTTCATCCGACCCTCACATATCCTTTTTGTTGGGACGGAGGGTTTGTTTGCCGAGCCCATTCTAGTCTCGGCAAGGTTGCAGGAAGAGCCCCTAGCCTCTGCGTGGAGCGAGAGGGCCGTCGGGAGTTCCCCTGGCTTTTTATACGCCCCTCGCGCGTGAGGGTTTGTTTGCCGAGGCCCCTTTTGGGCGCGAGCCCGGGTTGTGGGGTCTCGACGTATTTGCAGGAAGAGCCCCCTAGCCTCTACACAGGGTGAGAGGGCCGTCAGGAGCTTCCCTGTCTTTTTGTACGACCCTCACGCTTCCTTTTCGCTTGGAAAGAGGGTTTGTTTTGCCGAGCCCCTTTGAGTGCGAGCCGGGGTCGCTGGGTCTCGGCAAGGTTGCAGGAAGAGCCCCTTAGCCTCTGCATAGAGCGAGAAGGCCGTCGGGGGTTCCCCTGACTTTTTGTGCGACCCTCACACTTCCTTTTCGCTCGGAAGGAGGGGTGGAATGTGCCTCGCTACCCTCGGTGGGCACGAGCGGTGGCACTTCCGGTGAGCTGTTATCGGGTAGTCCGAGTGGAGGCCCGAACCCCGTTCGCTAGGGGACGGCTAGCGGTCCAGAGACACACTCCAAGAGTACCAGAGGATGTCTCTAGTGGGTGCCGAGGCCGTTCGCTGGGCCTCGGTGGCTCGGTGCCTCCCTACGGTGGGATCCCATTCGGAGACTTTCTTGCCGATCTCGAACGCGACTTTGGGCGTCCCAAGCATTTCGCTTGCTTGGGCCTCGGCTCCGTATAGGCTCGCCCGCGGTCATCCCTAACTCTATTATCCTAGGGCGGCTATCGAAACCCTTTGGGGCCCAGCCTTCGAACCCCTGGATCGTAATAAGTTCAGAGCCTGGTTCCTTTATACGAAAGGAATAGGCCGCGGGGAATATCTTCCCTATTGGCTCGGCAATGGGTGGCGCGCCTTTTGAGGCGGTTTCATGGGGAGACGAAACGACGCCTGCTGCCATAGCGGCCGAGCGTGACGTGGTGGATGGGACGTAACTGTCCTCACATTTAATGCGGGGGACATGGGCGCGTGGGCCGGTGAAATTGGCTCATGGTTAACTGCGCCGGATCGGGGGGAAAACTCCCTGATTTCGTCGCCCGTTTGTTTCGCCTCCTCCCTGCATAAATACCCAACGAGTCTCGCCCCTCCTCGTCTTACCTTGCCTGCATTAGCACCGCCTCCGTCGAGCCGTCGCTAGAGCAGCGGGTGCCGAGAAGAAGAGGAGAGAAGAGCGAGCCTAGGGAGAAAGCGAGAAAAAAGCAAGAGCATGGGAGAGAGAGAAAAAACTCACCGCCGCACCTGATTCCTCCATCGCACCCATGGCCGGCGACATCGTCGTTGTCGAGGCGGACCCCTAGGACCTGTCGGACGTCACCGAGGAGATGCTTCAGTCGCTTGTCGACGATGGACTCCTTCGCCCGGTGACAGACCCCACCAGGCCAGAGTGGATTGCTTCGTACGGCGAGCCAGAGCTGAGGCCTCGCGATGGCTATGTCGTGAGCTTTGTCTCCTTTCACAAGCGTGGCCTCGGCGTCCCAGCGGACCGGTTCATGCGGGCGCTCCCGCACTACTACGGCGTGGAGCTCCACAACTTCAATCCCAACTCCATCGCTCAGGCAGCTATCTTTGTTGCCGTCTACGAGGGGTATTTGGGGATTGCTCCCCATTGGGAGTTATGGCTCCACCTATTCCGGGCGGGGCATACTACCAAGCCGACGGGCACGTTGGGTAAGAGGAAGGCGACGAGGGCCGACGGCTGCACTCTCCAAGTGCGTCAGGACTGCCTGCACCTCTACATCCCGACCCAACTCGCGTCCTCCAATCGCCGGTGGTACACGAGTTGGTTCTACCTCCGCAATGACGACGGACGACTTCCCCCCTACACTGGGCGGATTGTGGGGAGTTGCCCGGAGAGATGGAAGTACGGCATCCCGAAGGACGACCAGCCCAAGCTACGGCCGCTTTTGGAGGGGCTGGCGAGGCTGCGGGGCCACGGTCTCACCGTGGCTATGGTCGTGGCCGCCTTCCACCGCCGGAGGGTGCTGCCGCTGATGGCTCGGCGGCGGCGACTGTTCGAGATGAAGCTGGGTAAGCCTATTGAGGGCACCCGGATATCCTCCTCTGCCCTTTCCGACGAGGAAATTCTTCGTCGGGTGGGGGAGACGGTAGAGGCAAAGCTGAGGGGCGGCAATTTGACCCCTATCGTGATGCGGCCGTCGCGGGGGTTCCTCTCACTGGTAAGTCGTGTGCCGCTGTAGCCTCCGAGCCTCCTCAATCTCCCCTTACCCCTTGTTTCCTTATGCGCGTCCGTCGTTCCTGTAGGGTATGAGGGACGTGCGCTCCTCTCCACCGCCTGTTCCCGAGGACACGAGGTGGCGGGCGATCAACCACGCGCATGCCGATGCGCAGAAAAAGCGGAAAGACGCCAAGGCGGTGAAGCGCACGAAGCAAATCCTTGCCGCGCGAGGAGCTGGATAAGCGCCGCCGCCAACAACAGAAGGATGGTCTCCCGTTGGAGGAATCCCCGTCGACGTCGCTGTCGACGGAGGCCTCGGACGGGGATGACGGGGGCGAGATGGGGCGAGGTCCCCTGGACCCACCTTCCTGACGTAGTGGAGGTGGCGCCCGGGCATCGGCAAGCAGCCCGACACTCCCGGGAGGAGGAGGAGAAGCGGACCCGGGGCCGGTGATTCGCCCGCTCCGGGGCCGAGGCCGACACATCCCGAGGCCACTGGGCGTTGGGCAAGCGACGCCTCAGCTCAGGTGGGCTCGGCGGCCGTGGGTGAGCGGAGTGGCTGGTGGAGGCGACGCCACTGCCCCCGCAGAGGACCGAAGGGGCGCCGGGGTCCATTGAGGACCGACCGGCGCCGATGGATACGGAGGCGACGCCTCTGCCGCCGCCTCTGCCGTTGCGGACGAGGTTTGCCGTGGCGAAGCAGTAGTTGCCCGCCCCGTTCAAGGTAAGTGTATTTTTGGCAGGGTCATAGTGCATTCCGTTCGCTTTTTTGGTCTCGTGCTGACCCTGTAGGTTATTTTTCCTTAGTTGGAAGCGGCCTGTGGACGAGCTCCCCTTGGCGCCCCTTAAGGCGCTTAAGGCGAGCCCCGGCTCCTTCGCCCACTGGGTGGCGGAGGCACAAGCCGCTATCCAATGCGGCGCGGCGTCGGCGAGGTCGACCCGAAGGAGCTGGCCGCCCAAGGGGGGCTGTCGAGGTGGCCCCTACATAGACGAGGGAGGGAGCGCTTCTGTCCTGGCAGGGGCGAGGCTCACGAGTTGGATGGGGCCGTCGTGCCCTTGGTGCCGAGGCCCCCGGGGGTTCTCCGAGGCTGAGGCGACGGAGGACAGGGCGCCCAAGACCGCCGAGACTGCAGTGGCCGCGGTCGGGGTGTTGTCTTTCTGCGTCCTCCGAGGCCACGGTGGCGGAGGCTGGAGCCCGAGGCCACCGATGCCGCGTAATGGTGGTGAGGCCATCTGCCCAGGAGGTGGAGATGAAGGCGGGGGAGGCCTCGGAGGCGCCCTTGGTTCAGGGGGTCACCGTTGTTGCGGGAGAGGCGCCCGGGAGGCGGAGGTCTATCCGATCTCCTCCGACGATACTTCCCAGGCGCGGGAGGTGGTCAACGCCGAGGATGCTGGTGTCGTGGAATAGCCGGCGCTGGTCTTCGACGAGGGAACTCGGCCCTTGTGCAGGTCGCGACCCGAGCCTCGTGGGTGGGATCACCCGCGGGTACTGTGGGCGGAGCCGGGACGACCCTGAGGGGGAGCCTCTGTTCGCCCTTGAGGACGCAGCCGAGGGCGGGCGCTGGGGCACCTTCGAGCAATACTGCCAGCTGGCGGAGCGATCGCTACGGACGACCCTGTCCGTGGTGGCCGACGAACTGCCCGGAGTCGCCCAAGTTTGCGTTTTCCTTTCTCACGCGACGTTGTCCTTTTCTGGTTTTGTTGCAATCAATGACCCTTGTTCTGCTTCCCCAGGAGCTCGAGACCCAGTCGCTTAGGAAGTCGGTCTTTCTCCGGCGGGAGAGGGGCGTCTGGGACCAGCTTCAGCGGCAGATTGGCCTTCTTGCCGGCGCCAACGAGCTCCTGTCAGTGCGGAGCGCGGAGGTAGAGGACCTCCGCCTTCGTTGTGCCGACGCGAAGGTCAAGGCGGCCATGGCCCAAACGCAGCTCGCCCCTCTAGCGACGCGGGTGAAGGAGTTGGAGGAGGAGCTCACCCGCGCAGTCAGGGATTGGGATGCCTTCAGGGGCCGAGCCGTTAAAGCTACGGCCTTGGCCGTGGATCTCGCGGGGCAGCTGGGGGCGGAACAGAGGGCGCACCAGCTGATGAAAGGTGCCTTGGATGAGGCCCTTGCTACAGCTGAGGCCTCGTAGACCGAGGCTGTGGTTTGGAGGGGGACGGTCGAGGGTGAGTTTTAGTCCCCTCATTTTGTTTTTTTTTTCTCATGTTCGCTCCCTAACTCCCTTGTGTGACGTAGAGCTGGGGAGTGAAGCTTCCAGGGTGGCCGAGGCTTCTCGGGTTGAGGCCCAACGCTTGAAGGAGGAGGCCGAGGCCCTGCGCTGGAAGGAGAAAACCGAGGCCTGTCAGGTCGAGACCCGACGCTGGGAGCAGAAGGCCAAGGGTGAGTTCCGTGGGCTTCCGCCCCTAACTTAGGTTGTTTTTCCCCTCGCTCGACCTCATTCCATTTTCCGCGGTGCAGAGTCAGAGGCGGAGGTTACTCGGGCCGCCGAGGCTTCTAGCGCGGTGCATACGGTGCTCGAGACTAAGATCGGGGAGCACGAGGTGCTGAGGCGTGCTGCCCTTTCCGCCTGCGAGGCCCTAGAGGTTGAAGGGGTTCAGTCAGGCAGCTCCCTGGGGAGCCGTTTGATCGCGCTGGGCAACCAGATGCGCGAGCGACTCTGAGGAGCGCTGCACACGGGTGTCAAGCGTGCGCTGGCCGTTATCTCTTCTCACTATGTCGACGTCGACCTCCCGGCCATCAGTGATGGGTATGTCCTGCCTGATGATGACGAGGAGGCTGACGCGGTGGTCACGAAGCTGATGGAGGCGGTAGAAGGCCCTGGCACGGCGCTGGCGACGCTCTTTGAAGAGGAGGTGGTTCCTCCCCTACCATCCGCCGGTGTTGAAGGCCCTGAGCCTTGATTTGGGCCCCAAGGGCTATGTAAAAATAGAGTAGGAGTTATTTTTGTATCATAACGTTTGTGGCCGTCGAGGCCTCTATTTCTGAAGTATTTGTGTTTCTTAGTTGTTTCTCTTATGTTTCCGAGCCTCTGCCCTCTGTTGCTCCTGATCATATTTCGTTTGCAAAACACCCCCTTGGGGCCTAAGCCGTCCCTTGGGCGAGAGGTAGTGAGGGAGTGCCATAGCCTAGAGGCGTAGGCCGTCTCGCGACTGTACCGGCCTCTTGCTTAGGAAACAGACCTTGGTCCGAGGGGTTTTTACAACTGATTCGTCAGAGCATGCTAGAGTCTTGGCGTAGGAATTTTTTTTGAAAAAAACTGAAGAATGGTGCGTGGGACCTAGGGGGGAGTCCCCCATCTAGCCCCCGAGGGAGGCTTGGTTCTGCCGAGGCAGAGCCGAGTCTCCCTTGCCGTGTTACCGAATTGCCGAGACCTACGATGGGCTTAGGGGGTTTCTCGAAAAATTAGACCAACTAAAGAACGCTTTTTAATTGTATTTCGAGAAATGACATATACAATGCTTGAAAATTTAGGGATAAAAGCGACGTAGCTGTTCTATGTTCCAAGCGTTGGTGAAGACTTCGCCCTTCTTGTTGGCCAGCTTGTAGGTCCCGGGCTTCAGTACTTGGGCGATGATGTATGGTCCTTCCCATGGCGGGGTCAGCTTGTGGCGGCCCTTGTTGCTCTATGCTAGCCTCAACACCAGGTCGCCTACCTTCAAGTCTCGGCCTCGGACACGTCGGGCCTGATAGCGCTGAAGGCTCTGCTGGTATTTGGCCGAGTGTAGTAGCGCGATGTCTCGAGCTTCCTCCAGTTGATCGAGGGCGTCCTCTCGGGTGGTGCGGTTACTTTGTTCGTTATAGACTTGTAGCCTCGGGGAACCATATTCCAAGTCGGTGGGGAGGATGGCCTCGGCCCCATAGACCAGGAAGAAAGGCGTGAACCCCGTGGCTCGGCTTGGAGTGTTCCTCAGGCTCTAGATGACCGACGGGAGTTCGGCGAGCCATTTCTTGCCAAACTTTTTCAACCGGTTGTGAATCCTTGGCTTGAGGCCTTGTAGGATCATGCCGTTGGCACGCTCTACTTGGCCGTTGGTCCTTGGGTGTCCTACGGCCGACCAGGCCACACGGATGTGGTGGTCATCGCAAAACGTCAGGAACTTTTTGCCGGTGAACTACGTCCCGTTGTCGGTGATGATGGTGTTGGGGACCCCAAACCTGTGGATAATGTCAGTGAAGAAGAGCACCGCCTGCTCGGATTTGATTCGATTAATCGGACGAGCCTCGATCCATTTGGAGAACTTATTGATTGATACCAGTAGATGGGTGTAGCCCCCGGGGGCCTTTTGTAGAGGCCCGACCATGTCGAGCCCCCACACGGCGAACGGCCATGTGATGGGGATGGTTTGCAGGGCTAGGGCCAGGAGATGTGTCTGCCGAGCATAGTACTGGCATCCTTCACAGGAGCGTACTAGCTTGGTAGCGTCGGCGACCGCCGTCGGCCAGTAGAACCCTTGGCGGAAAGCGTTCCCTATGAGCGTCTGAGGCGCCGCATGGTGCCCGCAGGCGCCTGCGTGCAAGTCCCAAAGCAGGGCTTGGCCCGCCTCGGCAGTGATACATCGTTGGAGGACACCTGAGGGACTTCACCTGTACAATTCGTCATTGTAGAGGGCGTAGGTCTTGGCTCGGCGCGCAAGCCGTCGTGCTTCGGTTCTGTCGCTAGGAAGCTCCCCCCGATCAAGCCAATCGAGGAACGAGACTCGCCAATCCGTGTCCTGATCAGTCTGCGGAGGCTCGGTGTTGACTTCCATGACCTCGGGCTCGGTCGAGAGGGTCTCGGCAGCAGAGGGGGCATCGAGCTTTGCCATGGGTTCCACAGGTGGGCCCTCCTCTGCTGTCGAGGTCTAGCCAATGGAAGGTTTGTGGAGGTCTCTGGCGAAGACGTTCGGGGGGACCGGGGCCCGTGCCGAGGCCATCTTTGCCAGCTCATCGGCGGCCTCGTTGTACTTCCGCGCGACGTGATTTAGTTCGAGACCGTCGAACTTGTCTTCTAGGCGTCGTACCAACTTGCAGTAAGCCTCCATTTTGGGGTTGAGGCAATTTGACTCCTTCATCACTTGATCTATGACGAGCCGTGAGTCGCCACGGACGTCGAGGCACCGTGCCCCAAGTTCGATGGTGACTTGTAAGCCATTGATGAGGGCCTCATACTCTGCCATGTTGTTGGAGGCGACGAAGTGGAGCCGCACCATGTACGCATGTGTACTCCGAGGGGCGAGATGAACAGCAGACCCGCGCCTGCCCTGGTTTTCATCAGGGATCCGTCGAAGTACAGGGTCCAGCACTCTGTCTGAGTTTGAGCCAGTGGCAGTTGGGTGTCTATCCACTCAGCCATGAAATCAGCCAAGACCTGAGACTTGATCGATTTCTGAGGCGCAAAAGTCAAGGTTTCCCCCATAAGCTCGATGGCCCACTTGGCTATCCTACCCGAGGCCTCCCGGTGATGAACTATCTCTCCTAGGGGAAAAGATGATACCACAGTCACTGGGTGAGACTCGAAGTAGTGACGCAGTTTACGCCGGGCCAGGACCACGGCGTAGACCAGCTTCTGAATGTGGGGGTAGCATGCTTTGGTCTCGGAGAGCACCTCGTTGATGAAATAAACAGGTCGTTGGGTGGGCAGAGTATGCCCCTCTTCCTGCCTCTCTACCACTACGGCAGCGCTGACCACTTGGGTCATTGCGGCGACGTAGAGTAAGAGGGCCTCATCCCTGGCCAGGGGTACCAGGATGGGAGGATTTGTGAGCAGCGTTTTGAGTCTGTCGAGGGCCTCTTCGGCCTCGAGGGTCCAAGAAAAATGCTCGGATTTCCTCAAGAGTCAGTACAGAAGCAAACCTTTTTCGCCGAGGCGCGAGATGAAGCGGCTCAGGGCTACAAGGCATCCCATGACCCTCTGTACTCCCTTGAGGTCTCTGATTGGTCCCATGCTGGTTATGGCCGAGACCTTCTCTGGGTAGGCTTCAATGCCGTGTTCCGAGACTATGAATCCCAAGAGCTTGCCTCAGGGGACCCCGAACACACACTTCTCGGGATTGAGCTTGATGCCCTTCTCTCTAAGGCATTTGAAGGTTATCCTCAAGTCGTCGATGAGATCCTCGGCCTTTCTGGTCTTGACCACGATGTCGTCTACGTAGGCCTCGACGGTCCGCCCAATGTTGTCGCCAAAGACCTGGGTCATGCACCGCTGGTACGTGGCACCCACGTTTCTGAGGCCGAAAGGCATAGTTACGTAGCAGTACGTACCGAATGGTGTGATGAAAGAGGTCACGAGCTGGTCTGACTCTTTCATCTTGATTTGATAGTAACCAGAATACGCATCAAGGAAAGACAAGGTTTCGCACCCTGCAGTGGAATCAACGATTTGATCGATTCGGGGTAATGGGAAGGGGACTTTTGGACAGGCTTTGTTCAAACCGGTGTAGTCTACGCACATCCTCCATTTCCCATTTTTCTTCTTGACTAACATGGGGTTAGCCAACCACTCTGGGTGGGACACTTCTTTGATGAATCCGGCCACCAAGAGTTTCTGTATCTCTTCACCGATGGCCCTACGCTTTTGCTCGTCAAAGCGGCGCAGGCGTTGCCTCGTCGGTCTAGATCCGGCCCGGATGTCCAGGGCGTGCTCGGCGACCTCCCTCGGTATGCCCGGCATGTCTGAGGAACTCCATGCGAATATGTCGGCATTCGCACGGAGAAAGTCGACGAGCACGGCTTCCTATTTGATGTCGAGGGTGGCGCTGATCTTCAGCGCCCGGTCGTCGGGGCAGGCGGGGTCGACCGGGACGAGTTTGATGGTTTCCGTGGGCTCAAACGCCCCCACGCGATGCTTGGAGTCAGGCACCTCGCCACTGAGTTGGTCGAGGTGGGCGATGAGGGTCTCGACCTCCGCAAGAGCCTCGACATACTCGATGCACTCAACGTTGCAGTCGTATGCATGTTCGTACGCGGACTCAATCATGATGATATCGCTGGGGCCTGGCATCTTGAGCTTGAGGTAGGTATAGTTGGGGACTGCCATGAACTTGGCATAGCACGGCCACCCCAGGATGGCATGGTAGGGTCCCCCAAACCCGACTACCTCGAAGGTAAGGACTTCCTTGCGGTAGTTGGAGGGAGTGCCGAAACAGACGGGAAGGTCGATGCGCCCGATGGGTCGCGTGCGCTTCCCTAGCATGATGCCGTGGAAGGGGGCGATGTCGCCTTGAAGCCTCGACCGGTCGATCTCCAAGAGCTCCAGGGTATTGACATAGAGGATGTTGAGGCCGCTGCCTCCGTCCATCAACACCTTGGAGAGTCGGGTGTTGCCGATGATCGGGTCGACAACCAGTGGGTACTGCCCGGGATTCGGAACATGATCAGGATGGTCATCTCGATCGAAGGTGATCGCCTCCCGAGACCAGTCAAGGTACTGGGGGGTGGCCACCCTGATCAAGAAGACTTCTCGGTGTTCCCTCTTGTGCTGCCGCACCGTAAGGCACGCCGAGGGCCCCCTGAAGATCATGAAGGCGTTGCATACCTCGGGAAACCCGTCGTCCTTGTCTTCATCCTAGTCGCCGACGCCCTTCTGCTTGGCGTCGTCATCGGGGAGCCCAAGCCTAGCGTAGTAACGTCGCAGCATGGAGCAATCCTCGAGGGCGTACTTGACCGAGCCTTGGTGATAAGGGCATGGTTTCTTAAGCATGTCGTCGAAAGGCCTAGGGCCTCTGGGGCCTCGGGGATTCTTGTGTTCTATGGCCCCAACCAGATTAGCCTCCAGGACCTCCTGCTTCCCTAGGTGCCCCTTTTTCTTTCTCTTGGGGAGGTGGGAGGCCAAGCCCTCGAGGGCCTCGTCCCTCCGCTTTCCCTTGGAGTCACTGTCGGGGAAGATGGCTCCAACAGCCTCCTCGCCTGAGGCGAAGTTGGTGGTGATGTCGAGGAGCGCAGCAGCGGAGCATGGTACGTTCCGACCTAACTCTCAAACCAGGTCTCGGCAGGTGGTGCCGGAGAGGAAAGCCTGGACGATCTCTGAGTCACCGACGCTGGGCAACTCGGTGCACTGTTTGGAGAAGCGTCGGATGAAGTCTCGGAGAGACTCGTCCGGCTTCTGGCGACAGCTTTTAAGGTCCCAGGAATTCCCAGGGCGCACGTATGTGCCTTGGAAGTTCCCGACGAAGATCCTAACCAAGTTGCGCCAGTCGTGGATTTGTGAGGGAGGAAGGTGCTCGAGCCAGGCTCGCGCTGAGTCTGACAAGAGCAAGGGGAGGTTGCGGATGATGAGCAGGTCATCATCTGCGCCACCTAGCTGGCAGGCCAGGTGGTAATTGGCAAGCCAGAGTTCGGGGTTGGTCTCGCCGCTATATTTCACGAGATTGGCTGGTTGCCGAAACCGGGCCGGGAAAAGGGTAGCGCGGATGGCCCTGCTGAAGACCCGAGGGCCTGGTGGTTCAGGAGAAGGACTGCGGTCCTCCTCGCTATCGTAGCGACCACCTCGGTGTGGGTGGTAGCCCCGAGTGGGCCCCTCGTTGTCGTGGTGTCGTCGCCTGCTGACCACCTCATGGTCTCCCTACACCTCGCGTCGATTGCCGAGGCGGTCCAGAAGCACGGGGACCCTGTGGGCTATCGGCGCTCGAGCGTGCTCGGGACGAGCCGGGGCTTCCCTATCCTACCGAGGCGGTGCCGCGGGCAGGTTCGAGACGCCCGGCGGTCTCTAGGAGATCCCGGAGCTTGCCGCGGTCCCGCCGCCCCTCCGTGGTAGAAGGCTCGGCCATTGCGCGGACCAGCATTGCCGTAGCCGCGATGTTCTAGCTAGCGCGATTGAAGACTAGGGGTTGCTCACTCCCTTCGTCGTCATGGATGTGGTGATGCACATCGCGGGCCCTTCGTCGGGCTCCTCCGCCTTCGCTGCGACCTCGCTGTTCCTGTTCGTGGGAGTCTCGAAGCTGTTGCAGAAGAAGTTGGTCTTGTTCGACCTTGGCCTGGAGCTCACGGAGTTGTTCTAGGTCTGGGCGTTGAGGTCATGCAAGGGTGGGGGTCTCGTTTCGTGTGGCTGGCAGGACAATGCGTGGAGGTGTGGCAGTGCCTATACCTGGGCAAAGCGGGGAACGGCTACCTGCCCCCTCGTCCTCCTCGCCTGCCCTCGGCATCCCAAGCCCGACGTGGAAACATTCACGAGTGGGTCGTAGGTACCCTCGTCGTCGGAGTCGGAGTAGCCGAAACAGCAATCGCTTGTGGCCAAGAACTGGCGCATAGCCCCAGGGTCGTGGAGTCTAGAGAAATCCACTCTGGGCCATGCCTCATCCTCCTCTAAGGAGTCGGTGTGGGTGCTCAGGTCGAGAGCGAAGCGCTGGCGGCGTTCTGAGGGATCCTCGGTAGTGTAAGCGTAGGCGTAAGAGGTGGCGGCATTTCTCAACCCAAAGGGGTATGGGGATGGTGTCGTCGCCTGACTCTGCTACGCTGGGATCGGCTCCTCAGGGAGTGGTGGAGCGGATCTTGACGACTGGGCATCACCGCGTGCCATCGGCAATTTTCCTTTGTCCAAGCTCAGGCTAGACAGGTCCCCAGCCAGGGACCCTGTGCCAACAGCTGGTCATAGGATATCGGCGGGGAGCGGCGTGCCGCCCCGGATTCGCGTAGCGTCGGGGTGATCTTGCTCGCGTCGTGCCTGGCGAGCGCGGCGAGAGTGGCCGCCCGGGCGCCGCCTGCGCCTAGGCTGCCGGTGTGTGACTTCATCTTCGGTTGGTGGGGCTCCAGGAGTGAGGAGTACCATGTCGTACTTATGCCCTAGAGACATGAACTCTAGGCTCCCAAACCAAACCACCGTGCCAAGGCGCAATGGTCGTACGGGGCCTGCCATCTGGGACTTGCTGGGATGACAAAACTGACACGTAGAGGCCCCTACCTGGCGCGCCAACTGTCGGTGTTTTGGACCGGGGGTCCTCAACCAACCAGTGAATTTGAACTACGTGCCCCTAATCCCGGATGGTGATGCAAAGAGACACAAGGTTTATACTAGTTCAGGCAATCGATGCCCTACGTCCAGTCTGAGAGATCGATCTTGTATTCCTTGCACCGAAATGCTTGTAGTAGGGGGTTACAAGCTAGGGGAGAGAGGGAGCTAGTCCCAGGTCTCGGCAAGGTGTCGTGTGTGCCGCATGAGACGTTGCTCTCAGGCGGCTGGGATGTGTGCGTGTGTGTTTTACAAGGTGTTCTTCTCTTCGAGTCCCCCCCTAAGTGGCCCAAGTCCTCTCCTTTTATAGTTGAAGGGAGGACAAGGACAGTACACGTGTTAACTATGCGGCGTCGTGCCAACAGGGGCGGCATGTCCGAGCCCTGTGGCCTGTTCCTGTGGTGGCGTGGTCGTCGGAGTGGTCCGTCCTTGGAGCACTGGGGCGGCGTGCTAGTCCCATCCGATCCTATGCGTCGTGAGAGCCCTGGGACTGCCTCGGAGTGGGTGCGGCGGTGGACGTGCAAACCACTGTGGACGGACTGTGCGCGAGGCCGAGGCTTGGTCGGTGCCGAGGCTGCACCGCAATGGGGGTCTCGGCGGGCACAAACCCCGAGATAGCCGAGACCTTGGTGCACAGTGCCAAGGCTGTAACAGAACCGACCAATTATACGAAATTAAGTAAGAAAATCATCCGCCAGAGCAGACGATTTAGCAAACTTAAGCCCGTATAACCCAGTAGTCCATGAAATCACAAAGGTTTTCAAACCAACTTCCATTCCAGCCAAGATCGTAATAAGTTTAGCGGTCACCATCACATATTACATAAAAGTTCGCAATCTCAGATACATAAGAGTTTCAACATACTTATTACAAAACCAGTTCGAATAAAAGTAGCGGAAGCCATTTGTTCAAACCACACACACCCTCACGCGGAGTTCAAATATAGTGCCAGTGAATGATCATCTCCAACAAAAGCATCAGACGAGACGTAAGGAATGACCATGCCCATGGTCCTAAGCATCACCCATCGCAGGATAAAGGCAGTTGATACAGTAGCCGTAATACATCTGCCCATCTGCAACAAGTGGGAATAAAACCCTGAGTACAAGAAGGTACTCAGCTAGACTTACCCGACATAACCGAAAATTAAGTGACACCAAGGATTATGAAGGGCTTTATAGTAGGGTAGCTGACTCATTTGCAAAAGAAGCATTTTTAGCATTTCAAGAACCTTTCTAAAAGCATTATTGTCAAGTTAATTATTATTAACCTATCGACTAGATTTGCACCTAAACTAGAGCAAACATGTGATTAAGCAGATAATGATAACCAATGATCATTAAACAACTTCCATACTATCATATTCATTATAATTGTCCAAGTGTTCCATAACCATTTACTACGATGAAGTAACTCAAGTCAAGTGCTCACTATCCAGGAGCGATGGCGATTCGAATCGATTCCTAACCAGCTGGTGATTTATTCCTTACACAAACCTCACTCACCCGCTAAAGTGAGATATTGATCACCGAGTCAACTTTCCAGGTATCTCGAGTTTGCCAGGAACCACATGTACCCGGGGGCCGACCGACTGCACTTTGGTCTTATCATCTCGCCCCCGTGTCCTACCACACCTGCTCCGGCACAGTGCGCTGCGGGCAATCTACTCGGCCCAAAAAATCTCCCAGCTTCACGGTCGGAAGGTACTTTATCCGGCTAGCTAAATGTAAGGCATGCATTCAACATGACTTGAGGCCCAACAACGGTCGGTCCTTAATCGACACAGACGGAAACACTACAGTCCAAAACTCTGCAAGTCTCTGTCCGGTCTCAACTTCATTTAACACTTAGTTATACCATGACTTCATAGTCATCCAAGCAGATCCAGGTAACCACCTATAGCTCGTAGGTGATAGGAAATCACCCGACTTCTACCGGTCTAAGCCAGCTAAGCATTGACTCGACTGCGGATACCAGGATAACAAGGATATAGTATAACAAAGGTAAACAAGGTATAATGCAGCAACGGTTGCAAACAACTCCTGAACGTAATGCATCAAATAAAGTAAAGCAATGAATTAATAATTGCAAACCGGGAGAAAATGCTCCGGGGCTTGCCTCTCTCGAAGGAGCTCGGACGGTGATCGGGGCACTCCGAAAGTTCCTCAACGTCCTCCTCGTCGACTTTGGGCACTTCCTATGGCTGCACCTCGAGCTGCTCCTCGGGCTCCTTGGGTATGACGACTGGGTTCTCGGTTTGCGATCCTGTATGATGCAATGCGCGTAAGTGCTTATGCAATCGGTGCATCGGATGAGATGAATACAAGGGATATATTAAAATGCAAGGTAGTCAACATCATCCAAGAACATATACTACAAGCACATGTCATCTACTACATTCTCTTCTACTACTAATATGTTAAGTCAACATATCTTATTAAATGCTTCAAAGATACACCAAAGCTTCACTAATTTCTTAATCACACATAAAGCAACACTTAATTAAACTCTAATTAATAATAGGTTTGAATAGCAACCTCTATTTTTCTTGCTTAGAAAAATCTTAGAAAATTACCATAGCACATTACTACCCTAAGTAGTCTACTATCAGATTTTCATGGTATTTGAATGAGTGGATTAGCCTACACAAAAATAACAAGCTATGGCAGGATTATGATCATAAAAATACTTTGAACTGTGAAAAGTGTCAAACAATAGAGTTAGTATTTTTTCTAGGTTCTTCATAGCATACAATGACTGTACAAAAATTATCACATGCATGTTTTATACAAAGTTTGCTCTCTAGCTAAAATAACAAAAATTCAGCCATTAAAGGTACTTGAACTACACCTCAAAATTTTCCCACAGCACATGCATGAAACATATTTTTCCTAGGAAGTACATTACATAAGAAGATTAACAAACTTAGAAATCATATTTTTCTGAAGCCTATAGATTTTTCTACATATTTTTCAAGTTATCAGCAATATACATGATTAAATAAAATTCTACAGCAAAGTATCTCAAAAATGACATGCAATAATTTTCCCAAGTAGATCTGATGATAAGGAACCTAGATAAATTCATTTCAACAGATTTGGAGCAAATTTGAGTACCCAAACATTTTCCAAACCATTTCTATTTTCAAATAATAAAGAAAAATGAAAAACAATTCATTCAATCGCTACTGGGCCAGCCCGCTGGATTTCATCGGCCCACGGCCACTCTTGGCCTGCGCGGCCCGAGCGCAAGGGAGGGGAAAGACGGCCCAGCAGGCCGTCGGCCCACGGCCACTCGGCCTGGCTGGCTGAGGTAGAGGCCACGCCGGCGCTTGCGCTGGCGCGGCGACGTGGCTCGGCCACGAGGCCGGCGGCCATCTCCGGCCGAGACAAGGCGAGCTAGCGGGTGCATGCGATGCGCGAGAAGATGGTGAATGCGGTAGGGTAGCTAGGCGGGGCTAGAGAAGAGAAGGAAGGTGACTTCCATGGCGGCTGAGCACGGCGGCGCCATGGCCGTCGGTGGTGGGGCTTGAGGCAGCGCTACCTGGGCTCGGTAGTCGGCACAAACGCGAGCACGACTTGAAGGAGAGCGAGGTGGAGCTGCGGGTGCGTGCTTGCTGGCCGAGGTGGAGGAGCCACGACAGAATTCGCCGGCGGGTTCGTGGGCGCGGCGAGAGGCAGAGTTGGGGCGCTCGGCTCTGGCGAAGAGGAGAGGCAGCGCGGGAATGAGCCAGCGAGTGCACTGGCTTCAGCAGGTGTAGGCGGGCGTGTGGGCGCGGGCGCAGGCCGGCTGCGACGCGCGGTGGTGTCGACGGCGCATGGCCGCCACGCGGCGGGCAAGCTCTGCCGCGGTTGGGCGCGCGGCGCGGCGCGTCAGCAGGCAGGCGCATGGAGGCAGGCCAGGCGCAGCGCGGCGCTGGGCTGGGCCGAGCGAGGCGAGGCGCGTGCGGGAGGCTGGCTGGGCCGACTTCGACCGTGGGCCAGAAGTGAGGCGGCGGCCCACGAAGGAGAAAAAGTCCTTTTCCAAATATATTTTCAAGGAATTTTTACATGCCATCTTTCAAATATTATTTTGAGCAAGAAAATGACATCTTTTGAAAATGTACCAAAAATGAAAGTTGATTAGAATTTAATTTTCTACAACTTTGCTTTTATGACCACAGCCAAATTCTTTCTAGATTTTGAATTGTAAGGTCAAAGTCCACGTTTAACTCAAAACCCTAATTTTGGGAATTTATTTTTGAAGCCAAATTTTGAATTAATTTGAATACAAACCTTGCTCCAAAAATTGAACTAAACATTGCTAGATGATTTACAATAGTAGCCAAACATATTTTACTAACCTAGCAAGCAAAATCAGGGCAAAACAACTCTTAAACAGGTGTATGCAACATTCAGGTTTCACACATGTTTCAAATGTTTCAAAGCAGTGTTTCAATTGTTATTTACATGATTAGGCATGTATGATTAGGATGCTTGATGATGCATGATATGTATGATTAGCAGTGCCTAAATGCAGGCATAACACCAGGGTGTTACAGAGGCCCCGAGTGGGCGACTTATCTGGTGCGCCAGCTTGGAGGCGGTGATAACCCGGGCCAAGTTGTCCATGTCGCGTTGTTTTCGAGGCGGGGATCGCGGGGCACAGTGCAGTGTGGGCGCTGATCATGGGCACAGCGTCAGAACACAGTGGCCGGTAATCCCCGCCGTGCCCTGTCCCAGCCGGTATGGCGTTGATGCGACCTCAGGTCCCGTCGGCCATTCTGTGGCGTCGAGCCATCATCCGGCTGAGATTGCGGGAGTGGTTGAAGTATTAATGAGACATGACGTGCTGTCGGGAAGATCGACCGAGGCGGGGGCGACGGACTATGGATAAGCTGGTCTCGCGTGATACGGAGAATGAGGCCTCGCGCGGGACGGAGAGCGGAGCCTCGCGCGAGATGGAGATCGGACTCCTTGCCGAGGCCTTCCGTGAGAGTCCTCGCGCGATACGGAGAATGCACCCCCTGCCGAGGCCTTCCGTGGAGAGCCTCGCGCGAGGCGGAGATCGTGTTCCCTGCCGAGGCCTTCCGTGGAGAGCCTCGCGCGAGGCGGAGATTGCGTCAGGACGCCGAGACCTCCTGCATGAGGCTCGAGGCGAGGCGGAGGGCCTGGTGGGCTCGGATGTGGTGGGTGAGGGGCCCACGACTTACCTTCTAGCTTTGTTTTTTGATGGGACTTAAGTGACCCCTTTGATTGTTCACTCGGGGTACCCCGTTCTAAGGTACCCGACAAATGTAGAGCATGATGACTGTTAGCTGTGTCAGTTTATGGCATGGTGAATGTACCTGCCATCCACGGTAGATGAGCCAATTCCTGTTGTTTGCATCACGGTAACATCTCCAAGTCAAAGCTCGCTGCATGGAGCGTCTGCTGTGAAAGCAGATTTGCTTGTAGATTCACTTTGCTTAAATGGATGATAAAGCTTCGGTGGTATATATGTTACCTTGAAAATGGCGACATATAAGTTAAATGGTACTGCAATCTCTTTTGCAATTTCATCTGGGTGCATGTTGTATGCGTTTAGTCTTCCAATGCCTGTGTATTGTTGATGTGTATCTGAAATTGGTTAATGGTGATGGTAATTCATGATGTACCCTTTGTATTGGGTACAGATAATTGGCATACGATGGTGACGTAGTACCTTTGCTGTTTTGTGGTGCATCCATAGAGGACCAATGGATGTACCGTGCTTTGAACAGGTGTGGCTGAAGCCTGTAATATGCATTAGATATTATATGAATATGTCAATAGATGACATGTTAGTAAAAAAAGATCATATTTTTTGGGGGTACAATGCTAATGGTTCACCTGTCTGGCAGCAAGACACTATTGTGTTTCAACCTATGTTCTGGAACTATAGTAATTAGGTGTGTTATTAGCAAGAAGGGAAGCCTTTTCTTTAAGGAAAGAGAAATACTATATCTTAACTGTAGAAGTATGTGGCCACCTCAAACTATGCATGAAGATATGATCGGAGATACATGCAGTAGACGATGCATTTGTCTCAGTACTGTCAAGAGTGATTTGCTTGAATACAGTACTGAGACATGGATTCATTCTATGATAAGACAAAATAATTTTGATTGACCTCATTTTCTATCTTATTTAGTGAAGCGGAACTTTCCTCAGAAAATAAAAATAGCTGATGGGAGCATTTGCTTTAATTTCTAGCAGGTTATGCACTATGTAAAAAGAAAGTCAAATTTTGAACGTTTAAGGTTTAAATGAACCAGAAGTGTTCATTAAGCACATCGGTGACTTGGATTTCGAAAGGCATTAATATTAGTTGAAACTAATTAGAGTACCAGAACTGTCATTTGTCCAGTGCACGTAGCTCCCGCTTGCGCAGGGTCAGGGGAAGGGTCCAACCACTTGGGTCTTTTGTACGCAGTCTTTCCATGCATTTCTGCAAGAGGCTGTTTCCAGGACTTGAACCCGTGACCTCATGGTCACAAGGCAGCAGCTTTACCACTGCGCCAAGGCTCCCCTTCTAAGACAAGCTAACATTCACAAATCATATTCCATTCATCGTATATCAGCAGTTGCTTTGTGATATAGGATTATGGTTGTTCACTTCTTTTCCCATTTTTCAGATCAATCTAATCCTAGAATATATGAATAAGTGAGAAGCTTTAGAGATGATAAGAGTGTAAAAAATCTGTGTGAAGGTACTAAAGCAGTAAGTATATATTGCAGTAAAAAACCCTAACAAATTTACCTGAGCAACCAATATCCTAAATTCTCAAATCACAGGCATCCATTAGACACAATCATAGGAGGGTACAGTTAAGGATTTAGCTGCAGCAACGAATGAAAACAATTTTTGGATGCATTTACCATACTATATATGTCATCTCACTCGAAGAACAACAATTATTGATGCCTTTACCGTACTATTTATGTCATACATATCACTCGAAGAACAACAATTACTTTGGCAAAGAAGGAAACAATGGTTATCAGAAAAGTCAATAAGCTATGATGCCTTTTTCATTATCTTAATCAAGCATTGTATGTTTGAAAAGGACAAACAGTTGTTGTAAACCGATCAATCTGAATAACAATAGTAGAATAGAATAGAACCGGCAGTCCGGCACGTGAACGTGCATATGAATAACCACTCAAAATTGTGCCATAATATAATTCTGAAGAAGATTTGTTGAATATATAAAATAGAGTGAAATTGGTAACACCATAAGATCATGGCACTTCAATTCAGTAGGTGTGCCTTTTTAAGTGCACATGCTATGGCGATACAATTCCATTCCCTTGAAATTTGAGATAGAAACCTGCATACTACACATTAAATTACAGGCAATTAGGAGGACTAAGCATTATTACCTCATGATTAATAGAAGAAGCTAAACCAAGGCCAGCTATATGATGCAGCAAAAGAGAAATGGCTGCAGCAAACCAGGTGCCCAGCGGTGAACCCCTAATTCCGCATAATAAACAAAGCGGAAAGCATTCCTGTGGCATCAGGCCATTGGTGTATCAAAGAAGAATGGGAAAAAAAATCATAAAATGTGTTATTCACCTGCTAGCATAAATATCTGTTGGCAGCATAGTTTGCCAAAGGTGGCACCTGGGCAAAAATTAGGAGCTGGTAAAATATATATACATTATGAAGCCAAGGAGTGCATGACCGAAAATGGATTTTTAATAGAATTATAGGAAAGAGTTTAAATTACCAAGGGAATTCTTTTGGGCAATGTAGAACCCAGATTACATTAAAATATCATTTGGCTACAGTTAACTGCCATCTAGGATTCTAAAGAACACATTTGTTTCAGTTAACTGCCATATATAGGCAACCATAGTAGTTTACCTGAACCAGTTCAGCAAAGATTCTTCTTTTCAACAAAAGGAACATATGAGTCTGATTCATGAGAAAAGTAGCAATAACAAATGCCCCAACTTTCATAAACGGATGCTTTAATGAAAAGTGAAAAAAAAGGAAACATATCCTGCCAACATTGGTTGGCTTAGCATTGCTGGTGGTTCGTCCAGCTAGGTTGGAATGCAAAAATCTGGAAGAGCACCGTAACATATGAAAGGTGTACAACTGTGAACTTTGTAGTTTTATTGCTTGTGCATAAGTACAGGCAGGGAACGACAACAGTTGAAGATTGCTCATAAATGTGGGATGAATTCGTTCGATTCAGAAATGAATGATGGTAAAAGAACACAGCATAGATTGTGCACAATATATAGGCAATCCATGACATCTCGCTGCACAGAGGCATTAGATGTTTACAAATTGCATAGGAAGACAAGAGTTGTTGACTAATCAGGCCCTGAAGTTACTTGAGAATAATTCATTCCGCAGCTCTGATTCTGAACCCTTAAACTGCAAATGGCAAATACCTCAAGCCTGCAGGAAACATGTCGATAAGAGTGGGATTATCATAAGAAGATTAAGAATAGGCTGTAAACAAATTGCAACCTGCATGTGCCCACATGCTGCCTTTAGTGCTCTGGATCCCTAAGCTCATGCTGAGTTTTAGACGAAACCATTTGTCTGCAGAAGTAATTACTATGATGAAATGGCTACACAATAGGCTAGAGGTAAGTATCTCATTCTTGGGTAATCAATGTTACTCCACTGCACCAAAAATAGAAGGAAACTGATAAGAGTTTGAATCAATGCGAGAACAACATGACAGAACTTACTCCCTAAACAGATCGAGGAAGCATCGCGAAGAACAAAGGACTTATATTTTACTCACAAAGCTGCCATAAATAATTAGTGCTCCTAGAAACTACCCCCAACATGCATCTGTATTGGCTGAATTTTCTCTTTTTCTCTTAATTGGAACTCTTTGAAGTGAGAACCATGAGATGAATCAAAACTAAATGCAAAGAAGACAAATCACAATTTGCTTGTCAAATTATTCTGTGAACTCACATATTTGTTCTCCACGATTGCAAGCTGGACAGTAGGAACCCAAAACTGTAGCAGACATCGCATTCTCCTATCTAACAAACGTAGCACCTTGCCCTTTGTAGTGACCCTTGGTGTCCACCTCCGAACCTACAATTTTAGCAGACATAGGATTCTCCTCTATACATATACAAGAATAATACATCGGTAGTCAGTGAACGTATATGAACCAAGGGCAAGTAGACAAGGAAATTGGTATGTACCTTTGCATCGTCCAAAACAACATCTATATGTGGTATCAGACTATCATCAAGTGAGTGGTATCCCCGTATCCCATCTTATTAAGACACAGAGACAATTTGCTGCTTGCCTTGGTTGCTGATGTAGCATTGGAAGGAGATCGTTGGTGCCTCCAAAATACACAAAACAGAATAGGTAGAAAGAGATGTCAAAAACAGGAATAACCAATTGACCAAGCTAAAAAGAGATGCAAAAAATAGAGTGGTGAGCGCTATAAAAATAGGATATACAATCGCAGTGCCTAGATAAATCAAAGAAAACTGTGAGATAAATAATAGTAATTCCCAGCGGCATTTGTCTTGTAAAGGTTTGTAAAATTTCTGTCATAGCAATCGAAAAGGTCAGTTTTTTTGTATGAAGACAAGATCTTTAGAGGCCTTAGGAACATGGCTATGATCATTTGTAAATCCGCTTGGAGCCTCAAGGCATGCTGACAAATGGACCACTCTTAGAAATTGCATAATATAAGTGACAGCTCATGCCCAGTACCTCACAAGCGACTAAACATCAGATCATATCCTTGAGCAATGGGTATATAATTGTCATCACAGGCTGAAGAAAGGGAAAAACTGCATAATAAAAAAAAAGACATTGCCAAATTAGTAGTCGTTATAGAACTGTCTCTTTGTAGAAGGTTTGGGTAAGTAACTGTGGAGCAACAAATTATCTGGTCTGACCATTTGACGAGGTTTCCTTAACTAAGTACGGAATAACAATTTGAAGAATCCAACATATACGTACGACAACATTTTAGAAAATAGTACCCGGCATGCATGGATTTTAAAGACTAACACGGAACTGAAAGCAAAAAGGAGCTAGGAGAGAAGCAAGGCAGCACCTGCGTCTGTACTGGCTGGATTTGAAGCTGGGCCGGAGGCTTCTGACGGGAGCAGGCCGCGCCGAGGGGTACCCGCATCGTCGGGTACCGACGGGGCCCGGTCGAGCCGTTGCGCCACGAATCGCGGGCGGCGTTCCGGAAGTTGGCACCGGCCATTGCACGTCCGCGGAGGAGAGAGGATTCTGGGGGAGGAGGCATCAAATGAGGGAAGAGAAGAAGAGGACTACGTACCGGTAGATGTGGCCGCGGAGTAGAACCACTGGCGCGGCCGATGATGAAGTGTCAAGCTAGGGTTTCGTCGAGGCCACGCGGATCGACGTCAGGAGGCAGCGCCGAGTAGCTAGGGGGCAGCGGCGCCTGCAGCCAGCGGCGGGGATCCACTGCGCCGCGCCGTGCCGTGCCGGAAGGCAGCGACCGCCGGGGCCCTTCCGGACGGCCGTGCCGCACACCGGGGGTGCCGCTGACCTGGCCGCGCGCAGGGCGTGGAGGCTGCCGCGTTCGGGCCCAGCCTCTGCGCCGGCACGCCGGGAGAGAGTGAGAGGAAGGATAGGCGCGGTCGGGGGCAGGGGCGCGAGCGCAAGCGGCGGCGGCCTGCTGCGGGAGGAGCCGAGGAGGACGACGGGGAGGAGGGGGAAGAGGTAAGGTGGAGACCAGTTTTTTTTTGTTGTCTCTCGAAGGATCACGAAGCGAAATCAGAAGGCCGCGTATATATTTGGTGGGCCAGCTCCGGAGCAAAAGCCGCACAACACTGAGGGAAGTTGAGAAAAGCAGATGAAAGCCACGAAGGAGCTGCAGAAGCCGGTTCCAGCCGAATCCGCTCTGGACAACCGCGGCCACACGATCGAAGATCTGACGGCTGAAAATAATTCGGGCGACGTGGACGGTGGTTCCATCGGAGGAGCATGTCCGG
Source organism: Miscanthus floridulus (assembly GCF_019320115.1). NCBI lineage: Eukaryota > Viridiplantae > Streptophyta > Magnoliopsida > Poales > Poaceae > Miscanthus > Miscanthus floridulus. Next base: position 142,395,903 of record NC_089582.1, read on the forward strand.
CTTGTGTAGTTAAATGCGTGCGCTTGATCCGTAGCTCCATGTGCATGTGCCCGCCGCGCGTGCCCATGGACGATGGACCGACGCGGGCACGCGGCGCATCGCATGCTGCTCTCGGTGGATTCTGGTGCTGCACCGGACGTACCTGCTACGGCCTGCGGCGCGAGGCGCGTGTGCTATTCGGTGATGGTGCCGCACCTCTCTGCGACTGACCGGTGTAATGTACTAGGGTGTTTTGGTCCTTGGATCAGATTTTAGTCACGTCCCATTGGATGTTTGACACATGTATGCACGGAGTATTAAATATAGACTATAAAATAACTAATTATATAGATTGCGACTAATTTGCAAGACGAATTTTTAAAGCCTAATTAGTTCATGATTTGATAATGTAGTGTTACAGTAAATATGTGCTAATAATAAATTAATTAGACTTAATAGATTCATCTCGTAAATTAATCTACTCTTTTATAATTAGTTTTTTAATTAGCTTATATTTAGTTAGACACGGACTAAATTAGTCCCAGAATCAAACACTCCTAGTACGCTGTAGCTCTACTAGCAGTAGTACGCTGCAAATTTTTCTGCGTATGTCACCTACTACTAACATGCATCGATATTGGAAAGAAAAAAAAAAGGAGAACCTATGCTGCCAATCTGCCAGGCGTGAAGGCGCGTGATGTCCGATCTGCATGTCCTCATGCACGGACGCAGCAATTAGGTCTCTCTCCTTAGGGTTCGTTTAAAACGCCGAAAAGAATTTCTGTTTCTCTGCCATTTTCTTTAAGGGTGTGTTTAGTTCGTGAAATTTAAAAATTTTGATTACTGTAGCACTTTTTGTTTTTATTTGGCAATTAGTGTTCAATCATGGACTAATTAGGCTCAAAACGTTCGTCTCGCGATTTCCAACCAAAATGTGCAATTAGTTTTTTTTCCGTCTACATTTAATGATCCATACACGTATCGTAAGATTCGATGTGATGGCTACTATAGCACTTTTTGGGAAACTTTTTAGGAACTAAACACAGCCTAAGACTAACATGATTATTTTAAAGTTCGTATATAATTTTATGAAATTTCTGCAATTCAAACACGTCGCAAAATGATAGAGGACACTGAACATGCATGCATAATGCATTCCACCTTGATCCATCCACGGTCACAAAGTTTCCGAGAGGATTAGGTCGTGAGACGAGGATCGAGTAACGGATATGCTTCTTGAAACGGGGCTGGAGAAACATGGTATGCGAGAAAGAATTTTTCACTATGTGGCACGTGGCAGCATACCACGTTCTCCGCAGCACTACTTTAGCACTACTTTCAGTGAAAGAACAATATTTTGCTCTCACAATGAAGGACCGAAAACGACAACCAGAGGGGGTGAATGTGGGCCGTAAAATTTCTCTCAAAATATTTAGCCGCTGTCCCAAAATCACCTCCAAGCACAAGCGAGTTCCTGAACTAAAATACCCAAGCCAACTAGTGACGAGAGTACATAGAAAAATTCCTCGAAACGATTGAAAACCAACTAGTGAGCGCACGCAGGAAGAAGGCCATGGTGGCCTGGGCGACGTGCCCTAAAGCAGGACTAGCGGATGGCCACCTGCTCCTGGATCGGCCACCGCGCGGCCGCTGAAACCTGCGAGCGCACGCGCTCGAGCGCTCTGACCGAGCCCGACGATAAACGAACAGAGGAAAAAAGGAAGAACGAGCGGACAGAGAAGAACTGAGCACGAGCGCTGACCGGAGCAAGGAGAGGGACGAACGCTGCTTCTAGGAAGCAAGCACGGCACCTGTGCACCGGCTCTGGTAACGCTCCTGTTAGAATCCCATGTGTCTGCACCTCAATCAACGAAGAACAGAGCTACGCACAGAAGAGAAAGTGACCACGAAATTCGAAGGAAAACTGACCAAATCAAAGAGAAATGCTCCCAAATTTTGCAGAGATGCAATTCAACTTGCAACCAATCTATCCCCAAGAAATAATTGCCTGAAATTGATTCAAACTCCGGGGCTGCTCGATTTGGGGCAAGAACGGGAGAACAACGACGAAAACAAAACTGCAAACACAAAATCGTGAAAATCAAAATGAGAGACCATGATTTCAAATCCTGGAGGTCACGGTGAAGTTAGAGCCTCACTTCCTAATTCGAATCTCACAAGTGTTTACACAAATTTGGAATTTATGGACTTCAAGAACAAACCATCACCATGTTCGCTTGTTCGTTTCAGTCAGGGCTTATCAGCCAGCCAATAATATTTTCCTCTCACAATAAATCAGCACCAGCTGGGCTTATCAGCCCAGAAATTAATTAGCGAATAGGCTGCATAAAAGGGAAACTAGAATGAGGAAAATAAAAATACCCAAGAGGTGAGACTGAGTGGAGGCAGCCCCATCTTATTCATAGGCTTGTTATATAATTTCACTAGTGCTCTTATATATTTTAAGACGAACCACATAACTTAAGGGCATTATGATCCAACCTAATTTCTGTAGATTGGACGACCACGCTACCTTTGTAATTTCGTAACGTGTCGCCCCGTTCCTCCTCGGAACGGGTTTTAAGGACAAACCCGCGAAACCGTCCACCCAATGGTTTTGAGGCTCAATCCACCAAACCGTTCACGTCTGGTTTTGAGACCCAAACCAACAAACCGTCCTCTGATGGTTTTGAGGCCAAAACCACCAAACCCCTCCAATGTTGACGCGTGTTCGGTCTTCGCAAAAGCCACGACGCCATCGTTCTCCTCCTTGACTTGATTGACGCCGTCTTCATCACCCATGTAATCTTGCACTTGTCGATGTCCCCATGTGTCAGCTACCGCGACGGGTCACCTGGTCTCCTGGTCCCTCGGTCCAAGCCTTACGTTCGTCCTTCACCGTTCGCAGTCCATCGGCATGGCACGTCTCTACTTTGACCTTCACCTCGTCGTCGACCACTGCCTCCGAGCTCCACACCTACGCACCACAAGCCAAGAGACATGTTGCATAAGGCAACTCACGCCATGGTTAGTTCACCGACTCAACCCAAGACGCGAAACACGTTGATAATCACTCGTCACAAATCCGAACCACAGGGGCACATATCAACCTTATGTTTGACACAAATCCGAACCACAAGGACACATATCAACCTTATGTTCGCACACAACGAATCAACATAAGTAACAACGTAAGCCAAATTTTTGCTAAACGACCAGGGCAAAGTGACGCCGGCGGTGGCCCGAGCAAATGTCTCCTCCCGAAATCAGACGCATTGCCGGCAAAGCAGCTTCCATCAATCCCATCCCTACCACCGCCGGTGAGACGATGCCCCCGTTACTGAAAAATACTGTAGGTTCTAGCTGATAAGCCGACTGATAAGTTGAAGTGAACATGCCCGCCAACGAACCAAATCGATCCCGCCACAGGTTCAGCGGACAGCCAAATTACGCCGCTATTTCTCCATGCCATGCTTACGAGTACGAGCAACCTGTACACAGCCGCGGGCCGCCGCCGCCGCGGGTTTTTGCAATTGCCAGTTGACACTGCCTCGACGCCCTGCAATCACGGGCCATTCAGCAGTTCCCTAGCGCCCCAAGCCCGTTCGTTTCGTCATATTAGTGCTGACTGATTTAGTGTAATAAAAAAATACTATTTAAATTTATAATCCACGTATAAGAACGAGCAAGGTGTATAGCCTATTTCTCATCTTGTTTTCATCGATCGACATCCATCACCATCACGGACTAGTGCTAGGCTAGGCAAGGTAGGGCGCTCTTTCTGCTTGGCCATGTTGACCCCAGTCAGCTTTGCTTTTCCTGCGGCCTGCACATACATACGTATAGTACTCCTATATTAATCCGTGTTACTCGCATGCTGTCATGATTAGATTCCTCAATCCTCATGAAGACTTTTAGTTTTTTTTTTGTGGCAATCTGTCTGGATTCCTCGAGAGAATCATCCAGCCAAGTAGGAGTACACGCATCACCCAGACCACCACAGCGGCACAGCACGTGCCGGTTGGTTGAAATGAAAAGTTTGGCCAGGTTTCGTTGTCCAGCGACGGGGCGCGCGCGACGTACGTACGTGGATGAATGCAGCCAACGTGCCGCTTCTTCTAGCTCCCCGCAACTTTGCAAAAGCCAACTGAACCGGTGGTCCATCTACGGAAAGCAGTTTAAGTCCAGTAGTCCACAACCCAACAGCTCGATCGATCTCACCTCACGGCACGGCCCACATGGTGGCGGCTGCAAATGATCCCGGTCACGCCCGGCCATCATCAGTGTGCTCATTAAACTAGTCATCACAGTGTGGTTAGCGGCTGTTATCTATATATATATATATAAAGAGCGTGCAAGCCGGCAACTTCCGTCCCTCTCACATATCACTGTTAGCGGCACAGTAAACACGAGGTGGGTGTTCGGTGAACAGCAACGGGTTTTATGAACAGTAACGGGTTAATACAAACAGTAACGGGTTACTTCGGTGAACAGTAACGGGTTTATGAACAGTACGGGTTACTATGAACAGTACTCCATCCATTAAGGAACAGTATGCTTTTTTTCGCAATACAAATTTTTTTTCCCACACTATTACCCGCGCAGCGCGCGGGGTCACCTGCTTGTTACTACTATTATAATGCTCTGTCTCTCTGTTCTCTACAGTGCAGAGGGATACGGCTTACGACTATGGTCGGAGGGCCCGTTCGCCTGGCTGAATCTCGCTGAAAAACACCGTTCTGACTGAATTGTTGTGACAAAGAAAATACTGTTCCGGCTGAAAAAACAAGCCGAACAAATCGAATATGGGGTAAGTCGAACGGGCAGTTGGCCCTTTTTGGTCACGCTAGCACATCGGTACGTGAGCCTGTAGACTGTAGAGACCAGAGACCTCACTGACACCTTCTACCGGCTCCTATTTGTATTTTTCCGCGTATACGCACAGCAGCCCACCGTTTTGCAGTCTACGTTTCCTGTTTACACAGGAATCCATTTACTAATCAGTAATAATCACCCATGACACTATTTCTGTTTTTCTGCACTGCTTGAACAATACTTTTCAGATATTTTTCTTACGCAGCAAATCAACGTGAGCAGCAGCCAAATTTCAGCAATACCAACGTGGCATGCCACGTACAGTGGGCACACTGCATCACGCTGGACAGTACGCGGTTCATTCATGTCACGGCAGGACTCACGACGTACCGACGCCCGCTAGGCAGCTACTGTACTCCGTAACTGCGGAACGCCTCCCAATAAAAAGCTGCTGCACCTCGCCACCTAGCAGCGCAAGTTTTTTCTCCTCCACCACTGTCCACCGCCGCCCTGTAATTCCGTTTCCACCGACCGGCTTCTCCGGTTCTCCCATTTCCTTTGCGAGATGCTTTACTTCACACACCTGTAACGCCGCACCAGGCAACGGCACGCCGCGTTAGGCGTTACACGTCCCAGCTAGCGCTAGCAGCCTACTAGAACCGCACTACTACGCTACAGAAGCCGGTTTGCTCTCTCCTCCTTTTCTGTCTCACTGTAGCAAAAACACTGTAGCGCACAGGGAGAAGCCACGAAAACTAGCTTCTGCGGTTTTGATGAACAGTGACGATGTCAGTGAGAGAGAGGGGAGGAGAGAGAAAACCGGCTTTTGCTACAGTGTTGGTACAGTGTTCTCCTCCTACCTTCTCCAGTTCTCCTCCCCCCCCCCGTCTCCCACTCTCCCTTCTAGATCCACTCCTCCCCGTGCTCACGGCTCATCTGCGAGCAGATTGAGCGGGGAGCCGGGAGGGGGAGGCTGAGGAGCGGCGAGGGGGAGCCAGATTGAGCCATGGCCTCCTCCTCTTGGGCTCTTGCCCTGGTTCTTGCGCTGTCGGTCGGTGCAAGCGTGGCGCGTGGCTCCGAGCCCTGGCGGAACGAGACGCAGGTGTACGCCACCACCGCCAGCTCCGGTGGCAGCAACGGCGTCTTCGTCGGCCTCACCCTCATCCAGTCGGCGGCGGCCAAGGGAGCGCGTAATAATTCCTCTGGCTCCAGTTCCAGCAGCGGAATTGTGCCATTCTTTAATCTGTAGTATATGTTTTTGTTCCAAAGATTAGTTTTTTATTAGCTGCCACGCCCACGCGAGTTCTTGGGTTCAGTCACTGGGTCGAGACTCTAGAGTATGTTCTTTGGTTGGGTCGTTGAGTTGTGTGAAGCATGTTCCGACAGTGTTGACCGTGGTTGGTCAGCGCATCTATACAAAAGATTGGATTGGATTGTGATTTCCCGTTTCGTTTCTCTCTCTCTGATATCCCTTTTTGTTTAGTAGGTAACGTGTTGATTGAGTGATCATGCAGGGTCATCCGTCATTCGTTTGGTCTTAGCACTGATCCTGACAAATGTATGGGTGTGGATCTGACCATGCCATTGCCACCGTTGGTGGTTGCCATGATGAATTATTGTTTCCTTTAACTTTCGTGATCAATTATTGTTACCTGATTGGGGCAAAAGGAACTCAATACCATCAATTGTATTATATACGCTTTTAGTATGTGTCTAGGTGATTGCCAACTGATTATTGTTAATACAAAACAATTTGTTTATTTGCCTGTATTGCTCAAGATTTGAACTTGCTGTAAGGCGGTGGTTATTTATTTATTTATTTCAGATAATAATTTTGTGTGAACTTACTAAAAGATCAGAATTTGAAAGATCTATGCAACCAAAGTTAATCAAAGTGTTGGGTGTCAATTTCTGTAGATTTTTTAAAGTAATAGCTAGATTCCCCAGCAAATGTGATGTACCAAAAGCTTTCTACAAAAGCAGGTTATTCTTTCAAAAGAAAAAAAGAAGCTGTATTGAAGTAGTTCACGAGTAATCAGCTCTATTCTGGTCAGAATTCCAGTGTGCTGGAAATTTAATCTAGCTTGTAGCAGGGCAGTGCTAGTAAAAGTTGATGCTTACTTCCTGTGATAACCATTACAGTGTGCTTGGATGGAAGCTTACCAGGTTACCACCTGCACAGAGGGTTTGGATCAGGAGCAAACAGTTGGCTCGTCAATCTTGAGGTGAGGAATACCACATATTTCACATAGACGTGGAGTCACAGATGAACTTATGAAAATGGCACTTCACACTATTATATGTTGCAATGTGCCAGTTAGGCTTAACATCTGCTTGTGACTGAAATGGTATTCAATATTCAGGGTGGAGGTTGGTGCAATGATGTCAGCAGCTGTGTGTTCTGCAAGGGCAGTCGTCGGGGATCATCAAATCACATGGAGAGGCAGCTCCGGTTTACAGGGATAATGAGTAACAGACCTGAAGAGAATCCCGGTATTGTTCTCAGCAAATCTGCCTCGTGATTCTTTTTGTTTTTAGATTTCGTACTGTGATTTTGCTCACACGAAAATAGTATATTTTGGTTCATTATTTAGTTATTGTCTGTGGTTGTGTGATTGTTATTATATCTCTCTCTCTCTTAGATTTCTACAACTGGAACAGAGTGAAGGTCCGGTACTGTGATGGTGGATCTTTCACTGGTGATGGTTCTGATGCGGTTAGTGAAACTCTGTCTCAACTCGTGGCATTTTGTTTCCTTACTAGTTTCAGACCACCAACTAAATGCGCGCGCCAAAGGGATGCTAATCCAAAAATCTATCTTTGCTATGCGCAAAAACAAAAAAAAAACTATCTTTGCTTTGTTTTGTTTACTGAACCACAACAATTCACTATCTGATTTCCTTCTTTTTCTTTAGGCTGCAGGCCTTTATTTCCGAGGTCAGCGCATTTGGCAGGCCGCTATGGATGACCTAATGGCCCAAGGAATGCGCCATGCTAATCAGGTTTTTATACTTAATTTCCTCTACTCTTCTCTTACTTTATTTTTTCTTTAGCTTTTCGGAAGTCTTTTTCATGTCCCTGATGCAGTTTTTCGTATACCAGGCCCTTCTTTCTGGATGCTCTGCTGGTGGTGTTTCTACCATACTTCACTGTGATGAATTCCATGGATTGTTTCCATCAAATACGAGAGTCAAATGCCTGGCTGATGCTGGAATGTTTCTTGACACGTATGCTCACACAATGAAACTTTCTTCGATACTTTATCTTAATCATAGTCATTATTTGCTACTATGATGAAATTGTAATCACTTCTATTGTATATTGGTGTGAATTGGTCCTTTAATCATTTGCAGTGTTGATGTTTCTGGCCGTCGGGAAATGAGATCTTTTTTCAATGGCATCGTGAGATTGCAGGTATGCACCACTTTGTCAGACATATCTTTTCATTTTTGTTTTTGCAAGAGTTTCTTCCTGCTATCAATGCTACTTCTACCAGCGATGCCTCTAGTCTATCAGAATACTTTACTGCTGGCTGGTTTGGTGTGAGAGAAAAATACTGTTCCAGCTTATAATCCACGATCGTATACGAGCAAGCGAACAGGCTGTTGTGCCAATAGCAGTAACTTCATTTTGTCCTGATTGCCCTTCACCTAAAATTCAGGGTTCTGGAAGAAGCTTGCCTAGGTCTTGCACCTCACGCATGGACAAAACCTCGGTAATACAAACATCAAGGAATATCTATCAGAGATAAAACTTGTGGAGTTTTCTTTTTCCTAACTTCTTCTCCATGCTTCCTACAGTGCTTTTTCCCGCAGAATGTGTTGCCAACCATTCAAACCCCAACTTTTGTTTTGAACACTGCCTATGACGTGTGGCAGGTACTTCTTATGTGCATAGTGCTACACTGTAATTGGTCTGGACTCTGGAATTGAAATTAAAAGTGTAAATCAGAAAAAAAAAAAACTGTTGATCGAAGTAACTCATGATCCTGTATTTTCCAGCTTCAACAAAGTGTGGCCCCCAGAACAGCTGATCCCCAAGGTCTTTGGTCAAAGTGTAGGACGAACCATGCCTTCTGTAATAGCAACCAGCTTCAATTTTTGCAAGGTATTTCATTGGTTTCCCAGTTCTTTCAAGTTGTAATTCGTTAACTAAATTAAGGCAAGTTCACCTGATCTCCTATGCATAAATCATGATGCAGGGTTCAGGAACCAAATGCTCGACGCCGTGAGGGGTTTCTCTGCGTCAAGGCAAAATGGTTTGTTCATCAACTCATGTTTTGCTCATTGCCAGAGTGAGAGACAGGATACCTGGTACGCAAACAACTCGCCACGTCTTGGTAACAAGGTACACACGTAGAAATTCAAACAACAAAATATCTCGACTGCCTCAGTTACATGGAAGCATTTCATTGTGAAGCTAGTCTATCTGTCTCTGATAAGCCGTCTTCAATATCTTGTGGTCTGCAGAAAATCGCTGACGCTGTTGGGGATTGGTTCTTCGAGAGGGGAGACGCGAAGTACACAGACTGCCCATACCCTTGCGATGGCACTTGCCATCATCTTGTGTTCAGGGGAGACCATTAAGATTATTCTTCGACACAAACAATTTCATCAGATGGTAAAAGGAACAGACCCCAATGGGTACAGAATCAAGACAAAGTATAGATACAAAGAAGGTGCAAGTGGTCGGCTTGCCCATGTATGTTCATCAGTCGATCCTATGATTGATAGGACAGGGACCTCGCCCGCGAATGCGCGAAGGCCTCTGCATTAGCTTCACATATATCATCATGATATCGATTCATTTCATTGGAAAAGTGTCCATGATTACGTACAAGAACATTTGGACCCTATTGCCTGTCGGTGTACTGTAACTCTATAACGTGCACGTTACATATTCATTTGCGGAACGTGGAAGAAGTACCTTGCGTTTGTCCTGCCGATGGTACTACTTGGTATCGGTTTTGAGTTGTGAAATGTGCCATGCGTGCGCTTGCTGGTTCTGGCAATCATCCTGTCCTTGATCCATGTCCTTGCCAGCTGCTGCCGTGAGGACCCCGTGGCATGCCATCGGCGTCAGGTTGACAGGTCGCCATCGTTTTTGGGTCGGCGGCACGGCCACGAAGCCAGGGAAGTGGGCGGCGGCGCGGCGCAGGGCACTTTTGAGGCAGTTGCGCCATTATATGAACCAGCAACCCCGCGCTACGGCGCTAGCGCCGTCGTTTCGGGCAGCAACGGTGGGGGCATTGGGCATTGGCAGATACTGCGTCTATTTGACTAGAAGAGAAGTCATAAAAAGCAGACTTTGACTCTTAATTTCTCTTATACTCCCTCAGTCCAAGAAAAAATACAACTCTGACCAAATACGCATGCACGCTTATCTCCTATTCTTTACTGGAGAATATCTCTATGGAGAATATATCTTGAATTTAACAGTTATCGTTTGCATGCACCCATAATTACTTACGGTAACATTTGATTAGAAGTCAAGGTAGGGTCCAGGGGTGGAACGGTCCCAACTCTGGAGGACGGGACGACTTCAATTTCTGTTTGATTAAAGAGGGACGAGACCAACTTATTTTTTATTTGGTCCAGTGACATCAAAAGTGAGATCAACCACTGACAGGTGGGGTCCATTTGTCAGTGTTTTTTTTTCTTTTCTTCCTTCTCTTCTTATTTCTTCCCCATCTTCCCTACGCCTCCTCAGAGCCGAGCCTCACGCCCCGCGCCCGGCACGTACGTCGGCCACCTCCCTGCGCCTCCTCTGCAAGACCGCATGTACGCCGGTGAAAGCCCTAGTTTGGTTTTGGATAATTGATGAAACCCTAGAACTAACCTTTGATCTAAGCGTGTAAATTAGATAGGGTAGTCCAATCCAAGAGGTGGAGCTAGATGATGGTCGTGGTGAAAGTGATGGCCACAAATGAGATGATCAAGTACTCCAATTTAGAAAAGAAGAAAGAGAAAAACAAAAACCAAGGAGATCAAGGCAAAGGTATAAGATTCATTAAAAAAATGTATAAGATAGTTTTTTGTTTTGTCACTTAAGACACCATAGAGGGTGTAAGTGCATTTAGGATCGATAGCCGTACTATAAAGAGGAGAAATCTTTGGCTAAGCGGTTATCGAGCGCCACTAGGTGACATGATTCTTGCATATGCATTTAGGAACCTAGTGTGCTAACCTTGACCCTTGAAAAATGCTAACACACGAGCACATGAGTTGTACACACTGTGGTTAGCAACTTGGAATAAGGGGGAAAATGTTGAGGAGTTAGAAAAAGAAAAGGGGAAGAAGTGCAGTGACTGGACCCTGCTGTCGGTCTGACCGGACCCAGTAGGGGTGAGTCCGGTCAGTGTTGGTGGTGCTGCCAAGAGGGCTTGGAGGTGACTGGACCCTGGCGCGTGGGAGAACCGGACCTGGCGCCCAGAGTCCAGTTGGTCGTCTTCGGTGGCGAGTGGACGCGTGGCGCTTCGAGGTGAACCGGACCCAGGGAAAGAGTCCAGTCATGACGATTGGACTCGGTCTGAGGGCTCAAAACCCTCTCTGCATGGTTTTCGTCACGTCCAGACCCTGTGCTCCGCGAGTCCGGTCATCTAGCGCTGTTGAGTCCGGTCAGGTTGAGGCACTGGGCGCGCGTGCATAGTGTTGTGAGGATCAAACCCTCGTCTAGGTTCGGTCATGCTTCGTTGGACTGAGTCCGGTTGTTTTTTAGCGCTTAGGGAGCTTATTGGAAACGACCGAACCCTGGGTGGTACCAAGTCCGATTGCTGCTCAGGTGAGTCCGACCCTAACTTAAGTGAATGCGCGATCTATAGATGACCGTTGGAGATCGATTGCTGAGGTTTGTAGGGTGGCCACATGGCGGCCATCTGTTGACCAGACCCTGGCCAGAGTCCGGCTAGGTGAGTCCGGTCGGCCCTCTATGGCTCCAACAGCTCTTTGAGCTTAGGGGCCTCTATAAATACAACTTGGACGTCTTAGGCTCATCCTCTTGACATTTTCACCTGTGATATATCCTTGTGAGCCCAAGCAAACACTTCTCACTCATCTCCATCATTGATTCACCATCATAGTGAGATTAGGAGTGATTCCAAGTGTATTTGCTTGAGTTGTTGCATCTAGTCGCACTTGTGGATCGTTGTGGCTGCGGATTTCTTGATTCCCTTGGTGGTTGCCGCCACCTAGATGGCTTGGAGCAGCGAAGGAGCTTTCGGCACGTGTTGGTAATCGTTCATGGCCGGTTTCGGTGATTGTGAGGGGTCTTGTACCTTTCCTGATGGAGAGCCGAAAGGTAACTTTAGTGGATTGCTTGTGTCATTGAGTTACCTCACTTGTGGGTAGGTTCTTGCGGTGTCCATTTGTTGGACGAGGTTCATACAACACCTCTTAGCCGCCGAACCACAAAGTGTTGGCCGACACAACGGGGACTAGCGTGCCGACAAGTATGTGAACCTCGCGAGAAAAATCTTGTGTCTCTTGTGTGTTTGGAATTCTCCCGGTGATTGGATTGTCTTCATATTATGATTGGTTTATTCCTCGACATGGCGGTATAATCACCCTACTCACTCCCTTACATTCCTTGCAAACTAGTTGCCAAACTATTTAGTGTAGTTAGTCTTTGAGAGCTTGTTAGTTTGGTTAGTGTGACTCTTTAGTTAGTCTTTGAGAGCACACTAGGTTAGTGAGTAGTGACCTAACTTGTTGTGTGCCTAGTGATCTTAGCAACTAGAATTGTTGGATAGGTGGCTTGCACCCCTTATAGAGCTAGAGCAAATTGCATTGCGCTATTAGTTTTACTATCCCTTTTGCTCTAATGTTTTTGTAGAGTTTTATAGGCTATTCACCCCCCTCTAACCATATTAGGACCTTTCAGTCGGCGACCTCCGCTGTAGGACCTCGCGTCCTCGCCCACGCGTCGGTGAGCCCCGGCTCATCCGTGCGGCCCATGAATGGAGCTCGCCGGCGGGGTCGCCACTCGGCTGCTCGGTCGCAAGGCTTGAGCTCGAGGCCAGGGTCGGGGTCGCAGCTCAGAGCCGGGGCCGCTACTCGTTGTTCTGCCTAGAGCGCCGCTCGGCTGGATCTCGTCGGCCGCTCGGCTGGAGGTCATGTCCGCGCAACTCGGCTGGATCTTGCCAACGGGGCCGGAGCTCAGCCGCGCGGCGTTGGAGCTCGCCTACTCTTCTTCTTCCCCACGTTCGTCCCCTCATGAATCTAGCTAGAATATTCCCTACTGGGATCATCCCACCCCTCCCTGACTCTAGACCAAATAGCATAAAAGAGAGATCATCTTACCCATCCCACCTCATCCACCAACCAAACACTACCTTAATTAGGATAGTGTTCCATGTTTATGTAGAACTTTATTTATTTTGATATAAATTTTAAATCTTATAAAATTATTTATTTTAGGACGAAGAGAGTATGTTAGTGTATACATACTCTTCTTGCATTGTGTGTTTTTGTTGATTGTCCTAGTCGTCATCGTACAGCCTGTTCGGTTGGCTGGTTCGTATCGTTGCTGGTTCGTGAAGAAGTGCTGCTGACTGGTTTGTGTGAGAGAAAAATACTGTTCCGGCTGAAAATTTACGATCATTTACGACGAGCCACAGCCAAACAAACAGGCTGGTAGGAGTTGTTCCTCGCAGCTCTCTCTCGTCTGGTCTGTTTTAAAAAACTAAATTTTAGATAAAAAAATCAAAGAAACCCTTAGACTTGTGGCCTGTTCAGGCGTTGCCAGTTCTGGATTCCTCAATTCCTGACCATGGATATGTCCAAAAAAACATTCCCAAAATAGGCTGGTTCCAAAATGTCAATGCGCAATGATCTACGACACTGGCCAGATGCGACTGCTTCACCTTTTCCTCTCTCTCTTTCTGTTCTTGCAAAATCAGCCACAAGACAATGCATTTATCTGGCGTTTGCTCCAACACGCAATGCATTAAACCCAATGGCCCCTCTTCCTTGTGACAAATTTCAATCTGGCAGCGTGGAGGGAGTATTTACCTAATTTTTTTTTCTTGAATTTATTATGACCTGATTTCGACCTCACATCTTCCATGGACGTCGAATTATTTGCTACTCTTAGCAAGTTAGCAGATGATATGTTGCACCGTGCCACCGTATATAGGCTTATATAGCATCAACTGTATATGTACTACTTGTAGTTGTAGGCGTGAACCTTGGCTTGTACTCTCTCCGTTCCAAATTAGAATGGAGGGAATAACATATAGTAACGGGGAGTTAGCTTTTGTTAATTGAACACGCTGCCAGTTTTTTCGAGAATACTACTTAATTATACCATGTAATCTTTGGCGTAGTTGGTCCAAACAGCGCTCACTCTCACTTCATGGCGAGAAATGCAAGCATGCATGGAAGCAGTGGTGGACCCGGCACTCGATGGAGCCCGAATAAAGCTCAAGACACCGAGAAGAACACGTTTTCCGTGTATTTTTAAGCTTAGCGATACGATGAATACCTTAGAGTATGTCGTTGCCGGAGCCTGAGCGGACGCCCACCAGGGTCACTAGGCTCTGGATCCGCCATGTGGAAGGTCTTCGGCTATCGAGCCAACAGTGTAATGGCCCTGTCCTACTGGAGACCGAGGTGGTGAAAACCTCCTGACGCCAGCTAGATTGATCAGATATATATCAGCTTTGTCACCTCAAAAGCAAAGGAGCTAGGCCGGCTTGAAAATGAGTGGAAAGTAATTCAGGTAGAGAGAGAGAGAAAGTACAATTTAGTATTAGCACATGAGTCAGCTTGTCCAGAGACGGATGCAGCCTAAGCCCTAATATATACAAGGAGGGCTTGCATCTTCCTCTTCTTTCTTCTCCTCTTTTCTTCTTTATTCATTTTTTCTTCCTCCTATGGCCCCGTTCGCTTAGAGGAATTTTGGTGAAATCTGGAGAAATTTGTGAGAGAAAAACACTGTTCCGGATAAAAAAAGAAGCAGATCAAGCCAGATTAAGGACACGCGAACGGGGCCTATGTCTTCTTCTTTCACAATAATAGAGGAGGAGCTCAAGTGGAGGCTCCATTGTGCCAGAGACGGTTGGAAGCTTGAGCCCTGCCGGCTCCTCTGTGGGTGCTCTCGATCCGCCCTAATGTCATGCAGCTAGGTATATGCAAATTACACAATGTTTATTCTACTGTTTGTTTGAGACCGGCATGCATGCATGCATATTAGATCTATCGAGACAGATTGCAATTCTTGAAATACCTAGTGTCGGATACCGTAGAACCGGGTACCCCGAGTAAACATCAAAAGGGCCACTTAAATCCCATAAAAAAGCAAAGCTAGAAGCTAAGCCGTAGGCTCCTCACCGGCCACGTCCGAACCTACCAGGCTCACCGCCCCGCCTCGAGCCTCGCATAGGAGGTCTCGGCGTCCTGACGCAATCTCCGCCTCGCGCGAGGCTTTTCACGGAAGGCCTCGGCAAGGAGTGCAATCTCCGCCTCGCGCGAGGCCTCTCACGGAAGGCCTCGGCAATGAGTCCGATCTCCATCTCGCGCGAGGCCTCATTCTCCGTATCGCTCGAGGCCGGTTTGTCCTTAGCCCGTCACCCCCCCGCCTCGACCGACCCTCCCGACAGCACGTCATGTCCCATTAATACGTCAACCACTCCCGCAATCTCAGCCGGACGATGGCTCGACACCGCAGAATGGCCGACGGGACATGGGGTCGCATCAGCACCATACCAGCTAGGACAGGGCACGACGGTGATTACCGGTCACTGTATCCTGACGCTGTGCACACGATCAGCGCCCGCACCACACTGTGCCCCGCGATCCCCGCCTCAAAAACAACACGACATGGGCGGCCTGGCCCGGGTCATCACCATCTTCAAACCAGCACCCCGGATCAATCGCTCTCTCCGGGCCTCAGCACTATGCACCAGGGTCTCGGCTATCTCGGGATTCGTGTCCGCCGAGACCCCTCCACGGCGGTGCAGCCTCGGCACCAACCGAGCCTCGGCCTCGTGCACAGTCAGTCCACAGCGGCTCGCACGTTCGCCGCCACACCCACTCTGAGGCAGTCCTGGAGCTCCCATGATGCATAGGATCGGATGTGACCACCACGCCGCCCCAGTGCTCCAAGGACAGACCACTCCGACGACCACGCCGCCACAGGAGCAGGCCACAGGAGCAGGCCATAGGGCTCGGCCATGCCGCCCCTGTTGGCACGACGCCGTATAGTTAGCACAATGTACTGTCCTTGTCCTCCCTTTAACTATAAAAGGAGAGGACTTAGGCCATTTAGAGGGGGGGGAGAACTCACGGAGAAGAACACCTTGTAACACACACACACACACACACACACACATCCTAGCCGCCTAAGAGCAACGTCTCAAGCAGCCCACACGACACCTCGCCGAGACCTGGAACTAGATCTCTCTCTCCCCTTGCTTGTAACCCCCTACTGCAAGCACTTTGGTGCAAAGAATACAAGATCGATCTCTCAGACTGGATGTAGGGCATCGATTGCCTGAACCAGTATAAACCTTGTGTCTCTTTGCATCACCATCCGGGATTAGGGGCACGCAGTCCAAATTCACTAGTCGGTTGAGGACTCCCCCGGTCCGAAACACCGACAGTTGGCGCACCAGGTAGGGACCTCTGCGTGTCAGTTTCGTCATCCCAGCAAGTTCCGGATGGCAGACCCCGTACGACCGTTGCGTCTCGGCACGGTGGTTTGGTTTGGGAGCCTAGAGTTCATGTCTCTAGAGCATGAGTACGACATGGTACTTCTCACTCCTCGAGCCCCACCAACCGACGACGAAGTCACGCACCGGCAGCCCAGGCGCAGGCGGCGCCCGGGCGGCCGCTCTCGCCGCGCTCGCCAGGCACGACGCGAGCAAGATCACCCCGACGCTACGCGAATCCAGGGCGACACGCCGCTCCCTGCCGATATCCTACGACCAGCTGTTGGCGTAAGGTCCCTGGTCGGGGACCTGTCTAGCCTGAGCTTGGATAAGGGAAAAATGCCGGTGGTACGCGGCAACGCCCAGTCATCAAGCTCCGCTCCACCACCCCCTGAGAACCCAACTCCGGCGGAGCAGAGCTCGGCGGCGGCACCATCCCCATACCCCTTTGGGTTGAGAAATGCCGCCGCCTCTTATGCTTACGCTTACACTGCCGCTCACGAGGATGCCTTGGGACGCCGCCAGCGCTTCGCTCTCGACCTGGACGCCCACGCCGACTCCTCGGAGGAGGACGAGGCGTGGCCCGTAATGGATTTCTCTGGACTCCATGACCCTGGAGCTATGTGCCGTTTCCTGGCCGCGAGCGACTACTGCTTCGGCTACTCCGACTCCGACGACGAGGGCACCTACGACCCCACTCACGAGTGTTTTCACGTCGGGCTCGGGATGCCGAGGGCGGGCGAGGAGGACGAGGGGGCGGGCAGCCGTTCCCCGCTTCGCCCAGGTACAGGCACCGCCACACCTCCGCGCATTTTCCTACCGGCCGCACGAAACGAGAACCCCGCTCTTGCGCGACCTCAACGCCCAGACCTGGAACAACTCCGTGAGCTCCAGGCCAAGGTCGAACAAGACCAACTTCTTCTATAGCAGCTTCGAGACTCTCTCGAACAGGAGCAGCGAGGTCGTGGTGAAGGCGGAGGAGCCCGACGGAGGGCCCGCGATGTGCATCACCGCATCCACGACGACGAAGGGAGTGAGCAACCCCCCAGTCTTCAATCGCGCTAGCCAGAACGTCGCGGCTGCAGCAATGCTGGTCCGCGCAATGCCCGAGCCTTCTACCACGGAGGGGCGGCGGGTCCGCGGCGAGCTCCGAGATTTCCTAGAGACCGCCGCGGTACAGCAGGCCAAAAGTTCCACCTCCCAACGGCACGGGGGCGCCTCGAACTTGCCCGCAGCACCACCTCGGCAGGATAGGGAAGCCTCGGTTAGTCCCGAGCCCGCTCGAGCACCGATAGCCCACAGGGTCCCCGTGCTTCTTGACCGCCTCGGCAATCGACGCGAGGTGCAGGGAGACCATGAGGTGGTCAGCAGGCGACGACGCCACGACAATGAGGGGCCCGCTCGTGGTTACCACCCGCACCGAGGCGGCCACTATGACAGCGAGGAGGACCGCAGTCCTTCTCCTGAACCGCCAGGCCCTCGGGTCTTCAGCAGGGCCATCCACGCTGCTCTTTTCCCGGCCCGGTTTTGGCAACCAGCCAATCTCGTGAAGTATAGCGGCGAGACCAACCCCGAACTCTGGCTTGCCGATTACCGCCTGGCCTGCCAGCTAGGTGGCGCGGATGATGACCTGCTCATCATCCGCAACCTCCCCTTACTCTTGTCAGACTCGGCGCGAGCCTGGCTCGAGCACCTTCCTCCTTCACAAATCTACGACTGGCGCGACTTGGTTAGGATCTTCGTCGGGAACTTCCAAGGCACATACGTGCGCCCTGGGAACTCCTGGGATCTTAAAAACTGTTGCTAGAAACCGGACGAGTCTCTCCGAGACTTCATCCGACGCTTCTCCAAACAGTGCACCGAGTTGCCCAGCGTCGATGACTCGGAGATCGTCCAGGCTTTCCTCTCCGGCACCACTTGCCGAGACTTGGTTTGAGAGTTAGGTCGGAACGTGCCGCGCTCAGCTGCTGCGCTCCTCGACATCGCCACCAACTTCGCCTCAGGTGAGGAGGTTGTTGGAGCCATCTTCCCCGACAGCGATGCCAAGGGTAAGCAGAGGGATGAGGCCCCCGAGGCCTCGGCCTCCCGCCTCCCCAAGAGAAAGAAGAAGGGGCGCCTGGGGAAGCAGGAGGTCCTGGGGGCCGATCTGGTCGCGGCCGCAGAACGCAAGAATCCTCGAGGCCTCAAAGGCCCTAGGCCTTTCGACGACATGCTTAAGAAACCCTGCCCTTACCACCAAGGCCCGGTCAAGCATGCCCTCGAGGATTGCTCCATGCTGCGGCGTTACTATGCCAGGCTCGGGCCCCCCGACGATGACGCCAAGCAGAAGGGCGCCGGCGACCGGGATGATGACAAGGACGATGGGTTCCCCGAGGTACACAACGTCTTCATGATCTTTGGTGGACCCTCGGTGTGCACAGAGCAACAAGGGCCGCCACAAGCTGACCCCGCCATGGGAAGGGCCGTACATCATCGCCCAAGTACTGAAGCCCGGGACCTACAAGTTGGCCAACGAGAAGGGCGAAGTCTTCACCAACGCTTGGAACATAGAATAGCTACGTCGCTTTTATCCCTAAATTTAGAAGCATTGTATATGTTGTTTCTCGGAATACAATTAAAAAGCGTTCTTTAGTTGGTCTAATTTTTCGAGAAACCCCCCGAGCCCATCGTAGGTCTCGGCAATACAACAACATGGCAAGGGAGACTCGGCTCTGCCTCGGCAGAACCAAGCCTCCCTCGGGGGCTAGATGGAGGACTCCCCCTAGGTCCCACGCACCATTCTTCAGTCATTTTTTGAAAAAATTCCTACGCCAAGACTCTAGCATGCTCTGACGAATCGGTTGTAAAAACCCTTTGGGCCAAAGTCTGTTTCCTAAGCAAGAGGCCGGTAGAGTCGCGAGACGGCCTACGCCTCCGGGCTACGGCACTCCCTCACTACCTCTCGCCCAAGGGACGGCTTAGGCCCCAAGGAGGTGTTTTGCAAACGAAATCTGATCAGGAGCAACAGAGGGCAGAGGCTCGGAAACATGAGAAAAACAACTAAGAAACACAAATACTTCAAAAAGAAAGGCCTCGATGGCCACAAGCATTACGATACAAAAATAATTCCTACTCTATTTTTACATGGCCCCTGGGCCTAGGTCAAGGCTCAGGGCCTTCAGCACCGGCAGATGGTAGGGGAGGAACCACCTCCTCTTCGAAGAGCGTCGCCAGCGTCGTGCCAGGGCCTTCCGCTGCCTCCATCAGCTTTGTGACCGCCGCGTCGGCCTCCTCGTCATCATCAGGCAGGACATACCCATCACTGATGGCCAGGAGGTCGACGCCAACGTAGTGAGAAGAGATAACGGCCAACGCGCGCTTGACACCCATGTGCAGCGCTCCTCGAAGCCGCTCGCGCATCTGGCTGCTCAGCGCGATCAAACGGCTCCCTAGGGAGCTGCCTGACTGAACCCCTTCAACCTCCAAGGCCTCGTAGACAGAAAGGGCGGCACGTTTCAGCGCCTCATGCTCCCCGATCTCAGTCTCGAGCACCGTCTGCACCGCGCTAGAAGCCTCGGCTGCCCGAGTAACCTCCACCTCTAACTCTGCACCACGGAGAACAGAATAAGGTTGAGCGAGGGAAAAAACAACCTAAATTAGGAGCGGAAGCCCACGGAACTCACCCTTGGCCTTTAGCTCCCAGCGTCGGGTCTCGACCTGACAGGCCTCGGCTTTCTCCTTCCAGCGTAGGGCCTCGGCCCGGAAGCGTCGGCCTCCTCCTTCAAGCGCTGGGCCTCGACCCAAGAAGCCTCGGCCGCCCTGGAAGCTTCACTCCCCAGCTCTGCGTCACACAAGGAAGTTAGGGAGCGAACATAAGGAAAAGAAAACAAAATGAGGGGACTAAAACTCACCCTCGACCGTCCCCCTCCAAACCACAGCCTCGGTTCGCGAGGCCTCAGCTGCAGCAAGGGCCTCATCCAAGGCACCTTTTGTCAGCTGGTGCGCATTCTGTTCCGCCCCTAGCTGCCCCGCAACAATGGTGGTCGTGGCTGTGGCTTCAACGGCCCGAGCCCTGAAGGCATCCCGATCACTGGCCGCGCGGGCGAGCTCTTCCTCCAATTCCTTGACCCGCACCGCTAGAGGGGCAAGCTGCTCCTGGGCCATGGCTGCCTCAAGCTTCACGTCGGCACAACGAAGGCGGAGGTCCTCCACCTCCGCGCTCCGCGCCGCTAGGAGCTCGTTGGCACCCGCAAGCAGGCCCTTTTGCCGCTGGAGCTGGTCCCAGACGTCCCTCTCCCGCCGAAGAAAGACCGACTTCCCAAGGGACCGGGTCTCGAGCTCCTGGGGAAGCAGAACAGGGGTCATTGATTGCAACAAAACTCAAGAAAAAGGCAACGTCGCACGAGAAAAGAAAACGCGAACCCGGGCGACTCCGGGCAGTTCGTCGGCCACCACGGACAGCGCCGTCCGTAGCGACCGTTCCGCCAGCTAGCGGTATTGCTCGAAGGTGCCCCAACGCCTGCCCTCGGCTGCGTCCTCAAGGGCGAACAGAGGCTCCCCCTTAGGGTCATCCCGGCTCCGCCACAGTACCCGTAGGTGGTCCCACCCGTGAGGCTCGGGTCGCGCCCGCACGAGGGCCGAGCTTCCCTCGCCCAAGATCGGAGCTGGCTGTTCCACGGCACCGGTCTCCTCGGCGTCGACCACCTCCCACGCCCGAGAAGTATCGTCGGAGGAGATCGGATAGACCTCCGCCTCTCGGGCGCTGTCTCGCAACAACGGCGGGCCCTGAACCAAGGGCGCCACCGAGGCCTCCACCGCCTTCATCTCCGCCTCCTGGACAGACGGCCTCGCCGCCATCACGTCGGCCTTGGTGATCTCGGGGGCTCCGGCCTCCGCAATTATGGCCTCGACGGTCTCGGGGGCTCCGGCCTCCGCCATCGTGGCCTCGGTGGTCGCAGAGACACCAACCGCGACCACTGCGGTCTCTGCGGTCTTGGGCGCCCCAGCCTCCGTCGCCTCAGCCTCGGAGACCCCGGGGGCCTCGACAACCAAGGGCACGCCGGCCCCATCTGACTCGTGAGCCTCGCCCTCGCGGGGCGGAAGCACTCCTTTCCCCGTCTGCGTAGGGGTCGCCTCGGCGGCCCCTCCTTGGGCGGCCGGCTCCTTCGGGTCGGCCCTCGCCGACGCCGCGCCGCGTTGTATAGCGGCTTGTGCCTCCGCCACCCAGTGGGCGGAGGAGTCGGGGCTCGCCTTGAGCGCCTTAAGGGGCGCCAAGGGAAGCTCATCCACAGGCCGCTTCTAACTAAGGAAAAATAACCTACAAGGTCAGCATGAGACCAAAAGGCGAATGAAAGGCACTACGACCCCGCCAAAAATACACCTACCTTGAACGGGGCGGCAACCGCTTCGCCATGGCAACCCTCATCCGCAAAGGCGGTGGCGGCGGCAGAGGCATCGCCTCCGTATCCATCGGCGCCGGCCGGTCCTCAAAGGACCTCGGCGCCCCGTCGGTCCTCTGCGGGGGCGGTTGCGTCGCCTCCGCCGCCACTTGTTCCACCATCGCCGTCGAGCCCACCGGGCTGACGTCGCGTTTGCCCAATGCTCGCGCCCCGGGCGTGTCGGCCTCGGCCCCGGAGCGGGCAATCGCCGACCCTGGGTCCACTTCTCCTCCTCCTCCCGGGAGTGCCAGGCTGCTTGCCAACGCCCCGGGCGCCACCTCCACTACGTCGGAGAGATGGTCCAGATGACCTCGCCCCACCTCGCCCTCATCATCCCCGTCCGAGGCCTCCGTCGACAGCGACGGCGACGGGGATTCCTCCAACGGGAGACCATCCTTCCTTTGTTGACGGCGGCGCTTATCCAACTCCTCACGTCGAGGATTTGCTTTGTGCGCTTCGCCGCCTTGGCGTCTTTCTGTTTTTTCTGCGCGTCGGCGTGCGCGCGGTTGATCGCCCGCCACCTCGCGTCCTCGGGAATGGGCGGCGGAGAGGAACGCATGTCCCTCATCCCCTGCAGGAACGACGGACGCGCATAAGGGAACAAGGGGTAAGGGGAGACTGAGGAGGCTTGGAGGCTACAGCGGCACACGACTTACCAGCGAGAGGAACCCCTACGACGGCCGCATCGCGATAGGGGTCAAGTTGCCGCCCCTCAGCTTCGCCTCTACCGTCTCCCCCACCCGACGAAGCATTTCCTCGTCGGAAAGGGCGGAGGAGGACATTCGGATGCCCTCAATGGGCTCACCCGGCTTCATCTCGAACAGCCGCCGCCGCCGAGCCATCAGCGGCAGCACCCTCTGGCGTTGGAAGGCGGCCACGACTGTAACGTCCCGCCTCTCCGAGGCCGGGCCCGCTTACATCTGACAGCTTCTCTAGGATATAGAGAGCCCTCACAGACCAACACAGGTCTTTTCTGCGCACTTTGTCCTCACTCGTGCGCACCCGGGAAGAACTTCCCGGTCAGTCACCCATTGCTCCAGGCCAAGCACGCTTAACCTCGGAGTTATTTGCAGATGGGCTTCTGGAAAAGAAGTTGTAACTTATTGGTATGAGTATCCTATTAATCCTGTTAAGCCCTGGGCCGGGATGTTACATCCTCACCCCCTTAAGAGATCGACGTCCTCGTCGATCAATCCCAAGCTAGAAGCGTCCTCTCTTGGCCACGTCCGTGTGTCCAGAGCCAGCGCATGTGCCATGCTGTGTGACCACGCCGGATCCACACCAGCCATGCGTACTATGCCTGCGCAACTGCGACACACGCGCCCATGAAACCGCGAGAGTTGGCTCTGATACCATTCTGTAACATCCCGCCTCTCCGAGGCCAGGCCCGCTTACATCTGACAGCTTCTCTAGGATATAGACTGTCCTCACAGATCAACACAGGTCTTTTCTGCGCACTTTGTCCTCACTCGTGCGCACCTGGGAAGAACTTCCCGGTCGGTCACCCATCGCTCCAGGCCAAGCACGCTTAACCTCAGAGTTATTTGCAGATGGGCTTCCGGAAAAGAAGTTACAACTTATTGGTATGAGTATCCTATTAATCATGTTAAGCCCTGGGCCAGGATGTTACAACGACCACAGCCACGGTAAGACCATGGCCCCACAGCCTCGCCAACCCCTCTAGAAGCGGCTACAGCTTGGGCTGGTCATCCTTCGGGACGCCGTACTTCCATCTCTCCGGGCAGCTCCCCACAATCCGCCCAGTGTAGGGGGGAAGTCCTCCATTATCGTTACGAAGGTAGAACCAGCTCATGTACCACCGACGGTTGGAGGACGCGAGCTGGGCCGGGATGTAGAGGTGCTGGCGGTCCTGTCGCACTTGGAGAGTGCAGCCACCGGCCCTCGTCGCCTTCCTCGTACCCGACATGCCCGTCGGCTTGGTGGTGTGCCCCGCCCGGAATAGATGGAGCCACAACTCCTAATGGGGAGCAATCCCCAGGTACCCCTCGCAGATGGCAACAAAGATAGCCGCCTAAGCGATGGAGTTGCGATTGAAGTTGTGGAGCTCCACGCCGTAGTAGTGCGGGAGCGCCCGCATGAACCGATCCGCCGGGACGCCGAGGCCGCGCTCGTGAAAGGAGACGAAACTCACGACGTAGCCGTCGTGAGGCCTCGGCTCCGGCTCACCATACGGAGCAATCCATTCTGGCCTGGTGGGGTCCGTCACCGGACGAAGGAGTCCACCGTCGACGAGCGACTGGAGTGTCTCCACGATAACATCAGAAGGATCCCAGGGGTCTGCCTCGACAACGACGATGTCGCCGGCCATGAGTGCGATGGAGGGATTGGATGCGGCGGTGAGTTTTTCTCTCTCTCCCACGCTCTCGCTTTTTTTCTCGCTTTCTCCCTAGGCTCGCTCCTCTCCCTTCTTCTTCCTGGCACCCGCTGCTCTAGCGACGGCTCGACGGAGGCAGAGCTAATGCGGGCAAGGTAAGGTGAGGAGGGGCAAGACTCTTCGAGTATTTATGCAGCGGGAAGGCGAAACGAACGGGCGACGAAATCAGGGAAGTTTCCCCCCGATCCGGCACAGTTAACCACGAGCCGATTTCGCCGGCCCATGCGCCCACGTCTTTCTCATTAAATGCGAGAACAGTTACGTCCCATCCACCACGTCACGCTCGGCCACTACGGTAGCAGGCGTCGTTTCGCCTCCCCAGGAAACCGCCTCAAAAGGCATGCCACCCGTTGCCGAGCCAATGGGGAAGATATTCCCCCCGGCCTATTCCTTTCATATGAAGGAACCAGGCTCTGAGCCTATTACGGTCCAGGGGTTCGAAGGCTGGACCCATGGGGTTTCGATAGCCACCCCAGGATAACAGAGTTAGGGACGACCGCGGGCGAGCCTATACGGGGCCGAGGCCCAAGCAAACGAAACGCTTGGGATGCCCAAAGTCGTGTCCGAGACCGGCAGGAAGGTCTCTGAAT
This sequence comes from Miscanthus floridulus, assembly GCF_019320115.1. Classification (NCBI taxonomy): domain Eukaryota; kingdom Viridiplantae; phylum Streptophyta; class Magnoliopsida; order Poales; family Poaceae; genus Miscanthus; species Miscanthus floridulus. The sequence goes on from NC_089582.1 coordinate 142,420,746, forward strand.
GGGATCCCACCGTAGGGATGCACCGAGCCACTGAGGCCCAACGAACGGCCTCGGTACCCACTAGAGAAACCCTCTGGTACTCTTGGAGTGTGTCTCTGGACCGCTAGCCGTCCCCCAGTGAATGGGGCACGGGCCTCCACTCGGACTTACCTGATAACAGCTCACCGGAAGTGCCACCGCTCGTGCCCACCGAGGGTAGCAAGGCACATTCCACCCCTCCTTCCAAGCGAAAAGGAAGCATGAGGGTCGTACAAAAAGTCAGGGGAACCCCCGACGGCCTTCTCGCTCTATGCAGAGGCTAAGGGTCTCTTCCTACAACCTTGTCGAGACCCAGCGACCCCGGCTCGTACTCGAAGGGGCTCGGCAAAACAAACCCTCCTTCCGAGCGAAAAGGAAGCATGAGGGTCGTACAAAAAGTTAGGGGAACCCCCGACGGCCTTCTCGCTCTATGCAGAGGCTAGGGGGCTCTTTCTGCAGATATGCCGAGACCGCGCGACCCAGGCTCGCACCTAAAGGGGCCTCGGCAAACAAACCCTCACGCGCGAGGGGCGTATAAAAAGCCAGGAAAGCTCCCGACGGCCCTCTCGCTCCGTGCAGAGGCTAGGGGCTCTTCCTGCAACCATGCCGAGACCCAGTGGCTCTGGCTCGCACCCGAATGGGCTCGGCAAACAAACCCTCCATCCGAACGAAAAGGACATGAGAGAGTCGAATAAAAAAGCCAGGGGACCCCTGATCGCCCTCGTGCTCCGGGCGGAGGCTTGGGGGCTCTTCCTGCACCCAAGACAAAGACAAATGATCTAAGTCCACGCTAGAAGTTTCGTTACAAATACGATAAAGGGCACCGAGCCCGTTACGGTCCAGGGGTTCAAAGGCTAGGCCCCCAGAGGTTTCGACAGCCGCCCCAGGGCAACAGAGTCAGGGATGACTTCGGGCGCGAGCCTACGAATGGCCGAGGCCCGAGCGAACAATCACTCGGGGCGTCCTAAGTCGTGTCTGAGACCGGGAGGGAAGTCTCCGAATGGGATCCCACCGTAGGGAGGCACCGAGCCACCGAGGCCCAGCGAACGGCCTCGGCACCCACTAGAGAAACCCTCCGGTACTCTTGGAGTGTGTCTCTGGACCGCTAGCCGTCCCCTAGCAAATGGGGCACGGGCCTCCACTCGGACTCACCCGATAACAGCTCACCGGAAGTGTCCACGCTCGTGCCCATCGAGGGTAGCCTGGCACATTCCACCCCTCCTTCTGAGCGAAAAGGAAGCGTGAGGGTCGTACCAAAAGCCAGGGGGACCCCTGACGGACCTCTCGCTCCGTGCGAAGGCTAGAGGGCTTTTCCTGCAACCTCACCGAGACCCCCGTGACCCGAATTTGCACTTGTGGGCTCAGCAAATACGATAAAAACTCCTCACTCAAAACGCGAAAACGAAAAAAGCCCCTGGAGGAGTAACTCCACTCCTCCAGGGCCTCGGGGGCTACACCCGGCGGGTGCGCTCGCGCGCACCCACCGAAACCTCAAGAAACAAAACCCAATTCCTACGGGAGCGGCTATAAACCAAGCCTCGGCAAACCCCCAGGAGAGTGCACGCACTCCTCCGGGGGCTCAGGGGCTACTGTCGGATACCGTAGAACCGGGTACCCTGAGCAAACATCAAAAGGGTCACTTAAATCCCATCAAAAAGCAAAGCTAGAAGCTAAGCCGTAGGCTCCTCACCGGCCACGTCCGAACCTACCAGGCTCACCGCTCCGCCTTGAGCCTCGCACAGGAGGTCTCGGCGTCCTGACGCAATCTCCGCCTCGCGCGAGGCTTTTCACGGAAGGCCTCGACAAGGAGTGCAATCTCCGCCTCACGCGAGGCCTCTCACGGAAGGCCTCGGCAAGGAGTCCGATCTCCGTCTCGCGCGAGGCCTCATTCTCCGTATCGCTCGAGGCCGGTTTGTCCTTAGCCCGTCACCCCCCGCCTCGACCGACCCTCCCGACAGCACGTCATGTCCCATTAATACTTCAACCACTCCCGCAATCTCAGCCGGACGATGGCTCGACACCGCAGAATGGCCGACGGGACATGGGGTCGCATCAGCACCATACCAGCTAGGACAGGGCACGGCGGTGATTACCGGTCACTGTATCCTGACGCTGTGCACACGATCAGCGCCCGCACCACACTGTGCCCCGCAATCCCCGCCTCGAAAACAACACGACATGGGCGGCCTGGCCTGGGTCATCACCATCTTCAAACCAGCACCTGGATCAATCGCTCTCTCCGGGCCTCAGTACTATGCACCAGGGTCTCGGCTATCTCGGGATTCGTGTCCGCCGAGACCCCTCCACGGCGGTGCAGCCTCGGCACCAACCGAGCCTCGGCCTCGTGCACAGTCAGTCCACAACGGCTCACACGTTCACCGCCACACCCACTCCGAGACAGTCCTGGAGCTCCCATGACGCACAGGATCGGATGTGACCACCACGCCGCCCCAGTGCTCCAAGTTCAGACCACTCCGACGACCATGCCGCCACAGGAGCAGGCCATAGGGCTCGGCCATGCCGCCCCTGTTGGCACGACGCCGTATAGTTAGCACAATGTACTGTTCTTGTCCTCCCTTCAACTATAAAAGGAGAGGACTTAGGCCATTTAGAGGGGGGGAGAACTCACGGAGAAGAGCACCTTGTAACACACACGCACACATACATCCCAGCCGCCTGAGAGCAACGTCTCAAGCAGCCCACACGACACCTCGCCGAGACCTAGAACTAGCTCTCTCTCTCCCCTTGCTTGTAACCCCCTACTGCAAGCACTTCGGTGCAAGGAATACAAGATCGATCTCTCAGACTGGACGTAGGGCATCGATTGCCTGAACCAGTATAAACCTTATGTCTCTTTGCATCACCATCCAGGATTAGGGGCACGCAGTCCAAATTCACTAGTCGGTTGAGGACTCCCCCGGTCCGAAACACCGACACCTAGCAAACATTATCATCCGGCGTTGGATTCTGATAACATAACCTAAGGCTAAGATACTTGGACAAGTGGCCTGGCACAAAGGGCCTGTTCGCTTGTTTGGATTCTGGAGGAATCTGGATGGTTTGGAGGAATGCTGGAGGAATTTGTGAGAGAAAAACACGGTTCTGGATGAAAAAAATAAGCGGATCAAGCTGGGTTTAAAGACACGCGAACGGGGCCAAAGGCTTCAACTATAATTACCTGCAAGGGGGGCGGGTGGACCCGTTCCAAAATGCGATCCACTCCTGATTTGGACATCCGGTTCGGAGCAGGTCGACCCCAGTAGGAAGAGGGTCCAAAGGGTCGAACCGCTGTCCGCCTGGGGGCTCCTCCGCAGGACCGCAAGTCCGCAACGCCGCCACCCCTCCAGCGCTCCCGTCGCCTGGGGCTCCTTGGCCCTCCGCCGCCGTCAGTTGTGGCAGCCACGCGGCACGGCTCCTCCCTCCCTGCAGCGCGCCCTGCTTTGTGGCTCCTTCCTCCCGCGGTGCGCCACGTGGCTCGTCCCTCCCGGTCGCCGTCGCCGTCGAGTCTCCCCTCCCCTGCCACTCCTCCCGTCGCCGTCGAGTTCCCCTGCAGGTACGCTCACTTGGCCCCTTCCTTTCGTGATTGGAATCTTGGATGGGAGTAGTCTGTGATTTGCTATTGGACACCTTAATGTGAAAAAATATTTCTTGTAGATCTTGGATGGGAGTAGTAAGAGTTTGTGATTTTGCATTGACTGGAATCTGAGAGAATGGATCATGATCTAGTTTATATGACTTTGAGAACTGAGTAGAACTCCATATCTTGTACTCTCTATCTCCCAAGCATTTACTTTCCATGTATGGTCGTTGAATTTTGGAAACTTGTTCTGCTGTTTCTTTATTGTGCATATACAGGTGAACTTGAGCATTTTCAGTTTCACATACAACTATTCCTAAATAGTTCTCTGCCTGAAAATTATAGTGGATGTAGAAGATGACATGCATTGAGTTTCTTCTAATGTTTTAGAGTGATAAAAAGGATTTGAAATAGGTTGTCAATTTTTTTTGTTCTGAATATTGTATATTGAGAGATGCCATAGGATCTTCAATGAATTGGCAACACTGCAATAACCAATAAGATGGACTGTTGTTGAGGATTTTCAAAATAAAATATTGTAGACCTAATCATTCCACCAGTTTGATATTATAAAATATGTTATGCCTGATTATTTGAGAATATGTTGTTTTTACTGAATTCTGGAAACTTGGCTGAGATAGTCCATCTAGGCATATGAAGCTATGACTGATTATTTGAGAAAATAATTTCAGTTCAGACATATACACATATTTGGTTTGTCTTTCACCCAATTGTTTAATTGTTCTTGCTGAAATCAGTTCCAAAAATGTGTTCTATGTACTTCTGTAGTACCGATACATCTTACAGTTCATATCTTTCTATGATGGTGCTTTGAACTCTTGCTGAAAATCAGTTCCAAAAATGTGTCTGAACTTTTTCTGTGTTTCGGCCTTTTAGGGAGTTCAGGCATATGTTTCATTCTTAGTATATTCCAGTGTTGGGTGTAGGTAGTTCCATCATATTTTACATGGAAGTTAATCTAGCTGGTTTAAATTTTATTCTCAGGTCGATTGATGAGCCTTTTACAATCCTGACAAAGCTGAAAGGCGTTCCTTCAGAAGTCATCACTACAATCTCGAGAAGGCTGCTTCAAAGTTTATTTTGTAGACATATGGAGTGGCTCCAATCTTTGTGAACTGAAAAGTACCGTTCGCTGATTCGTTGTGAGAGAAAAACACTGCCCCTTCGCTGAAAAAGTACGGCTCATAAGACAAGCGAACAGGGTCAAAGGCTCTGTAATTTAAGTAATTTTTCTGCACTTGTGATATGTTGGAGGCACACCACTAAAAAAATGCATGGACTGTAGTAGCATGATAGTCCAGGATCCACTTGTACTAATTTTTGGTTAATTGCTAGGTACTCGAGTAAACTAATTCAGTGGTACTTGTTTGGAGAGTAATTTGGTAGCACTTATTGTTCTGTTCTATTTTTAATTACTTGGTTATTTTTTGGAAGCATGGAGAGAGTAATTCGGTAGTAGTAAGGACCCCGCTTCTACTGATCAGCGCTTCAGGCGTTCACCTTTGGCAGCTTCTGCATTTCGGAACGCTGATGCTGTGCTCCCCGTGTGTAGACGCATACTGCTGGCAGCTTTGGCAGGTTCGAACCACGGAGCACCGTGGATCATTGACATCAGCACGGAAAGAGGTTCGGGTCGACCCTGACCCTCATCATTTAGTTAAGAGTGGAGCGCAGGTTTGGGAATAGGAGCGCTCCGCTCCGCGCCCCTTGCAGTTTGAACTATAATCATCCTCTATGTACTCGCTCTATACTTTCTGCCCCGTCCGGACAGTGACCAGGGTCCCGCTGCGCGCACACGCACCATGCGATAATGCATGCATTCGCGGACGGAGACGGACAACAGTCGGATCCCCGTCGAACGTGGGCGTCTGCCGTGGCAAATTAAACGTAGGTCCAACAAGCATCTGAACGACGTATCGGGTGTCCTCGCTCGCTCTCTCCACACCTCAAGCAGCACCTTGGACGGACGCCGCCGGGCAACTGGGACAAAAGGACAAGGCACACGCGACGGCGACGCGCACAAGTTGTCTAGCTAGTAGTACGCCCACCCACGGGGCCACGGGGGCCGGCCGCCAGATCGGCTGCGCGCGATGGCTAGCGCCGCACGGGACACGCATACACTACACCCAGGCCACGCATTCGATCACCCGCGGGTCAAGATGGCAACGGGTACCCTAAACCTGAGTACCCGACGGGTTTTACCCGATAAGAAGACGGGTATAAAAGACATTTTGCACCCGTGGGTACGTTATTGGACGAATTCTTGTACCCATCGGGTATGCGGATACGGGTGTGGGGTGTATACTACCCATACCCGCATACCCGCGGGTAAAAAAACCCGCATAAATAATATCCAACCTCTGCAATTTTAGCCCATATAAGCATATAGCCCATATTTGACCCATATAAGCATATGAGTATATATATTCCAGAACTCCCTCAAACCTTAATCCTCATCCTCACTTCACTTCACCAGCCCACATTTCTGTTTTGCTGCTCTATTGTTGATTTGTTTTGCTGGAAGCTATTATATTTTGGTGTGTGAACTCGGGTATATTGTCGGGTAAGAATTACCCGTCGGGTAAGAATTACCCGTCGGGTGCGGGTATGGAATGAATTTTCTACCCGCCTGCGGGTACGGGTAACTCGACGGGTAAGATTTTGATCTGGCGGGTGCGGGTACGGGTGGCCAGTACCCATCGGGTACGTACCCGTTGCCATCTTGACCCGCGGGCCACGGTCCGGGCGAGAGGGACGCGTCGTGTGCAGCCCCAGCCCGGATGCCCCTTTCCAGTTGGGTTTTTTTGAAAGTTTCTCACTAATAGACCTTTGGCGAAAAGAATTCAGAAAATAGATTCTTAGCTCAGCGTCATTGGTGCTGACGCCGAGCTAACACGTCTAGGCGCCAACGTCTCTGGCGCCGAGCTCCTGGGCACGGTAGATGACATAGCAGTGAGCTCGGCGCCAGTCACTCTGGCGCCGAGCTCCCTGCCATTTTACCCCGGCCAACCTTCCTGCCCGAACGTTCTTCCTCTTCTTTCTCCTCTCTCTCGGGTTTTTTTCTCCCCACTTCACCCTACCTCATGAATCGACATATTGGACCTTAGAAACTTTGATTTGATCCTTAGATCTTCGAGAGCAAGGTATCCTCGCTCCCCTCCTAGTTTTTTTGCATCGATTCGGTATGTATTAGTCGGATTTTTGAACGTAATAATCATCATCACTTAGGGTTTCATTGTATCCATCAATATATGTATTATACAATCGTAGGATAATGCGAAGGCGTAGAAAAGCTAGCAAACCTAGGCGCATGTAGCTATGTTATGGGTTCATTGTTGTGCATCAAATGAGAAACCCTAGGTTTATGGTTTAATGTTAACTGTTTTGGTTTCTTAGAACGAAATTGGTTGTATTGTAGTTATGGTTCTCATTGACATTTATTTGTGATGTTTTGATTTATGTTTGTTAAATTACATCCGTTTTGTTAGATGCAAGAAATATTTCGGGAGGAGTTTTGACGAAAACGGGGTCGACCTCGAGAATTATACCCCGACGCGTCTAGCAAAGATGCCCCCGTCCCTCCTAACCTCCCTGTCCCTAACCGTGACTGTGATTTCTCGGCCCATGTTTTTCAATCGAAACATCCGGACACAGCGGCGCGTTGCTTCTACACATGCAGTCGTTTTAATGTAAGAAATTGTTTCCACTATCCTTTTTCTTTATTTGTGTAAGTATGCTACTAATATTTTGTTGGAATCTCATTATGTAGGACCATGAGAGGTGCTTTTTCTTTCAGTGAATCGATGGTGCAGACAAGTTTGATCCTAGGTACCTCTTTTTCGACGATTGGTTTAGAGGGAGACATCCACGTGAGCACTTCAAGCGGTGGGTTCCACCCCCCTAACCCTCCACCAATGACGGCTAAGGAGAAGCACCTAGCCGCAGTTAGACGACTCGAGGAACCTCCTCTGTGTGATTGTGGAGATCAAGCTGTGATAAACCCTGAGAATACGTTAGAGTTTATGTGTCCAAGCAAGCATGAAGTAAGTGCAAAGTGTATGTGTTGAAATGTTGAGCTATATGTGTTCATGTACTAATGTCTACTTATTTAGGTGTTTTCAATGGCGAAGTGTCGTTTCAAGGAGTGGTTGTATGGTCCTAAGAACCAATGGCCGGAAGAACCGCGAAAGGTTAAGAAAAAGAAGAAAGAAAGGGTAATTTACAAAGCACCTCCTGTCATGTGCGAATGTGGTGTTAAATCCAACTATGGCCTAGTCCCTTCGGAGCTTGGAATAGGCCATTATTGCGGCCATATGGTTGAGTATGATGAGGTTGATTATTTTTGTGGTAAACATGAAATCGTATTTTGTTTCTTTTGCTAAGACATATCTGATAGAATTTGCCGTTTGAACAGAGCACTAGGAAATGCAGGTGGGAATGTTATGATGCTCAAGCTAAGTTCTTGGATGAACTGAAAAAGAGGCAAGTAATTGCACGGAAGAGGGGATATGCACTTGACTACGTCAACCTATTCGTTAAACATCACAAAGAAAAGATACGTGAGTTTGCTAAACAACGCGGTATATATAACCCGATCGATGTTGGGCTTAACAAATGGGGATTGGAGAGGCGGATGACGTTAGAGGAGGAGAGGGCAAGGAATGAGGCAAGGGAGGAGACAAGAGTACATATGCAGGTCTTGAACAAGCATGTTGTTGCATTATGTGGCAGTGAGTGCTTGAAAGCATTTTTTTCGTTGCATTATGCTGACTGATTGCATTTTATACATGAAGGGATTGGTTGCAGCGAGGAACATGCCACAGAGCTGGCTTGTGCAAGGTATGAGAAGAAGAAGTTAGATGAGCATAGATCTCGAGTTGGTCGCACCGTTCATTCACCGATTGTGTTGTCTGATGAGGGGGACGAGGATGAGGACGACACTGGCAGACTGAGTGAGCTCATTGCTCTAGCAGAGGCGGGCTTGCAGGCGTAGGAGGTTGAGGATGATACTGGCAGACTAAGCGAGCTCATCGCTCTAGCAGAGGCGGGGTTGCAGGCGGAGCAGGCAGAGGAAGACACTAGCAGACTGAGCGAGCTCATCGGTCTAGTAGCGGCGGGCTTACAGGCGGAGGAGGATGACAACGCGTTCTTCACTCAGGCCGCAGCGGCCGCAGATGAAGCGGAGGCCGCTTACTATAGGCGACAGGCAGGTCAGAGAAACACATGTGAGCCTAGCCACAGCAACACCCGACGCACAACCACGTCTAAACATTACAGCTGGCTCTTCATAGTCGATCTCACATAGTTCTCCCACTGATCCGCATAACCAATTGAGATTATTCGCCTGAATATGTTGGGAGGAGAACCTAGGTGCAGTACACCATCCGCTGCAGGTGGCGGGGTCGGCGGTGGCGCGGCCGACGATAGCGGTGGCGCGTGGTGGGCGTGGGATGCCTGGGGCTCCGCGCGGCGAGTCCGGCTCGACGGGCGCGGGAGGCAAGATGGCCACGGCCGAGGGCGGCGGTGGAGGGCGGCAAGGCGGGCCGCGGTCGAGGCCGGCGCGAGGCCGGCGAAGGAGAGCCACTGGCCGCGGCGCGGGTAACGGCGCGGTGCGGGGGGGGGCGTCCGCTGGGGCACGACACGGGGCGGCCGCGGGGCTCGGGGTGCGCGGGCGCGGGCGAGGGCGGCCGGTGGAGGCAAGGGCGCGGGCGGCAGCGGCGAAGGAGCTCGGCTCTGCTAGGGCGAGAGAGGGAGAGGAAGAGAGGCGTGGGGCCCATAGGTATTAAAGGCTCGGCGCCGGTCACACTGGCGTCGAGCTCGGTGCCAAGATCTACGGCGCCGAGCTCGGCGCCAGAGTGACTGGCGCCGAGCTCACTGCCATGTCATCTACCGTGCTCAGGAGTTCGGCGCCAGAGACGCTGGCGCCGAGACGTGTTAGCTTGGCACCAGCACCCATGGCGCTGAGCTAAGGGTCAATTTTCTGAATTCTTTCCGCCAGGGGTCTATTTGTGAGAAACTTTAAAAAAAAGGGCTAAAATGTAAACAATTCGGTTCTCGCGGCAGGACGGGGCGAGGGCGACGGACGGACACGGACGGCCGCGTGACTGGCCTAGGCTGGGGGGCTCTAGTCCGGCACGTACGGCCGGGCCGACATTCTTAGGTTGAAAAATCCGACTAATATATACCGAATCGATGTGAAAAAATTAGGAGGGGAGCGAGGATACCTTGCTCTCGAAGATCTACAGATCAAATCAAGGTTTTCAGGATCCAATATGCCGATTCGTGAGGTAGGATGAAGTGGGGAGAGAAAAAACCCGAGAGGGAGGAGAAAGAAGAGGAAGAACGCTCGGGCAGAAAGGTTGGGCCGAGGTTAAATGCAGGGAGCTCGGCGCCAGTCACTATGACGCCGAGTTCGGCGTCAGAGTGAATGGCGCCGAGCCCTCTGGCAGGTCATCCACCGTGCCCAGGAGCTCGGCGCCAGCATCAATGGCGCCGAGATAAGGGTTCATTTTCTAAATTCTTTCCATCAGGGGTCTATTTGTGAGAAACTTAAAAAAAAAAGAGTTAAATCGTAAAAAATTCGGTACGGCCGGGCCCCAACTCGTGCGTGTGGAGTGGAGATGGAGCGAGCTGCTGCGGCAGGTGGGACGTCGTGCGCGTCCGTCGTGGTGCCGTGGTGGGGTGGATGGACAAGGCACAAGCGCACGCCCCCGTCAGACGGGACGGGCGGGACGTACGGGACCCCGGCTGCGGCTGGCGTGCGATGCATGGCCCTGTTGCTCGACGTACGGGCCGGGGGACCCCCGACGATCCGGACCTGCAGTCCCTGGCCGCTTGGCGTCGCCCGCCCGCGCGCGCTGGCAGCGCCCGCCCAGATTTAATTAGTGCTAGCTGCGTAGCATGCATGCCCATGTAGCACGTATCACGAGTGGCCTGGACCCTGGAGCGCACTAGAGCTCGTGCCGTGCTTTTGATTGACAAGTCTCTCACCGATCGTGATCACGGGTATATCAGACTGGACGTGTCTAGCGTCGTGATATATGAGGATCTCGATTGTGTGGCGGTGGCGCGCGTACGTCCTAGCGCGTGTGTAGCTTTGTGCAGGTAGTGGCGGCTCTAAAAAGCATATAGCGGCTAGCGCGCCTCGCATGCGCCAAGCGGGACCAACGACAGAAGCAGCTGTGCGTGCCGCCGGGCGCTGTACCATGTCGTGTTGTACGTGCGCGCACATGAGTAACCGCCCCACCTGGCCCGGGTGTAAAGACGGCAATGGAGACCCGCGACCCGATACCCGGCGGGTATTTACTCCATTAGGGTCTAAGTATGGACTAAACACGCTACCCACGGGTACGTAAATGGACCAAACCCTTCACCCATCGGGTACGCGGGTATGGGTATGTTCTAGCAGTCCCCGTAATCGTTTACCCATAGGTGAAAAATACACAGCCATCTGAAAGAGATCAATGCTCCGTGGTTAGACTATAGATTCTGAAAAGTAATACAGGTAGAGAGAAACAAATATGCTTGCTAGTAACCTTGGTCATAGTTGGTGCAAAAACCATAGCAATGTTGCGAGCATTCATCTTGTCGTAGCTTTCATTTTCCACCACATCTGCTATGAGATTGATGGCCCATTCAAGCAATGCTGCTTCAACAGGAGGTAGGGTACTTGCAAGATGGCTACACTCTTCTTCAGTGTTGCAGTGCATCACTTATTCTGGAGTCAACGAGTCCAATACTCCACTTGGAAGTTTCCGAAACCATGTCTATAATCAGTAACTTCTACATTAATCATGACTAATGTAGAGGAGAAACTAAATGGAAAGGAATCTTAATTTGCAGAAGATATTATTATATGCTATTATTTGTCTAATTTTATGTGCTCTGGTTAGTGGTGGTTGCTGTTGAATTGTTGATTTTCATGTGCGTAAATAAATTGTTGGCGGGTACGGGTGACCCGACGGGTATGATTTACCCGGCCGGGTATGGGTCTGAGGAAAATTTCTCACCCATGACGGGTATGGGTATTCTGATGGTACCAAATTTTTATGGCGGGGTTGGGTCTGGGGTGGCCATACCCGATGGGGATTTACCCATTGCCACCCTTACCCGGGTGGAACAACTGATCAAGTATCGGGGTGACGGTCGGGTATGGTACGGTGGTTCCTCATGTCTCGACGTACGTGGTTGTACCTGCACGACGCACGCGTGCATAGAGATAAAATGTACTCAATCCGTTCTAAATTACAAGACATTTTAATTTTTCTAGATACGTAGTTTTTGCTATGCACACTACTAGAAAACAGACTTTAGAACGATGTCCCAATTTGGCATTAGCCTCGGTATTTTTTGCCCCCAGGACTAGAGAGGTTTTAGTCCCGGTTGGTGTCTCCAACCGAGACTAAAGGTCTCTGCCCAACGGCTAAACCGGGACTAAAAGTCCTCCAACCTTTAGTCCCGGTTGGTAATACCAACCCAGACTAAAGGTAGACCCTTTAGTCCCGGTTGATAACACCAACCGGGACTAAAGGTCCCCGGATGAGTTAGTTCAAAAGGAAAGCATCACATCCATTGTTAGATGTGTTGTGTAGGTGGGGTGGTAAGCTACGCGCGAGGCAGTGCATGAGGTCTTGTGTTCGAATCTCACAGGGCGCAGCGGTGGGAGGCATTATTTTTTTTAAAGCTGGGAGGATCTTTAGTCCCGGTTGTGGCAAACCGGGACTAAAGAACAACACCTTTAGCCCCGGATTGCTAGTCCCGGTTGGGAAACCAGGAGTAGAGCTAGTTTCCAACTGGGACTAGATCTCATTTCTGTAGTAGTGGCACATAGATATACACTATGTCTGTCTAGATACATACTAAAGCAATGTATGTAGAAAAGCCAAAATATCTTATAATTTGAAACGGAGGGAGTACCACGATATCGATCAGGTACCATGCATACTACTCCCTCCGTCCAGAAAAGACTGCAAGTACGTGTTGCGTGCCAACAAAAATAGTTTACGCTTGACTAAATTTCTAGTAAATACTATTCACATTCAGGGCTCCAAGATAATTTATTATAAAAATACATTTCGTAATTAATCTAATGACATTGATTTGATATCATAAATATTGATATTTTTCATCTATAATTAATCGAACATAAGATACAAAATCATAACACTGTGTTAGAATTGTATTCATTCCTGAACGGAGGGAGTATAAACTATGGATAGCCAGATGCACTGGGCTAAATGCGCTGGCCCGGAGCCCCGCTGTTTTGTTCCGTGTTCCTGCACCAACACGGGCATGGCCCGACACAGCTTGCATTGCCTCGTGCCAGGCTGCGTGTAGGCGCGACCGTGACACATGTTGAGAAAGTAAGTTTTGCTATTAAAGGCATATGCTCTCTCCTGTGCACCGTTGAATGTGCACTGAGATACATACATAGCAGGAGAGACCAAGAGATCGAGACTTACTGTGCACGCACCTCAGTGCACATCTAATGGTGCACAACAGGAGAGCATATGCCCTTAAGGACAACATCACCAGCATAGGGAACAAGAAGAAAGAACCGGGTGAATACAATCAAGAAAACTCTTGTTATTAAGGATAGAATCTCAAAAGGAAGATTTAGCGATAAACATGTGCAAGGTTCATGAGAATTAATGGCAGCTACACATGTCCTTGGGGATTGGGGCATTGAAAAGTTAATTTACCTGGAATCAGTTATATCTTGAAACAATTTTTTGAATGTTTCGATACTTTATATTTGAAGATGGTGTAATTCAAGATTCAAGCAGACAGATTTAACCCTACAATCACTACCGGAAACCGGCACTTTGCCGAGTGCCGCAAGCTTTGCCGAGTGTATTTTATCGGGCACTCGGCAAAGACGGGTTTGCCGAGTGTTTTTTTCGGCACTCGGCAAAGATGGATTTGCCGAGTGTTTTTTTTTCGGCACTCGGCAAAGATGTATTTTGCCGAGTGCCATTTTTCGGCACTCGGCAAAATGCGTCTTTGCCGAGTGCCTTTTTTTGGCACTCGGCAAAGAGGCATTTTGCCGTGTGCATTTTTTTTGGCCCTCGGCAAATTATTTTTTCAAAGCAATTTTTGAGTCCATAAATGAATTCAAATGAAAAACTTTTCAACTACAAAGTTGTATAACTTCTCAAGATCTACAAAGTTTATTTTGATCATTTCTTCATTTGACAAAGCGACAATAACGTTGTTCATAAAATCTACATCTCTCTCATATCTCTCATATTAGTTTCATGAAAGTAGAAGAGAGATATATAAGATTTGTGAATAATGTTACTACCACTATGTCGGATGAACAAATCACCAAAATAAACTTTGTAGATCTTGAGAAGTTATGAAATTTTATAGTTGTCAACATTTTGATTTGAAATCATCTTGTCATGCAAAAAACGACGTTTCAATTTGAAAATTTTAAAATTTGAATTTTTCAAAAGACCTCGGATGGAAAAACTTCCTAAATGAAAATTGTAGATCTCCAAAAGTTATGAAACTATGTAGTTGACAACTTTTTGATTTGAAATCATCTTATCATGCAAAACTACGTTTGAATCTCTCAAATTTAAAATTCGAATTTTTCAAACGACATCGGATGGAAAAACTTCCTAAATGAAAATTGTAGATCTCCAAAAGTTATGAAACTATGTAGTTGACAACTTTTTGATTTGAAATCATCTTATCATGCAAAACTACGTTTGAATCTCTCAAATTTAAAATTTGAATTTTTCAAACGACCTCGGATGGAAAAACTTCCTAAATGAAAATTGTAGATCTCCAAAAGTTATGAAACTTTGTAGTTGACCACTTTTTTATTTGAATTCGTTTAGAGCCTCAAACAAGCAATTTACTCTCGGTTTAATATAATATATGAGGATAGATAACGGAATCTAGACACAAGTAACGGTGTAGTGCAGTGGTAGAGCAGCGACATACGAGGGAGAGGTCGTGAGTTCGAATCGCGTTAGCCGCGAATTTTGCGCAAAAAATACAGCGACTTCGATGGCCGATGGCGCTGGATGGAAGGGCGCTGGCGGCCTCCCCCAAAAAATTTTTTTTGCTATTATTTTTAGGTTTTTTCGCATTTTTATTTTACCGAGTGTAAATCTTTGCCGAGTGCTTTTTCGGCACTCGACAAAGACTTTGCCGAGTGCCCGACAAAAAGCACTCGGCAAATGCTTTTTTACCGATTAATTCTTTGCCGAGTGCGGCACTCGGCAAAGCCTTTGTCGAGTGTATTTCGGGCTTTGCCGAGTGCCGTAGGCACTCAGCAAAGCGTCGGTTTCCAGTAGTGAATAGTACCCATATAAAAAGTATAATGGGTTGCCTACTAAGCTACTATATGTGGATAATTTTTATACTCCCTCCGTCGTCTCTATAATAATATAATGAAAGTTAGTTTTTCCTAAGTTAAACCGCTCTAGGTTTGATCAAATTTATTTATTGAGAAAAATATTAACATTTATGGTATGAAAAAAGTAAACTATAAAAATGTATCTTATGTTGCTCATCTAATTATATAAACATCATCCCTTTTCTAGAAGTTTAGTCAAGCTTAGGTCGACCTAGGGCTTATTTGGTATAGCTTATAAGCTGCTTAGACCGAAACCAACAACCAAACAAGACACTTTTTGCAGTTTATTTCGGACACGCTTATTCTCACCACTCTCATTTAAACTTAAAAAAAACAAAAGCTGAATCAGACCAGCTTACACTTTTAATCTATTTATGCAACTTGTACCAAACAGGGTTCTTAAGAACAACTCAACAATCCACACCATATTCTAGAACGACTATACTATCAGAGATGCCCTGACGAGAAGACGTACGTCTATGAATAGTAGCTGGCTACTTCAAAAACCATAATTTAATTTGTACATTTTCTGCCGATGGAGAATCCGTTGAATACTTTGATATAGATATGAAGAAGTGCGCGTGCACTGTTGTCATTTTACAATTTCTTTCCTTTGCACTGCTGTTGAGAAATTAAATACTATGATAGTATGATCTCTCTGCGTGGCTCCGAAGAACTTCATCGATCGGAAACAAGTTCATATGTACTGCAAATAACAAATATCACGAAGGCTTTGCAAACGGAAACGGAAGACCAATATGCAACACAATGGTTATCTATCGTCCATCCTGTTTGTCAGGGAAATCGACCTGTAAATGAATTTATTGAAGCATATGCAAGCAATATATGTATATTCATCGCGTAGTTTTGGCGATATCGACGGCACGTTCTATCGTTGTATATTCCGCGATCCAATTGACATGCATGCAATTGCATCCACAAGCAATTAATAATATATATATATACACAATAATTCCGCTATTCACTGCTGTTCTGGATATATAGGTGAAAGCAGCAATCATAGATAGAGAAAAGACGACCATAGCTGCAGTAGATGCAAATTGCGAAGACTTCTCTTTTAGACACTAGTATGCCCGTGCTAACGCCATGAATTTATTTCAGGGATACACGTAAAAACAACTAACGATAATATTTTTTTTTCTATGCTAACACTATGGTGACCTTCGGTAGTACAAATCAAACATTTAAAAGATAATATATATATCACTAACAAAGCGTAGATGTGGTATGTTTAAGATTCACTAAAAAACAATGATACATTGAGTTAGATACATTAGCACTGATCTCATTTGAAATACATTGATAACTTCATGGGACACACTCAAAGGGTTAGAACTACAATAAGTACATTTTCTGCCAATCGTCTTCTGTACCCTAGATACAGAGACGTAAATAAGTATGTCTTGGTTGCATTGATCGCCGTGGCAAATGTTCAGCAAGGTGTGTGTGAAGGACCTTTCTACCAAAATCTTCTCTGCTTCTAGCAAGCATGAGATGGTCCAAACAATTGCGGATGGCTGCAGCTATGTTGCATTGAAGATTGAAATTAGCTTGTTCTAAATATCATACATTAAAAAATAGAGGAATTATTAATTAAATGGACTATATGAGAATTATTTACCGGGAACTTTCAATTCAACTTTCTTGAAGGATCTCACGAGAAATTGGGAAACTGCAGAGAAAGATACATTTAGTAACTTAATCATACCAAATTACCAACCGTAAAACACCACAATCATGCCAACTTTTAGTAGACACCACAATCTATATCATGACAAAGAATGTTCAGTTACTAACAAGATAGTATATTGCCCGTGCTAATGCTACATCCACATTAAATCCCAAGGCAATTGTAGGATAAATATAAAACATGCATCGGCCTCATAGGTTACACATGTCCGTGCTAACGCTACGAACCACGCTAAGTCCAAAGTTAATTTGGTATCCGTGCACTACATTCCATAAAGGCTGCTTTATTCCTAAACAAATTAATGAGAATGGTGAGATTACAAGATTTAGTAAAACATAATCAATCATGCAGTGTCAGGACATTTATAATTTGTGCCAATGCAAGATATGAATCTCTCTCCTTTATAAACCATGATATAGCAGCTCCAAGTGATACAAATTATTTTTTTTGGTAATGAACATAAGCTCAAAAGAGGAATTTCTACAAATATTTTAGCATGATAACTACACCTGAATGTGTGTTCCTGTATGGACATTTTTCTCAGTTGGTTGTCACCTACCAAAGAGACAGGCTCACTTCGTGAAATGTTGATCAAGCAGTCACCTGACCTTGATGGATGAGTCAAATGCCAAGCAGCTCCTTCTAACTTTACAACATAGTATAATGCCCGTGCTAACGCTTCGACAGCACACAATCAGACAAATCAAATAAGTAAAAGGCATACTCCTTCAAGTCTTCAAATAAATGACGTTTTGAGGTTGTCCTAAATCAAATGTTTTATACGTGGAGTCTAACTTAATTTGTATTATGTGTTAAGTTTTTGCAATTTTGCCATAAAAAGAGACTAATTTTTTTGTGACTCAAAGAGACTACTAATTTAATTCACACAAGAACACAAGCAGTTGTAGAAAAGGAAAAAAACCTGAATACAGATAACATAAGTAATCAAGCAGAGAGTCATACCATTTTCTTTGATGCACAGAAAGTTAGAAAGTTGATATAAGGCACCTGAAAGAAAAACATGAGCTACATTAGTAGGGTCATAAGATGCTCAGGAAATGCAAATGACAAAACTTGTGCACATCAGATGGCAAATAGAGCAATGAAACCCTTTATCAAACAACTCTTTCTACCTATCCATCGGTACACCTACAATATTAATTTAAACCAAGCAACAAAGGCTTACTAATATAACAGAGCAACGTGTCAGTTTTAAAAGCAGATGGGTGTACGAGGTATCTCATGTAACAATACCTCGGAGGCTTCAAGTGGAGTCTAAAACTGTGTTTTTCAAGAAGAAGAAGAAGAAGAAGAAGAAGAAGAAGAAGAAGAAATATAAGCAAAGTGAAGCGTCACCTCATCTTTCCCTGAATCAACAAAAAATCATTCTTGCTCTTAGTGTTTGACATCTCTTAGAATAAACAGAAGTTCAACCTTGTACTGACTTCAAATGATCTGAAATTTGGCAAAGTAGACCGAGAAGATCAAAACAGAGGACAGAGGAGTATTTGTTAGGGGCTGACTGAAAAAAGTGTGAAATCCAAAATGCCTTGAAAACTTTTATTCAAAAGCCACATGAGACATCATTCTTCTATAAGCCGGACCAACATGTCACGGTGAAATCTCAAAGGTAGATATTATGCAAGACAGTAAAAATATGATGAAATAGTCATGGTGCCCAAAGTTATTACACGAGAGATGTAGTATGTTTGCATCATAAAAAATTCAAAAGACAAAAGCCAACATGTCAACTATATACAACAGATAACAACCAATGAGATATTGGTTCATTTCCTGGACACCATTCGTCAACTGAAATTTATGTAAATTCTCTGCAGGGATATATGAGAAACTTGGACATAGAAAGTTCCAGTCAGTAATACATCCGTCCTCTCTCACAAGGTTACCTATGATAATACTAATATAGTGAATTTATATGACACTAAGGCAAATGTTGAAATCATGCAGGATTATACGATGGGAACATAACAGTAAGACCAAGCTTGCAATGGGATTTAGTAATGATGATGACTTTCTAAACACATGTGCAGGGACAACGTGAACCTAAAAACACATATCCATCTGAATATATCCATCTTCTCTACCGAAATGTCCATCTGAATATTCACCTGCACCACACAATTGACACGGGTTAGATTCACATGAACATATGCAACTCATTATATTTCCAAGACCAAAATTGCAACAGGAGAGCGAACAAAGGGAGTTAAATCTCTCAAATCGCTATCTCACCTCACCGCCGAGATAGCAGAGAGGTCGCTGGAGGAGGTGAGCACCGTGTCGTGGAAGGTGGACCTTCCTAGGACCCGCACCATGCTCGGATCCACCATGAGCTTCCCGCCTAGTATCTTCAGTATCGTCGTCTTGCCTACCACATGGAAAAACGAAGCCATCGCCAAGCTCGATCAAATCTGAGAGAAACAAAGGACAAGGTGGAAAGGCGTGTAGTGGGGGCGGGCTACGCCCGCTGGGACGCCGACTCACTGCGACACCACGACCGGCCCTGCCGCACCTTTGTGCGCCGTCACGCTGGGCCACCTAAGCTGGGGCTGCCCCGCCAGGATGCTGCGACGCCGCGATTGGGCCTCTGCGCCGTCGCGAGGCTATGCCGCCATGCTAGGCCTCCTCGCCATGCCGCTGTCGCCGGATTCGGAGGCCTGCTTCCGGTTCCCTGAAACCCTAACGCTAGCGCCGCCACCACCGGTGGAGCCGGTGCAGGTGCCGCAGACGCGTTCGTAGCCGGCGGCGAGGACTTCTCTTCTCGGCTCTGGCCACGCGTGGACGGCCTTGGTTGCCGCAGTGCTGGAGAAGAGTCGTGCGTGGGGGAGAGACCGAGAAGAGTCGTGCGTGGGGCAGACAGGCGTCCATTGGCGGCGGCGGTGTGGAGCGTAGGGAGTCGCGAGTGGGGCGTGTTTGAAGCCCGCGTGCGTGGGATGCAGGGCGCGGGAGTGAGAAGCCTGGCATCACACATCGAAGATCGGCCATCGGATGGATTTTGGTGTTTTATTAGCCCTTGATTTTAATGTAGACGAATTTTTGTGTGTATTTTTCTGGGTGTATAATAGTTGGAGGCTCTCAGTGGGAGACGTTTTTATAAGGAACCTAGTATAATTTTAATTGGTCCATTATAGTAGAGATTCAGCGTGTTGTGTGCTCGATTATATGCAGTGCAGATTGTACAGTGACTTGAACGTGACATATATATATATAGGCGTTACGCGGTCGCGGTCTGACGCATGCACGTACGTACATATTGTAGCTACAGGAGTGTACGTTTTAGCTATTTGTGAAGTTAGAGAGAAAATTGTGTTGGCACCAAAAAGAGTCCTAATATGGAGCGTTGCCAACAATGGATAGTACGGTAATAAAAACTAGTGAGCTCCTTATTACATTGCTGGCTGGCCCAAGTGCATTGCGTTGGCATCGATCGAGTCACATGCCAGCAATGGCTAGCACGCTCGAGGTTGCAAAGAACCTAGATTGCAGCAAGAACGCAGCGGATCGACGAAACCAATTGAGGGGCCAGTTAGGCCGATGTTGAGCCCATTCTTCGCGTGGTAGACTTCCAAACACTTTCCGAGAAAACACGTCGGGAGGAGCACGTGGAGGGTGTCATAGGGTCGGTAAGGCCGCCTAGAACGCCGTCAAATCTCGCCGAGAGACGTGACGAATACCAAGGTAGTGAGAAAGTAGGCTAAAAGAGGGTACGTGTTGTGTTTTTGACGATTGAAAATTGGAATACTCAATTGGCTGTGATCCTCTTATATATATAGAGGATCACTTTTTGTGTTTTTTTTCATGCATAATGGCAGACCTTAGGTGTCTTTTTAGAAAACATATTAGATCCAATGTCTATTATTATATTATTATTAATATGATCAGATTAGTCGACCAAATTGATGGCCAAATTCTTTCTTATTTTTAAAAGATTTTTTAGAATTTATCCTTTTTTTTTCTCGTGTGTCTAATGAGGATTCACGTAAAAGCTCCGATCCTTAACTAGAGTTTTCAAGTAGATCCGTTAGATTTTTCAAGTAATATAATAGTAATATAAGATAGGATGCCTCTTTAATCACAGCAAGCCGGGATAGAGTCTTGCTTGAGCACGGAAGCGTGCTTGAATTGTCAAATTTTTTATGCGTGTTTATACCGTGGAAATATATATCGCTTGACACGCTTATACCGAGCATGATTCTGTCGGTGTGGAGAGGAGAAGGAAATATATAGTTTAATAAAAAGAACACGTGCGACTCCATACACTACAGGAAAACGCCTCTTTGCCGACTGCTTGCCCCGGTCGGCAAAGGCATAAACCCAGTCGGCAAAGGCTTTGCCGACCGCAAAGCCACGTGGCAGTCGGCAAAGAGCAGTCGGCAAAGCCTGGGTCGGCAAAGGCGGATTTGCCGACTGCCACGTGGCACACAGTCGGCAAATCCTTTGCCAACTGCCACGCCAGCAGTCAGCATAGCCACGTGGCGCCGTCAGCCCTGACGGCAGGCTTTGCCGACTGCTGGTTCCTCGGCAGTCGGCAAAGAATTTTTTTTTCAAAAATTGTTTGCCGACTGGCTGCCAGCTAGGCAGTCGGCAAAGAAAGAAAATATTTTTTTTTGAAATGTTCTTTGCCGACTGCTTTCGGAGTTGCAGTCGGCAAAGGTTTGACCTCTTTGCCGACTGCCTCGCATTGCAGTCGGCAAAGACTCTGTCCTGGGGTTTTTTTGCCCAGCTTTGCCGACTGTAAACAGTCGGCAAAGCTGGAATTTTTTATTTTTTTGCTTTTGTTTTCTGTTTTCTCGCATCAAAACCCTGCAAAATCACAAATTATAATCCAATTTCACCAGAAGCACCGGTAGCACCATTTATATCACAATTTCATCACATTTGTCGCCAACATCACCACATATATCACAATAACGCACAACATCACATATACCTCACATATATGTCACAATAACAACCACACAAGTGCATTACAACCATCACATGAAGTCCAACACGTCGAACACCACAAATCGACGTCCATCACACGAAGTTCAACATAACAAGTCTAGGTCCATAACGAAGAAAAGAAATACATGACAACAACTTCGACGATACGGTGGATACATGATAACAGAATCGACATGTACCTAGCTCGTCGCGCCGTCCCCGGTCTCGTCGTCCGCTCCGCCCCCAGAGCCCCCAGGGTTTGCCCACGGAAACCCCCTTGGACCAAACTGAGGCGCCTGCGCGTACTGCCACTCTCCGCGCACCGGCGGCCACGAGTACGTCGGAGGAGGACCACGCGGAGTTGGATACGGTGGATAGGGTGCAGGTGGTGGATACGACATCATCTGATGGCCGGGACCTCCAGGAGACGGGTTCGAACCCGTCGACTGTACCTGCACAAGTTAAACGCCAAGTGATGTCATTAGTATCTGCAGCATGGACGCACAAGTTAAAGCAAGAGTCAATATACTCACCGGGGTCCCTCCAGGAGCGACAAGAGCAGGCACAGGAAAAAACTCTGGAGGAGGAGGCGGTGGAGCGAACATTGGAAGAGGAGGCGGTGTAGACGCCCCGGGCGTCTGCATGGACTGGAAGAAGCTGGCCATGTTCTGCATCTGAGTGTTGTAGTGCTGCTGCAGGCTTTGCTGGTAAGCCATCTGTTGCGCCATCATCTGCGCGTGCAACGTGGCGATCCTCTCCTCCATCTTGGCCTCCATCTGGGCCTGCAATATTACATCCGCAGTGTTGATTGTATGTACAGGTGCGAAACGAGTGAACGACGAACGAAACGGCACTTACCTGTGACGCTGACTGCCGCCGGGGCGCTACGGGGATGTCGCTGGAGCTCGTGGGCGTGGATCGAACCTGGGTCAGCGTAGGAACCTGGGACGGGTCGAGGGCGCTGTGGGCCATGTAGTAGCGGCCGTGCTGCTTCCCTGGTCCCAACCTCTGCAGGAGGTCTGTGTCCAGGGGCTCGGCGGTGGGGTCGAACGTCTCCCCGTAGCGCTGGCGAGCCGCGACGGTGTACTCGGTGGCCTTCTCGTAGGCGGTGGGGTTGGTGTACGCATCGGGCCCGTCCTCCGGGTTGTAGACGTTGTTCGGATCCGTCGCCTTGCCCTTGTGAGAGAGGAGGTACGCGGTGTACTCGTTGATTTCCTGCCCACCGTGCGTCTGCGTCTGCATTGAAAACACAAACATGGTTACAAGTATTGACAATTGAGCGCAAGGATTAAGACATGAACGGACGCATACCCATCTTGTCGCGAACTGGGGGAGAGGCTGATTCCCTTGGTGGTGTGACACCCCTCGCATCTGCGCGCGGCGGCCCTGACGGTCGGCGCGCCTCGCGTACGCCTCATCCGTGCGCCACATGCGCACAATCTCCGTCCAGCATTCCCTGTGGTTGTCGCACCACGACGGACACACCTGCATGACATCAAGTATTTGACATGCGAGAAGATTAGTGTAATGTTTCACTGAAGGAATCTAAACGAATGTTGTCATACTTAATTACCTGCTCGTATTGCGCTTGGGTGAGGTCGGCCTCCCTCGAGTTCATTCTCTGGCGGATTTGGGGCTTCTTGATGTTCTCTCCAAGCACGTTGGCGTGGAAGTCGCGGATGGCCTGTATGCGCGCCTCATGGTACAGATCCTTGAGACGATCTTTGCAGACCGCCTCCTGCACTCGCGCCGCCTGGACTGCTTTACCCTCCTCGCACGTGAAGAAGTCCTGCACACAGACACATCATGTAGCATTTCCTTTTTGCAAGAAGTCCAACGAATGCGTACTATTTAGCAATGCGGTGCGATGAAAGACTCACCCAAAACTCCCTCTTTATCTTTGCCGCGATGGTCTCGCCACCCTCCTCGACGAGGTAGAAGTGGGACCACTTGGTGGGCACCTTCCTCTCGCCGTTGACGTTGACAAGGCCAGGGTAGTACTCCTTAGTCAGGAGGCCCTGGATGCCATTGATATGGCGTGCTTGACCTGCTCCACTCACAATCTTCCAGGAACTGCACGAGTCATTAAGAACAATTGTTAGTCTTCAGTTCGATTTTTGACATGTCATATGAACAAGTAGTGAAATCAATAATGGTTACTTACGTCTGGCCCACGGGTGTGATCACCGGGCGCTGGTGGAATTGCGGCCGCACCCTAGGAAGCTGCATGGGCCCGCGCGAGTACACCTTGGCCACGCCTGACGAAGTCGAAGCCGTCTCGCCTGGTGTAGGCGCGTCGTCGTCGTCGTCGTCGTCGTCGCCGCCGCGCTCGTCGTCACGCGACGTCGTCCCCCCTTGCGAGGACGAGAACGGCAGCCTCCTGGTCGCCTGGCGACGTCCGCTGGGGGGCTGGGACCCCCTACTGGACGACCCGCGCACCAACACCTCCTCCTCCTCCTCGTCGTCGTCGGCGGTCTCCTGCGGGGGGACCTGGTACGCCGAGCGTACTGCTCGATGCGGCCGCTGCCGCCGTCCGCCTGGCATTTTGCCGAGTGCCTGCAATGACAAAGAACAAAACTGTTAGCATAAATAAATGACAAGTACTTGTAAAGGAACATAATAATAACAATATAGTATTACATGGCCTCGTAATTATCTCCGCGAACGGCAATATCTCGGGCGTGGAGTCGTCATCTCTATCACTATCGTCGTCATCGCTATCAATATTGTCGAGCTCCCTTAAGTCATCACTGTCATCATCCTCCTCATCGTCTCCATAGTCATCATCATGTACCTCCTCCTGGACAACTCCATCGCGCTGCATCTGCCATCGCTCAAGCATTCTTAAGTCCCTGGCATCCTGCACCTCCTCACCCTCGTCCTCATCGATTTCGTTGTCTACTTCCATGCCCATGAGCGAACCAATGTCGATCTCCAAGGTACCTTCTAGCCCCTCAGGTTGATAGAACTCATCGGTGCTTGGGTCAAAGTTGTAATCGTCGTCGTTTGGGAGAGGCGCTTTGCCGCGCGGCGACACCAAATGCATAAGGCTCCACCCCGCAAGCTTCTCGTCTTTTTGGCACGCCCATGGGAGGTAATAAACTTGCGTGGCGTCTCGGTTGGCCACAATGTAGACATCGTCTCCTTTATAGCTGGAGTCCTGTCGAATCTCGACTTGACCTATCGTAAGGTCTTTCCTCGTGATATCAGGATCGAACCAATGGCATTTGAATACCACCGGCGCTAAAGTCCCGGCACCCTTAAAGTTGAGCTCGTATATCTCTTCGACTATGCCATAGTAGTCCTTCCCATCCGTGCCGGGCGTACGAACTCCGCAGCACATGGTTTTTAGGTTGGGTCGACTCTCCTCGTAGCTTCTCGTGCGAAAGCGATAGCCATTCACATCATAAACGGTGAATGACTTCACCCTACGGGAGAAGCCACGGCCCGACGTCCAGGTTTTAGCGACCCGACGTCGCCACTTGCTCGAAACTTTCTCAAATTTTTACCACAGCCTCCGCATGCGATGACAAGACACGTCGTCAAGTTTCGTCATTTTCGGACTCCGTTTCGATTTTATAAAATTTAAAAACACTTTTCACGCGCGTGGCTCGGCGTGTTCCGACACCAACACGGTCGAAATTTCACGCGAGGCCCCGCACACGGCCTCAACATGCTCCAAACATCATGAATATCATTTTCTGAATGGCCGGATTCCATTATTTCATGTACCTGCAGTTCAAATCTGGAGCTGTCGGAAAAAATCAAAGAAACAGAAAAAATCTACGGAATATAGCAAAATAAATCAAAATGACCCCAAACTTGGAATATATCATGTAATTACTGTACCAAGCCAACACAAAAAACTGGGATCGAAAATCAAAAAAAATAAAAATTCTTTGCCGACTGCCAGGGAGGATGGCAGTTGGCAAAGCCTGCGCCTTTGCCGACTGCTGACGGAGTGGCAGTCGGCAAAGGTGACGGTGTGGATGGCGTCAATCATGGCCTGCCTTTGCCGACTGCAATTATTTGCCAACTGCCTGGCAGTCGGCAAATCCAGGCAGTCGGCAAATCCTGCTTTGCCGACTGCAGGAAATTCCAGTTGGCAAAGGGACCTCTTTGCCGAGTGTCGAAAAAAAACAGTTGGCAAAGAAAATTGCAGTCGGCAAAGAGCCAGTTTCCTGTAGTGATATGCTGCCCTGTCTTGAGGTAACAAAAGCTGTGGGTGGCGACCCGAATCCTGCCAGTGAAAACGATCTGTTCCATTCAGAGATCATCCGAGCCAGCACGGAATCGCCAGCCTTGTGCTTTTGTGGCCGCACCCTCCACTGTGTGTGTGGCGAAGGAGAGATCACACACTCTCCGTACACATTAACAATCACTAAATATTAGAAAAACCAGATGAGCTTGCTGCATGTATACTCCAAACACAGCCAGCAGGCTCGAAAAGGGCATTAAAAAAAAGAGGCCGTCTCGTTCGTTCACAGCATCAACATGTGGTTACCACTGATTTGTCGTCTCTTCCGATCCACACACGCCGCGCTGCGCTGTGATGTCTCCAAATCCGCATATGGCATCAACCCTAATAATCGTGCCTGCCTGCCGACCCTACTACCTGGCTTCCCCTGCTAGGTGCTAGCCCACCATGGCCATTATAACTGCCTAGATTCTGCTCTAATTAATCGCAATGAATCCCAGACAGCAATGGCGGTAATGCGCGCGGATAGATAGATGCCCATGCATGTGTTGCCATGGTGGCTGCTAGCTTCGGCTTGCTTGCACTGCAAATAACTGGTGATGTCATGAAGTGATGTTAACGCAAAGCGGCCGCCCGGGCGGATCGTCGTCGAGCTAGCTGTGCAAGTCCAGGCACAGGTCCATGCATGCACTTGGGTCGCAGCTGGGCTGGGCAATCGATAGATGGTCGGTGTCAAGCTGAGAATAATTCGGCAGGAGAAAGTGCAGGCGGAGTAGTGGGGGGCAGAAAGGAGACTCCGCCTGCCCTACCAAGGACGACACAATGCAACCCGGCGGATAGTTAAAGAATAGTGTATACTTTTTGAAGAAGAAACGCAGTACACACACAACCACATGCTCACGTATACACATAATCTTTATAAACATGCACGCTACCTCTATGCGTAGTTGGACCCAAAAACCATTTGCGAATAGTTGGCCGTTGTCACTATTGCATTGGCTCCCTCCTGGAAAGGAAATTCTCCCCATGCCTGATGTGATGCGTAACGCCTCCTGAGCAACTCGGACTAGATGTCATCCACGCGGAATGATGCTCTTTCCGACTGGTCCGTTCATCCGGTACAAACTCGCCTCGCCTATTCGCAGAGCCAATTAATCAAGCCTTATAGAATCAAGATATCCTGTTGGCGTCGCACGGGAGACCACACACATTTAGAGATTTTTTCTCCCCCCTTATCTTTTCTCCACAATGTTGTCCTCTCCTTCCCTCCTCCCTAGTGCCAAATCCGACACACAGCTCGGCGACCCTAGGTGCCTGCCCGGGCTTCGCCTCGGGCACATGCTAGGCCTTCGTCGCAATACGCTCCAAAACATGCAGCCTGATCAATACACATGCAAGATCTGCCTCTCTTCCAATCCAATACCTTGGCTTTCCTAGATCTAGATTTTGCATGGGAGGACTAGGTGCAACGGGCTACGATTTGTGTGCGCTACGACTTCAACCAACTTCGGTGTCATACATGGAGGTCACCACATATGGCGGCCAAAATGCCGTGGTTGTGCCTGCATCGGGTGGAGCTCGCTTGACAAGGTGGCAGCAACATGGGGTGTGGGAGGTACCATCGTGCGCCAATCGGTGGCGGATAGGGTCATATTCTGGTGGTTGAAGTTTGTAGACATGTACAATTTGCTAGATCTACAAGGGATCATGGATCCAACGTGTCGGTGGCAAGACCTTTGTTGCTGATGCTAGTGGTGGTCCCTTAGTGGGTCGTGGGATCCTTGGTTCTTGACTTCTCCTCATGCTATTTTTGTCATCTGTTGCTCACAGGCTCAGAGGTGATGTGGTATCTGGGTGAAAGCTCTATGTGGTCTTTCATTATTGTTGAAGATGGTGGTGCTATAATGTTTTGGTGCATCGTTCCCCATTTTTAGGAGGAGTTGTGAGGACATGACCCTAGAGACACATCTACATGTGAAAACCATACGTCTGGCCTACTGGTTCTAGTGGCGATGGTGTCTTGATGTTGCTATCCCCTAGGGTGTCACCTTGGTGTCATTTGGTCTAGAGTTCCGAGGTCAGAAGGGGTGTGGCTCATTTATGCTTTGGGTTGCTCATAAGAAGTTACATCTACCACATATGTGAGCCAGGCAATGATGACCTACAACGAATGCCATCTAAATCGTGATATAGTTAGTGGGTTGTTTAGTTGTTGTTGAGCTTCTACAAAGTTATGTTTTGAGTTGTGCTCAGTGATAATATGGATTGGTCATTACACCAAAGCTGAATTGGGAGAAGTGTGGCGCAATCCCCTAGTTTATTGCAACTGTTGGTGTGGTGTGCATTCTAAGCCATTTGTTTTTGTTTAATTGTGCTCAGTGCTGCAATCCTTGGTGAGTTTGTGTCAGTTGTTGGTGGGGTGATTATTACCTCCTAGCTATATCATTTTGTTGGCGTAGTTCCCCTTATAAACTGGGTCAATTTTCTTGTTCTAATAATATTATTATGGCAAAAAAAAAATTATGGTATCATTTTGAAGTAAAAATGAATACGCCACAAGCAATTCACTTTCACTCCCAACGAACACTCCGCCTATCACTAAGGCCCTGGAGTATTTGGTTACTTATATAGTGCAACTTACCTATGTTGGTAAGCATGTAGAGCTCTTATGCAGCTGGCTTGCACAATGCTCAAATAAAGTAGGCATATTGCAGCATTAGCTAATAATACGCTAGATTTGGTCGTATTTGGTAACGCAGATTTATAAAAGTTGTGGAGTAGACAAAAATGGAATCTCCTCAAACCACCACAACCCCCACCCCTTCTATTAGAACAGTGGACCTCTACTACAACATGTAGGTTAATAAATGCAACATAATATAAACAATCAAACACGATCTCATCAACATATAGCTTGCCTATGCAGGTACCAAACTCCAAGATATTGCAAATGTTTATGCTGACTTAAATTGTGTCAGCACAAGGTCTAATAACTATGGCTAATGTAAGTAACCAATCACACTAGCTCTAAATGGAATGTTGTTTATGATACCCTACCAAGTGCACGTACATGACTTTTAACGTGAATATATAGTTTCTACCACGAACGACAAACCTAGCTACCTTGAGTTCAGGACATCCTATATATACCTGATCGATCAGCATATAAGGGCGATCGAAAGTTACTATTATTACGTAGTCCTAATTTTCAGTCTTGGAGAGAAGTCTTTCTAGAAAATGTTATAGCCTTTTTGGCGCATCATTCACGAATCACGACAACCTTTCTCGCTGGGAGAGAAGGTGCAAAAGGGATTGAGGAGAGAGAAATTAAAGGAGATCATATCAATCGAGCTGAAAAGTGAAGGGGAACGTCGAGAGGAGGAACGAAGACAGAGAGGGGTGGATTGAGCGAGCGAGAGTACACTGATCACACTCGCTACAGTACGCAGTGCAGGCACCTACTTGAGAGCGACATCCCGCCCGCCCGCCCCTCCCTTTTATACCCCACCTTCTTCGATCCCATCCTCTCCCTCTCCTCACTGTCGTCTTCCCGGCAGGCTGCTGCAAGCAACGGCTGCACAGCAACGCCATTGAGGTAACTGGCTAGCAGGAGCTCCGACTAGCTCGGGCGCGCGGCATGGCGAGGCGGACGAGTGGCCCCAAGAAGAAGCTGAGGAGGGGCCTCTGGTCGCCGGAGGAGGATGACAAGCTCATCAACCACATTGCCAAGTATGGCCATGGCTGCTGGAGCTCCGTCCCCAAGCTAGCAGGTATAGTGAGTGCTAGCTAGCTACAGTAGTATATATATATTACCATGTAGACACCTTAATTAGAATTTGTTAATTCGGTTCCTCTCATATAAAGCAATGCCTATGAATGTTACTTGAATTGAATTGTGTCCAATTTGTTTTTTTGTAAGAAAAAAATATGTGAAGATGCATTGTTTGCTAGCTAGTTGAATTGATTGAAATTCGATCGTTTGTGATGTTTGCATATTATGTATTAGGTCTAGAGAGGTGTGGGAAGAGCTGCAGGCTGAGGTGGATCAACTACCTGAGGCCGGGGCTCAAGAGGGGAGCATTCTCGCAGGAAGAGGAGGACCTCATCATCCATCTCCACTCCATGATGGGCAACAAGTAGGTGGCAGTGGCTGGCCATGCACACACATATCATTAGCAGAAGCAGAGATCGCCAATTTGATTACATTTAGCTGCTGCTGATGAATGAATGATCGGCCAACCGGGACTAATTAAAATGATTTGTTTTGCACGAACAACACAGGTGGTCTCAGATTGCAGGGCAGCTGCCGGGGCGGACGGACAACGAGGTCAAGAACTTCTGGAACTCGTACATCAAGAAGAAGCTCCGGCAGCGCGGGATCGACCCGGCCACGCACAAGCCGCTCCCGCTGGCCGCCGAGGTCAGCAGGGGTGGCGCTCCCGGCGCGGGCAGCAGCCGCACGGCGGTGTTCAGGGACGCCGAGCTCATCCTGTCGTCGACGGCGACGGGCGCGGGGCAGCACATGCCGCCGCCTCCTACAACGGCAGCGGCGGAGAGCTATGTGTACAGCTACAGCCACAGCAGTGGCGGCAGCGGCGCGAGCGACGGCTCCCTGCAGTTGCTGTCGGGGTACAACAACAGCAGCAAGCAAACAGCTGCAGATCACTTGGGTGCCGCAGCCGCCGCGGGGTCGTACCTGCAGCAGCAGGACCCAGCAGCCGCCGACGCGCTGCACTGCGGCCCCTCCGGTGTCCCGGCGGTCGTTCTCCCGTCGGTGTCGAGCTCCAGCACGCTGAACTCGATGGCTGGCCTAAGCCCCGCGGCCACCACCACCACCACTGACGAACAGTGCAACAACAACTGTAGCAGCTGCAACAACAACGCGTTCGAGCTGATGTCGACGCCGCCGCACAGCCACAGCAACCACCACCTGCCGTGGCTGGAGCTGGGCACGAGCGGCTACGGCGGCGCCGCCTCCGCCGCCGTAGTGGACCACTACGGCGCGGCGCTGGACGAGCTCAAGTGGTCCGACTACGTGTTCGACGGCTACGGCGGCCAGGCGGGACAGAGCATCTACGGCGACAGCAAGGACGCCGTGCAGTTCGTGGACGCCAACGCGCTCAGCAGCAGCAGTTGGTGCTTGAATTGATCCATCGTCTGCCCAACGCGCTCGGCGGCGAGCAATTAATTAATCGGCGGACGCCGGCCAATTCCAACTCCAACCCAGACACAATTACACAAACACTTTATACGTGTGCATGTGCTCGTACGTGCCTAGCTACGATTGATTGATGATAGCTCATGCATGTTTGCATTGGTGAGCTTCTGGTTTTTGTAAATTAAATTTCGTCTTCTTCCGGATTGGTTTACCGGGCTTGCGTTGCGTGTTTCGGTGCGGTCGGTCGACATGTAGAGTGCATATGGTGACGGTGATTTCGGGGTGACGAGACATCTGTATAATGGAATATATAGAGAGAGATAAAATACAAATATATAAATGAGAGGTGTTGAATTAAATTATGTGGTTGATTAAATAAGAAAACCGTGTGATTGGTCAGTAACCTCTCTGTTTCAGCATTGGCTTTTATCATACCATGGGGTCCCCCCGTTTTCTTTTTCTTTTCGTGATGGTCCTGACGTCGCCCGTGCTTCAATTTGGTTATGATTGTATATACTACATAAAGTTTTTTTTTTTTTTGCATTCACAACTTTATCGTCTAGCTAATAATGAATATGCTTTCGTTCACAATTATAACTGGATACCCCATGGACTGTAGAAGCTGACTTCTAAAAGCTAGATTGTTACAAATTTGGTTATAGAAGCGGAGTGTTGAGGCTGTTTGACGATCCATGGATGGTAAAAACTAAGATATACAATTTTCAGTGTAAAATTACTATAGTGCCCTCATTCTTTGATTTTTACTATGGGAGAAAGAGGGGCAATATAGTCTTTTAATTAATGTCTAGGAGCTAGAAGAAGTTTGGTTCCCTTAGCTTACCAGATTATGGAATCTTGAGGTCTCTAGATCCCAGAAGCTGGCTATAAGATATGGTATTTAAAAGGTTCCTACCTAGATTCTAGAAACTAATTTCTAAAATCTGCTTTATGAATCCAAATAGAACCTTTAGTTTATCCTAAGTCAAAAATTTACTAAAAACCAAATACTCTTCAAACACAAGGTTGATGCTACTAGATACACAATGAAAACTGTAGAGAATTATCCATCCTCCCACTTGATGCGACCTTTATTTACCAACAATGACCTATATAAGACGAATGTATGGGGCTACTTGACTAGAAGTCGTCATATTTTTCATGTTAGGATCCAATCTAACCAAAAATGGCATCGAGACTCTATAAACGATGGATCAAACTTAATTAGGGATGGACTATGTTTCGTTAAGGAATTATAGAATTTTATTGAGGTTATCTGATCCCAATAGAAGGCCCTAGACCTCAACATGTTTGTTGTTTACGGCAAACTAAAACAACCCTTTGTTCTTCCTCTTTGGTGTATCTTTCTCTTATAGATATCCCGTAGAGTTAAAGTTCTCGACTTGGTATGTGTGCTCATATTTTTCTAGATTTATTCAAGGTTTTAACAATGTATATATTCTTCTAGTGGTAGCTAGATGACGTGTCCATCCACGGTAGCTCAGACTTTTGGAGATGCTCATATAGAGATAGGGTGCATGTATGTGTGCTTGTAGGGGTGAGGTGCATACGTGTTTTTGAGCATTTGTATTTGTCCTATGATTAGATAAACAAGTCGCTCATTCAAGATCCGTAAGAGCAATTCCAATAGTCTCTTTATATTCTTTTGTATTGATAGAAATAAAGATTTTAGTGAAGAAAAATATCTTCCAACAGTTTTTAGTGAAGAAAAATACCCTTCATTTGGCATCATTTGTAAATCTCAGTTCAAGTTTGGAAATATGAAATTAATTGTGACGTTGAGCTAAAATTCCATTTTTGAATTCAAATGCAAATTATTCTTTTCAACACATTAATAACTTCCTCCATGGCTCCATCCAATTTTGATCAACCTAAATGAAACGACCATGTAGAATAAAGTGGGCATGATTTTCATCGTTGCTTTAGATAATGGAGGCTGTGCAAGATGGTGGGTCGAATATGGGTGGATCCACGACGGGTTTATTGACCGGGAGATTGCCGTGGCATCAAAATCTTCTGCGAACAACGTTGTATGTAGACCAAAGCTGGAATTTCTTCTTTTGCTCAAAAAATGATGATCAAATTGGATGGAGAGAGTATTTATAATTCAAATCAGGTGATGTATTCTCATGTGGGAAGTTGGAGGTGATAAAAGATGGACTGTATAGACCATGCCACATACATCCCTGGAGAGCGGGAGCTCAGGGGAGCAAGGGATGCATCTTTGGACACAAATTCGGGTTCATGCATGTTTGTTGATTTATGCTGAAATGTCCTTATATAACAATGGATTTCCCAGCTCGAGACAGGCTTTGTTATGAATACTAAGGACCCATTTAGTTTAGCTATTTTTTTAGATGCAATAGTTGGAGTGAGAATGCTAGCAAGTTTTTATGAGCTATGTGGTTGAATAGTTCAAAATGTACTAGCTGGACAGCTTGAATTAGCTAGAGCTTTTTAATATAGGTAGCAACTTATTTTAATCAATTCAAACAAGACCTAAGTAGAATATATATACATGCATGGGCTACATGACTGTTAAATATATTTTGCCATAAAATGTAGCAAGCAGGAGGGATCAAAAGGCTTAATTTGTCAAACCACAATTGTGGCGCTGGTTGGTTAGCTTGAAAATGAGTGACAAGCAAAAATGTGGCACACATATTTGTGACGAAGTCATAACCGCCGATGTAATGGACAATATTGATGATATGACCTAAGCAAGTTCTAGAGCCCATGACTTTTATTTCATTTTTGGCATGTCAATTCGAATTTATTGGATGCTATTTAAGATTGGGACCCTAAACATCTACTATATATATAGCCTTAAACATCTTGGACAATTCAAAGCCAAACACAATTTTATGAATTAAGAATAGCGTTCATCTTGTTTAGTTATTATAATTAGAGGTGCAAGCAGAGCTGATACTGCTTTTGTGAGAATTAAACATGGACTGCTATAGGGATATAAGTGGACTAGTCCACAAACTCATATGTAAACTTAATTTTGTGGGTTGTTTGAAATTAACCATGTATCCGGGTTCTCGAGCTAACCTTCTCGGCGGCCAGACACACAGGTTGCTGTAGCCTGCTAGGCTATAGGTGTCCTGCTTTCTTTGTGCTTTCGCTATTGTTAGGTTACTATAAATAAATCCCGATGACGAAGCACTACGTCAGATTTGGACATCACTGCTGGCCTCATCACTGCCGGATTTGTGAGGACCGACAGTGATGTACCTTCACTGCCGGTTATGAGCTCGAAAATGAAAAAATGATTGGAGCTGGGTTAAAACCGGCAATGAAGCACCACATCACTGTCAATTTGTGGTTTGAACCAGCAGTATTTTGATGGCCACTCATCACTGCCGGTTGAAGCCATAAACCGACAGTGATTGGGCTCTATCACTGTCGGTTCTAGCCAAGAACCGACGGTGATAAGCCTACAGCACAAAAAGGCTGCATCCGTCCTCTTCTTCCTCCTCTCTTCCATCCCGAGAACAGAGGCGCACGTTTGGGCCCTTCCCTCCATTGTTGCGGCTGCTCTTCACCTTGAAGCTAGCGCTTGGATTTTAAAGAATGGCTTGATCTTTTTGCTTTAAGGTTAGTAACAAACATCCACTCCTTTGATTTAGTTGCTTAATTAGCTTCGTTTTGATGGCTACATTGCTTGATTCTCATTTTAGTTCTTTCTCCATTCTAGAGAGCACTTTTCCAATTGGACATTTGTGCAAGGCTAAAAAATGTGGTGAATCTATCATCCAAACGGTTGGTGTCTATGAACACTGAAGGGACCATGACGCCTAAGAGGGAGGGGGTGAATTAGGCTACTTAAAAAATCTAACTCTATACAATGGCCTCTTTTTCTAACACTAGCCAAACCTATGCAAAAGATAAACTATCTAAATGTGCAGCTATGGTTTAGCTAGTGTGTTGCTATCTTTACCACAAACGTAGTAAAGTAAACAATGTAAATGCGGAAACTAAAAAGCGAGGTAGAGATATGCAAACTCCCGTCAATGACTCTGGTATTTTTACCGAGGTATCGAGAAGCGCGCAAGCTTCCTCCTAGTCCTCGTTGGAGCCCCTCGCAAGGGCCAAGCTCCCGGTTGGGTAACTCCGTGGATAGTGAGCCTTCCCCACGTGCAAGTGGGTCTCCGACGTGCCTTCCAGCAAGCCTCTCCCGGATGCTTCCCGCCGTCTTCACTATCAAGTTTCCGGCCGAAACGCCGCGGGCCTTGTTCCCTCTAGTACACGGTGGCGGCCACACCACAAACGCGGTTGGTGTGATCTCGCAAGACTTCAAGCCCCTCCGATGTACAACACTTGTGCTCGCAAGCACGGGGTGGCACGAGGTGTATAAACCTCACTAAACACTAGGCAAACACCTAGAGCAAGCACATAAGCGGTGGTCTAATCAACCTAAGTACTTCGCAAAGCACTTATGCTAATCACCTGATAAAACACTAAGCACTATGCAAGTGGAGATCACTAAAATGGTGTATCAACACCCTTGGTATGTTTCCTCAGCTCCACTTTTCTCAAATGGCCGGTTGGGGGTTGTATTTATAAGCCCCACTGAGAAAGTAGCCGTTGGGGTCGAATTCCCGCAAATCTGCTACTGATTGGACGCTGAATCGTCCTGACCGGACGCGTCCAGTCGTCCCGACCGTTGTAGCCGCGAACTGCCTATCGGACGCTGCCAGCGTCCGGTCGCCTGCCACCGGACGTGTCCGGTCGTAGTTTCGCGCGCCTGGAACCTCTCTGTACTCGATCGGACGCTGCGTTTCTGCGTCCGATCGGTTGCCGCCAGCGTCCGGTCCTCGTGTCCGGTCGCCTGTCTGCCGAGCCACCGGTCCAGCGTTCGGTCGCGCTTCCAGCGTCCGGTCCAGCGTTCGGTCGCCTCTGCGAGCTCGTTTCTTCGCGATCTTGCGTACGGCTTGGTTCCTATCTTCATGCTTGGACTTTGCTTGATATCTTGGGTCTTCACTTATGCTTCTAAAGTCTTGCTTGAGGTGTTGATCATCGGATCATCACGTCGCCTTCGTCCAAGTCACGTCTTGCACCCTATTGGACTACAAAACAAACACTTGCAAATTCATTAGTTCAATTTGGTTGTGTTGGTCATCAAACACCAAAATCCAAAGTAAGTGGGCCAAGGGTCCATTTTCCTTACAATCTCCCCCTTTTTGGTGATTGATGACAACACGACCAAAGCAAGCAAATAGTAAAAATTTTGAATTAAAAAAATATCTACTTGCTAGGATGCAATGCAAGGGGCAACGTTATATGATTCTAAGAGATACTACTTGAAAGACTATGATACCAATTGAAGACCTAACTTGCCCTTGCAAATGTCCCCATGTGGCATTATGGATTAAAGTCTTGCTTCCTATAAATTCTCCTCATTACTCAGATTAATCCATAATCCACTATCCTCCCTTTCTCAGACCATTACTATTTGTAGACATTAACTTAATGCTTGCCTTTGGTCCTCCAAATTCTCCCCCTTTGGCATCAAACACCGAAAAGGAAGACATTAGTAGCACAAGGGAGGGTCAAACTTTGTGATCCTTTGTGTATAGAGTGAAATGGATCACAAAATTTGACTCTCACATTATATAGACTAAGCTCCCCCTAAAAATATGCATACATATGGTAGAAAGCAAAGCATATGCATAATTAGCAATTTATTGCACAAGAGAGTTTAATCTATATAACGCATGGAGAAAGCATATAAAAAAGAAATGTAATCAACATGATGATGCCAATTGAAGAATGATGCTTAACTCCGGGGACACCAATTTCCTTACAATGAGACTACTACACAAGTGATAGGTTTGAAAAATTGATACCATTTGAAAAAGTGTTAGTCTCAAAGCATCCAAGTTGTAGAAATACCCCCCTAAATATGTGCACATAAATGTAGAATACTTTGTAGAAATCATGCACATTGATTTTAGAATAAAAAATACCACTTGAAAGATGACATCTCATGAATATGAGAATCATTTTCAAAGAGATATCCGGGAGAGATTATCTACAATTTGGACTTTGGCACATATTAGATGAACAAAAGTAAGACAAGCTATGTGCCGTGCTTCTAAGCAATTTTAAACCATGTAGGTTTGCTCTAAGGGTTGATAATGTAACCGAGCAAGCCTACCATATGATGTACCTATTGAATGCATGACAGAAGATTTAAGCAAGTAAATGCAAACATAGGTATTAAAGATAACTAGATGCTTTAAGAGTATATCAATTGAAGGACAAAACCAATTGAAATGAATACTAATTGAAAGTAATGACGTCTAGTTACCTAACATGGGAAAGGGAATTTGGGTCCATAGTATTCACTAACCTACTTGGCAATGACTTTGTCCATCAAGATGCACCCCATGAAATGCACCCATACTTTGCCAAGTCTCCAAATTCCCCGAGGTCCGACGAACTTCTCATTTCCCTTTCGGGATCCAAACCTTTTTGGTGCTCTTCATGTTGGAAATGATTTCCTTTGGCACCCAAAGGCGTTTGACCCCATTGTTGGCTTGCTTGTTCACCTTGATGGCCACCACCTTGTCATTTTTCTTCTTCTTCAAGAGATAAGGTGTGGAGGCCTTCTTGTCCACCTTGTTGGTGTAGGTGTTGGAGAGCTTGCTTGTTTGCTTTTTCTCCTTCTTCTTTGCTCCTCCCCCATTCTTCACCTTGCACTCATAGGACTTGTGACCTTCCTTGTGGCACACGTAACAAACCACGGTTTGTCCTTCATCAAACTTCTTCACTCCCTTGACGGTGTTATCTTGATGAAGTTGGGTTTGCTTCGCCTTGCCTTTCACTTGAGTCAAGTCCTTGGTGAGGCGAACTACTTCTTGCTTGAGTTGCTCATTCTCCTTTACAACCTCTTGTGTGCATGTATCTACAACAATTTTCTCAACACAAACTTGGTTGTACAAAGGTGAGTCTAAACATAGATCATTGCAAGAAGTAGAGACATCCTTTTTAATTATGTCATTTCTTTTAGATGCCTTGGTGGGGGTATTTTTGACGGCCTCAAGATTAACAACTTTATTTGTTAGCTTATCACAATGTTTGCCCATGATTTCCATTTTAGCAAGCAAACTTTGGTAATCATTTAGTGAGCTAGCTAACTCT
This sequence comes from Miscanthus floridulus, assembly GCF_019320115.1. Lineage (NCBI taxonomy): Eukaryota > Viridiplantae > Streptophyta > Magnoliopsida > Poales > Poaceae > Miscanthus > Miscanthus floridulus. The sequence continues at coordinate 142,458,914 of NC_089582.1, forward strand.
TCTTTTAATTTTTCATTTTTTTTCAAGTTGCTTATCATTAATTGTGCATGCACTTGTTATTGCATTAGCCTCAAGTTGCTCAATTTTAGTAGATAGTTCAACATTGAGATTTGCAAAGTTTTCATATTGTTCAAGCAAATTTTTGTATGCTTCTTGTGAACTACCTAGCCCTTCTTTTAAATTTTTGAGCTTCTTTTGTTGACTAGTGTAAACTTTAGCATATTTAAGATTTTGTTGCACAATTGTATTATAAGAAGGCAAATCATCATCACTATCGCTCTCACTAGAGGAAGAGCTTTCATTACCTCGTGCCATAAGGCACACACGAGAAGAGCTTGATGATGAATGCTTGCGGCTTTGCCTCTTGTGATGGGGTTCTTCTTCACTTGAAGAGTCATCCCATGATCTTATTGATGTGAGGGCTTGATTCTTGCATGCCTTCTTCTTTGTCTTGGGTGTGGGCTTGTTTGGACAAACTTCCACAAAGTGCCCTAACTCGCCGCATCCATAGCATCCTCTCTTTCTTTGCTCATTTCTTTGATTGGTGAAAATGAGATCTTGAATTTGGATGGGCACACCCTTGACATTGAACCTTTGGATCATCTTCTCCACCTTGTTGATTAATTTGATTGATTCTTCATCAAGGTCGGAGGTGGAGGAGGAAGATTGATCATCATCACTTGAATCATCATCATCATCATCATCATCCTCATCTTCTTCACTTGAGGAGCTTGAGCTTGAGCTTGACTCACCTTTCTTGCCCTTCATCTTTTTCTTCTCACTACAAGCGAGAGCTTTGCCTTTGCTTGATGAAGATGCTTCTCCTTGACCCATCTTACGTGACATTTCAAATGCCACTAGCTTTCCAATGACAATGCCTGGGGTCATAGTGCTCAAGTTCTCCATGTTGTGAAGGATGGTGATGATGCTTGCATATTTATTTTGTGGTAGAACGGAGATGATCTTCCTCACGATGTCCGCATCATCTAGCTTTAATAATCCTATTGAATGGAGCTCATTGATGATTAGATTCAATCGAGAATACATATCACGAACAAGCTCATCATCATTCATAGCAAAGGAATCATAATTTTGCTTGGCTAGACAATGTTTTTGCTCACGGACATTACTTGTGCCGTCATGGAGCTCTTGGAGTTTTAACCAAATTTCATGTGCCGTATTTAAGGTGAACACTTGGTTAAACACATCCATGCTAAAAGATTCAAACAAGCAATTCTTAGCTCTAGCATTGAAATGCATTTCTTTTTCGTCACTCTTTATGGGTTTTTTGGGATTCTTGATGGGTTTCATCCCGTCATGAGTGACTCTCCATACACCCAAATCAACCGCCTCAAGGTGGCAAGCCATTCTAGCTTTATAGTATGGGAAGTTAGTGCCGTCAAATTGTGGAGGCCTAGTGGTATCCATCCCAACCACTCTACAATAGCGTCGGCTCAACGGTGATTAAGCCAAAGGTCCAAATATGAGCCAACCAGCTCTAATACCAATTGAAGGGGCCATGACGCCTAAGAGGGGGGTGAATTATGCAACTTAAAAAATCTAACTCTAAACTATGGCCTCTTTTTCTAACACTAGCCAAACCTATACAAAAGATAAACTATCTAAATGTGCAGCTATGGTTTAGCTAGTGTGTTCCTATCTCTACCACAAACATAGTAAAGTAAACAATGTAAATGCGGAAGCTAAAAAGCGAGGTAGAGATATGCATACTCCTGTTAATGACTCTGGTATTTTTACCAAGATATCGAGAAGCGCGCAAGCTTCCCCCTAGTCCTTGTTGGAGCCCCTCGCAAGGAATCCCTCGCAAGGGCTAAGCTCCCGGTTGGGTAACTCCATGGATAGCCTCGGGCCTTCCCCACGCGCAAGTGGGTCTCCAACGTGCCTTCTGGCAAGCCTCTCCTGGATGCTCCCCATCGTCTTCACTATCAAGATTCCGGCCGAAATGCCACGGGCCTTGTTCCCTCCAGTACACGGTGGCGGCCACACCACAAATGCGGTTGGTGTGATCTCGCAAGACTTCAAGCCCCTCCGATGTACAACACTTGTGCTCGCAAGCACGGGGTGGCACGAGGTGTATAAACCTCACTAAACACTAGGCAAACACCTAGAGCAAGCACATAAGCGGTGGTCTAATCAACCTAAGTACTTCGCAAAGCACTTATGCTAATCACCTGATAAAACACTAAGCACTATGCAAGTGAAGATCACTAAAATGGTGTATCAACACCCTTGGTAAGTTTCCTCAGCTCCACTTTTCTCAAATGGCCGGTTGGGGGTTGTATTTATAAGCCCCACTGAGAAAGTAGCCGTTGGGGTCGAATTCTCGCAAATCTGCTACTGACCAGACGCTGAATCGTCCTGACCGGACGCGTCCGGTCGTCCCGACCGTTGTAGCCGCGAACTGCCGATCGGACACTGCCAGTGTCCGGTCGCCTGCCACCGGACGCGTCTGTCGGATACCGTGAGAAGGGGTACCCTAAGCAAGATCCAAAAAAAGACTGCTTAGACTTCGTAAAGATCGAAACCAGCTAAACGCTGCTGGCCTCGGCCGATTCTCCGACTCGCCCGAGGCCCCATCACCGCGGGCCTCGGCCGATTCTCCGACTCGCCCGAGGCCCCATCACCGCGGGTCTCGGCCGATTCTCCGATTCGCCCGAGGCCCCCTCACCGCGGGCCTCGGCTGATTCCCCGCCAAAGGCCTCGGCCGGGCCACCGACCCACCGTCTCGCGCAAGGCGGGCTCGGCAGCACTCCGCTACCTCTTCCTTCTCCCGTCCCTCTGGCAAAACGTCGTGTCGCATCAACTCAGCCAACTGCTGCCCCTGACAACAGCCGCATGCCTGGCACAGTACAGCAGAATGGCCGATGGGACAGGAGGCAGGACTGGGCAGGGGTTACCCGTCACTATGCTATCCACCATGCACATGGTTGACACCCATGCCTCACTGTGCTGCCAACTCTTGCTCCGAGAACAACGCAGCATGGGGAGCCACGTCTGGGCTACTGTGGCCTCGGAATCAGTACCCAGGGCTAATAACTCCCCCAAGGCCTCGACAGTTTGCTTCACGGGCTCGGTAGCCTGAGGGTCCATGACCACCGAGCCCCCCACGATGGCTCGGCCTCGGCATCTGCAGAGCCGCTGCTCCCTACGACGTCATTACACGGTGGCCAGCACGTCGCCCGCCATGTCCTGCGTCAAGCCATACCGGAGCCCCACGACGCACAAGATCGAGTATGACCAGCATGTCACTTCCGCACGACAAGGATGGGGCCACTCCATCGACCATACCACAACAGTGGCCGGCTAGAGAGCTCGGACACGCCACCCCATTTATAGAAGCGCTATGTAGCAACCTATGTACGGTCCCGGTCCTCCCTTAGAGTATAAAAGGGAGGGACTGGGGCCATTTCTAGGGGGAGGAAGCAGAAAGACGAACACACCGATAGAGCTACACACTTCCACGCTGCTTGGGAACAATGTCTCAAGCAGTCCGCACCATCCTCACCGAGACCTGGGGCTAGCTCCCTCTCTCACCTAGCTTGTAACCCCTACTACGAGCACTCCGGTGCAAGGAATACAAGATCGATCTCTCAGACTGGACGTAGGGCCTCGATTGCCTGAACCAGTATAAACCTTGTGTCTCTTTGCATCACCATCCGGGATTAGGGGCACGCAGCACAAATTCACTCGTTGGTTGAGGGACCCCCGGTTCCAAAACACCGACAGTTGGCGCGCCAGGTAGGGGCCTCTGCGTGTCAGCTTCGTCATCCTAGCAAGTTCCGGATGGCAGACCACATACGACCATTGCATCTCGGCACCGTAGTTTGGTTCGGGAGCCTAGAGTTCATGTCTCTAGGGCATGAGTACGACATGGTACTCCTCACTCCTCGAGCCCCACCGTCCGATGATGAAGTCACACCCCGGCAGCCCAGGCGTAGGCGGTGCCCGGGCGGCCGCTCTCGCCACGCTCACCAGGCACGACGCGAGCAATGCCGCCCCGACGCTACGCGAACCCGGGGCGGCACGCCACTCCCCGCCGATACCCTACGACCAGCTGTTGGTACGGGGTCCCTGGCTGGGGACCTGTCTGGCCTGAGCATGGACAAAGGAAAATCGCCGGTGGCTCACGCCGATGCCCAGTCATCTAGCTCCGCTCCACCACTCCCTGAAGAGCCGACCCCGGCGGGGCAGAATATGGAGACGGCACTGTCCCCATACCCCTTTGGGTTGAGAAATGCCGCCGCCTCTTATGCTTACGCTTACGCTGCCGCTCACGAGCACCCCTCGGAACGCCGCCAGCGCTTCGCTCTCGACCTGAGCACCCACTCCGACCCCTCGGACGAGGACGAGGCATGGCCCGGGGTGGATTTCTCCGAACTCCACAACCCTGGGGCCTTGCGCCAATTCTTGGCCGCAAGCGACTACTGCCTCGGCTATTCCGACTCCGACGACGAAGGGACTTACGATCCATCCCGCGAGTGCTTCCACGTCGGGCTCGGGATGCCAGCGGCGGGCGAAGAGGAAGGGAGGACAGGCAACCCTTCACCGATCCGGGCAGGGGCGGGTGATGCCACACCTCCGCGTCTCGAAGCCCCGACAGCGCGGAACGAGAATCCCGTTCGCGGGGGGCATCGTCGCCCAGACCTGGAGCAGCTTCGCGAGCTTCAGGCCAAGGTCGAATAGGACCGACTCCTTCTGCAACAGCTTCGGGACACTCTCGAGCAGGAGCAGCGAGGGCGCGGTGAGGGCGGAGGAGCCCGAGGGAGGGCCCGCGACGTCCATCACCGCATCAACGACAACGAGGGGGGAGGGCCACCCCCAATCTTTAATCGCGCTAGCCAGAATGTCGCAGCGGCTGCGATGCTGGTTCGAGCGATGCCCGAGCCCTCTACCACCGAAGGGCGACGGGTCTGCGGAGAGCTCCGCGACCTCCTCGAGACCGCAGCGGTGCAGCAGGCCGAAAGTTCCGCCTCTCGCCGGCGCGGAGGCACTTCGGAGCAACCCACGGCGTGACCTCGCCGGGGCCAGGATACCTCGGTCCGTCCCGAGCCCGCTCGCGCACCGACGGCCGACGGAGCCCCCTCGGTGCGCGATCGACCTAGGGACCAACGCGAGGCACAGGGCGACCACGAAGTAGTTGGCAGGCGACGGCGCCACGACGGCAGAGCCGCCCGGGGCTACCACCCACACCGAGGCGGTCGCTACGACAGCGGTGAGGACCGCAGTCCTTCCCCTGAGCCGCTAGGACCTCGGGTCTTCAGCAGGGCCATCCGCGTTGCTCCTTTCCCCGCCCGGTTCCGACAGCCGGCCAACCTCGCGAAGTACAGCGGCGAGACCAACTCGGAACTCTGGCTCACCGATTACCGCCTGGCCTGCCAGCTAGGTGGCGCGGACGATGACCTGCTCATCATCCGCAATCTCCCTTTGCTCTTGTCGGACTCAGCGCGAGCCTGGCTGGAGCATCTCCCTCCCTCGCAAATCCACGACTGGCGCGACTTGGTTAGGATCTTCATCGGGAACTTCCAGGGCACATACGTGCGACCTGGGAATTCCTGGGATCTTAAGAGCTGCCGCCAGAAGCCGGACGAGTCTCTCCGAGACTTCATCCGGCGCTTCTCCAAACAGTGCACCGAGCTACCCAGCGTCGGCGACTCGGAGATTGTCCAGGCTTTCCTCTCTGGCACCACTTGTCGGGACTTGGTCCGAGAGTTAGGACGCAACGTCCCGCGCTCTGCCGCCGCACTCCTCGACATCGCCACCAACTTCGCCTCGGGCGAAGAGGCGGTGGGGGCCATCTTCCCCAACAACGACGCCAAGGGGAAGCAGAAGGACGAGGCCCCCGAGGCCTCGCCCGCCCGCGTCCCCAAGAGAAAGAAGAAGGGTCGCCCGGGGAAGCAGGAGGTCCTCGAGGCTGTCCATGTCGCCACAACAGATCGCAGGAATCCCCGAGGCCCCCGCGGCCCCGGGCTATTTGACGACATGCTGAAGAAGCCCTGCCCTTACCATCAAGGTCCCGTGAAGCATGCCCTCGAGGAGTGCACCATGCTCCGGCGTTACTACGCCAGGCTTGGGCTCCCCGACGACGATGAGGCCAGGAAAAGGGGCCCCGACGAAAGGGACGGTGATAAAGATGATGGGTTCCCCGAGGTGCGCAACGCCTTCATGATCTTTGGTGGACCCTCGGCATGCCTCACGGCGCGCCAGCGAAAGAGGGAACACCGGGAGGTCTTCTCGGTCAGGGTAGCCACCCCCCGGTACCTCGATTGGTCTCGGGAAGCAATCACCTTTGATCGGGATGACCACCCCGATTATGTTCCAAACCCCGGGCAGTACCCGCTTGTCGTCGACCCGATCGTCGGCAACACCCGGCTCACCAAAGTGCTCATGGACGGAGGCAGCGGCCTCAACATCCTCTACATCAACACTCTGGAGCTCCTGGAGCTTGACCAATCGTGGCTCCGAGGCGGTTCCGCGCCCTTCCACGGCATCGTGCCAGGAAAGCGCACGTGACCCCTCGGGCGCATCGACTTACCCGTCTGCTTCGGCACTCCCTCCAACTATCGCAAGGAGGTCCTCACCTTCGAGGTGGTTGAATTCAAGGGGGCTTACCACGCCATCTTGGGGCGCCCGTGCTACGCCAAGTTCATGGCGATCCCCAATTACACCTACCTCAAGCTCAAGATGCCAGGCCCCAACGGCATCATCACCGTCGAGTCCACGTACGAACATGCATACGACTGCGACATCGAGTGCGTCGAGTACGCCGAGGCCATCGTGGAGGCCGAGACCCTCATCGCCGATCTCGACCAGCTTGGTGGCGAGGTTCCCGACGCCAAGCGGCGCGCCGGGACCTTCGAGCCCGCGGAGGCTGTCAAACCCGTCCCCGTCGATCCCGCCATCCCCGACGGCTGAGAACTGAAGATCAGCGCCACCCTCGACAGCAAGTAGGAGGCCGTGCTCATCGACTTTCTCCGTGCGAACGTCGATATGTTCGCATGGAGTCCCTCGGACATGCCGGGCATACCAAGGGAGGTCGCCGAGCATGCCTTAGATATTCGGGCAGGCTCCAGGCCGGCAAAGCAGCGCCTACGCCGATTTGACGAGGAGAAGCGCAGGGCCATCGGCGAAGAAGTGCAGAAGCTCATGGCCGCCGGGTTCATCAAGGAAGTATTCCACCCAGAGTGGTTGGCTAACCCTATATTAGTCAGGAAGAAAAGTGGCCAATGGAGGATGTGCGTGGACTACACTGGTCTAAATAAAGCGTGCCCGAAAGTCCCATTCCCACTACCACGAATTGACCAAATCGTCGACTCCACTGCAGGATGCGAAACCCTCTCCTTCCTTGACGCGTATTCCGGTTACCACCAAATCAAGATGAAAGAGTCCGACCAGCTCGCGACTTCTTTCATCACTCCATTCGGCATGTACTGCTACATAACCATGACGTTCGGCCTCAGAAACGCAGGGGCTACTTACCAACGGTGCATGATCCAAGTCTTTGGTGAACACATCGGACGAACCGTTGAGGCCTACGTAGATGACATCGTAGTCAAGTCCAGGAAGGCCGGGGATCTCGTCGGCGACTTGGAGATTGCCTTCACATGTCTTAGGGAGAAGGGCATCAAGCTCAACCCCGAGAAGTGTGTCTTCGGGGTTCCCCGAGGCATGCTCTTGGGATTCATAGTCTCGGAACGTGGGATTGAGGCCAACCCGGAGAAGGTCTCGGCCGTGACCAACATGGGCCCGATCCGGGACCTCAAAGGGGTGCAGAGGGTCATGGGATGCCTTGCGGCCCTAAGCCGCTTCATCTCGCGCCTCGGCGAAAAAGGCCTGCCCCTGTACCGCCTCTTGAGAAAGTCCGAGCGCTTTTCTTGGACCACCGAGGCCGAGGAAGCCCTCGCCAGGCTCAAAGCACTGCTCACCACCCCCCTCGTCCTGGTTCCACCCACCGAGGGCGAGCGCCTCTTACTCTACGTCACTGCGACGACCCAAGTGGTCAGCGCGGCCATAGTAGTCGAGAGGCAGGAGAAGGGACACGCTCTACCCGTCCAACGACCTGTTTACTTCATCAGCGAAGTGCTCTCCGAGACTAAGACGCGTTACCCCCACATCCAGAAGCTTGTTTACACCGTAGTCTTGGCTAGACGCAAGCTGCGTCACTACTTCGAGTCCCACCCGGTGACCGTGGTGTCGTCTTTTCCTCTAGGAGAGATAATCCAAAACCGGGAGGCCTCGGGTAGAATAGCCAAGTGGGCTGTCGAACTCATGGGGGAAACCTTGTCTTTCACGCCTCGGAAAGCGATCAAATCACAGGTCCTGTCCGACTTTGTAGCCAAATGGACCGACACACAGCTGCCACCCGTTCAGATCCAATCAGAATGCTGGACCATGTACTTCGACGGGTCTCTGATGAAAACCGGGGCTGGCGCGGGCCTGCTCCTGGTCTCGCCCCTCGGAGTACACATGCGCTACATGATCCGGCTTCACTTCGCCGCCTCCAACAATGTCGCCGAATACGAGGCCCTCGTCAACGGCCTGCAAATCACCATCGAACTTGGAGTGCGACGTCTCGACGTACGGGGTGATTCGCAGCTCGTCGTCGATCAGGTGATGAAAGAGTTGAGCTGCCATGACCCCAAAATGAAGGCGTACTACGCGATAGTACGTTGCCTGGAGAGCAAGTTCGACGGTCTCGAACTCAACCACGTTGCACGAAAGTTCAACGAGGCCGCGGATGAACTAGCAAAGATGGCGTCGGCACGGACCCCGGTTCCCCCGAACATCTTCGACAGAGACCTCCACAAGCCATCCGTCGACTACGCCTCAGCGACGGAAGAGGGCCCGTCAGCCGAGCCCACCGCAGGGCCCGACGCCCCCTCTGCCACCGAGACCTCGCCCACCGGGCCCGAGGCCATGGCGATTGACGCAGAACCCCCCGAGGCCGATCAAGGAACGGACTGGCGAGTCCCTTTCCTTGATCGCCTCGTTCGAGGAGAGCTTCCTGCTGACAGAACCGAAGCCCGGCGGCTTGCGCGACGCGCCAAGACTTACGTCCTCTACGACGGCGAGTTGTATAGGCGTAGCCCATCCGGTATTCTCCAACGATGCATCACCGCCGAGGCTGGCCAATCCTTACTTTGGGACTTGCACGCGGGAGTCTGCGGGCACCACGCGGCGCCTCGGGCGCTCGTGGGTAACGCCTTCCGCCAAGGTTTCTACTAGGCGACGGCGGTGGCCGACGCCACGAGGCTAGTACGCTCCTGCGAGGGATGCCAGTACTACGCTCGACAGACGCACCTCCCGGCCCAAGCCCTCCAAACCATCCCCATCACATGGCCATTCGCTGTATGGGGGCTAGACATGGTTGGGCCTCTGCAGAAGGCACCCGGGGGCTATACCCATCTGCTGGTAGCTATCGACAAATTCTCCAAATGGATCGAGGCTCGTCCGATCGCTCATATCAAATCCGAGCAAGCGGTGCTGTTCTTTACGGATATCATCCACAGGTTTGGGGTTCCTAACACGATCATCACTGACAATGGGACACAATTCACCGGTCGCAAATTCCTAACTTTCTGCGACAACCACCACATCCGGGTGGCCTGGTCGGCCGTAGGGCACCCAAGGACGAATGGCCAAGTAGAGCGTGCCAATGGCATGATCCTACAAGGCCTTAAGCCAAGAATATTCAATCGGTTGAAGAAGTTTGGCAAGAAATGGCTTGCCGAACTCCCGTCAGTCATCTGGAGCCTAAGGAATACCTTGAGCCAAGCCACGGGATTCACACCGTTCTTCCTGGTCTATGGAGCCGAGGCCATCCTCCCCACTGACTTGGAATACGGTTCCCCGAGGCTACAGGCGTACAACGAGCAAAGCAACCGCACTACCCGCGAAGACGCCCTCGACCAACTGGAGGAAGCCCGAGACGTCGTGCTGCTACACTCAGCCAGGTACCAGCAAGCCCTACGACGCTACCAAGCCCGGCGCGTCCAAAGACGAGACCTGAAGGTAGGCGACCTGGTGCTGAGACGGAGGCAGAGCAACAAGGGCCGCCACAAGCTAACCCCACCCTGGGAAGGGCCGTACATCGTCGCTCAAGTGCTAAAGCCCGAGACCTACAAGTTGGCCAACGAGAAGGGCGAAATCTTCACAAACGCTTGGAACATAGAACAGCTACGTCGTTTCTACCCTTAAATTTCCAAGCGTTGTTTACATTGTTTCTCGAAATACAATAAAGAAGCGTTCTTAGTTGTTATAATCTTTCGAGGAACCCCCCCTTATAGACAAGTCGATTGTATAGAACCTAAGGACCGCACGATCGTCTCAAGGGCGAAAAGGCCGGCCGAGCCGTGAGAACGACCCACGCCTCCGGGCTACGGCAGCTCCCTCACCACCTCTTCACCCAAAGGACAGCGTAGGCTCCGAGGAAGTTCTATGCAGAGAGCTTGTCTATCAATAGGGGCTCGACGTCACAATAGCGCTATAAGGGGGACTCGGCTCTGCCTCCGCAAAGCCGAGCCCCCCTCGGGGGCTAAAAAGGGGGAACCCCCTAAGTCCCGAAACCCCCTAAGTCTCGAACACCGTTTGTTAATGGTCTTTCAAAAAATTTGTACGCCAAACTCTCTCGCGCTCCGGCGGGACCCTCACAAGAAACCCAAAGACCAAAAGTTTGTCTGGAGGCCAAAGGGCCGGTCGAGATGTGAGAACGGCCTACGCCTCTGGGCTACGGCAGCTCCCTCACCACCCTTCGCCGAAGGACGGCTTAGGTCCCGAGGGTTTTCTTTGCAGGTTCCCAAGATCGAGACAGAGGGCACAGGCTCGGAAGTAGAACAGAAAACGATTAAAAGACGCACGTACGCAAATACTTTACAGGCCTCGATGGCCACAAAGACGTCACGGTATGACAACTAACCCAATCCGGTTACATGACCCCTTTTGGCCCAGATCAAAGCTCAAGGACCGGCGGCCAGCGCGGGAGGGACCACCTCTTCTTCAAATAGATGGGCCAGCGCTGTGCCAGGTGCCTCGGCCGCCTCCAACAGCTTCACGACCTCCGCATCCGCCTCCTCGTCATCTTCTGGCAACATGTAGCCGTCGCTGACGGCCTCGAGGTTGATGGCGTAGTGCGAAGAGACGACGGCCAGGGCGCGCTTGACACCCGTGTGCAACGCCCCCCGGAGCCTCTCATGGACGCGGCCGCTCAACGCAATCAGACGGCTCCCAAGGGAGCTGGCCGATTGGACCTCCTCGACGTCCAGGGCCTCGTAGGTGGTACGAACAGCGCTGCACAGTGCCTCGTGCTCCCGGACCTCAACATCCAGCGCCGCTTGCGCTGCGACGGAGGCCTCAGCCGCCTGGGAAGCCTCTTTCTCCAGATCTACGTCGCGACAAGGGGTCAGGAGTCAAACGCGAACCAGAGCAAATGGAACAAGGAACATGGTTCAGCGGAACTTACCCTCGGCCTTGCTCTTCCAGGCTGAGACCTCGACCTGAGAGGCCTCGACCGCCTTGGTAGCCTCTGCCAAGGCGACTTTCGTCGCCTAATGCTCGCTCTGCTCCGCACCCAGCTGCCCGGCTGTGACCTTGGCAGAGGCCGTCGCTTCTTGGGCCCGAGACCGGAAGGAGTCTCGCTCCTTCTCCAGTTCCTTGATCTTCTCCACCAGAGGGGCGGACTGCTCCTTAGCCATGGCCAACTTGGCCTGAATGTCAGCACAACGAAGGCGGAGGTCCTCCACTTCCGCACTCCGTGCCGACAATAGCCCCTAGGCATCGGCAAGCAGGCCCTTTTGCCACCGGAGCTGGTCCCAGATATCCCTCTCATTTCGTAGGAACACCGATTTCCCAAGGGATCGGGTCTCGAGCTCCTAAGGAGGCAAAACAAAAAAACGCACATCAAACACTGCGAGGGGGCTCGGAGAGAAAACAACGCTGCACGAGAGAGGAAAGTACTTACCAGTGTGACACCGGGCAAGTCCCGCCCCATAATAGTCATCGCTGTCTGCAGCGACCGCACTGCCAGTTGGCGGTACTGCTCGAGGGTGTCCCAATGCCCCCCCTCTGCGGTATCTTCAAGGGCGAACACGGGCTCCCCCTCGGGGTCAGCCCGGTTCCGCCAGAAAACATGCGGGAAGTTCCACCCATGGGGCTCGGGCCGTAGCCGGACAAGAGCCGAACTCCCCTCGGCGGGATCTGGGACTGGCTGCTCCACGGTACTAGCCGCCTCGACGTCCGCCGCCTCCTTCCCTTGGGAGGAATCATCAGACGAGATTGTCTAAACCAGGGGCGGCGCCAAAATTTGCCCCGTCTCCACCTCCATCGCCTCGGTCTCGACGGACCTGGGGGCTCTGGCCTCCGCCATCTCTACCTCGATGGCCCCGGCGTCCACCGCCCTGACGTCGGAGGTCTTGGGGGCTTCAGCCTCACCCTCAATGGCCTCGGCAATAGCAGACGCCCAGCCTCCTTCGCCCCAAGACCCACAACATCACGAGGCACGGGCTCCTCCTTCTCCACTCGCTCCGCGGCCGCCTCGGCCCCCTTTTCCTGGGCAGCCGCCTCCTCCGAAACGGCCTCGCCCGACGCCACGCCGCGTCGTACGCCAGCCTGCGCCTCCGCTGCCTGATGGGCGGAGGAGCTAACGTTCACCTTGAGCGCCTTACGGGGCGCCAAGGGAGGATCTTCCACCAGAAGCGTCTGGCTGGAAGAAAAGACACTCCCAAGGTCAGCATGCAACCAAGGGGCAAACAAGAAGTACTACGGACTCCACCAGAGAAGACGCTTACCGTGACCGGGGATGCAGCCGCTTCGACACCGCCAGCCTCCTCTGCAACGGCGGCGGTGGTGGCAGCAGCGCGGCCTCGGTGTCCACCAGTGCCAGCTGGCCTCCGTCGGACCCCGGCACCTCCTCGACCCTTCGCGGAGATAATGGGGTCGCCCCCACCGTCACCCGCTCCACCTCCACCGTCGAACCCATCAGGCTGACGGCACGCTCCTCCGACACCCGCGCCTCGGGTGTGTCGGCCTCGGCCCCGGGACGGGCCGCCACTGGCCCCGGGACACCTCCTCCTCCTCCTAGGGGCGTCAGGCTCCTTGCCGGCGCCCTGGGTACCATCTCCCTGATGTCGGGGAGGTGTTCCAGGCAGGCCGTCCCCACCTCGCGCCCGCCGCCGTCGCTCGAAGAATCCGACACCGACGACGAGGGAGACGGTTCCAACGGGAGACCGTCGAGCTTCTGACGCCGACGACGGGCGTCCAGCTTTTCGCGCGCGAGGATCTTCTTCGTGCGCTTCGCCTCCTTGGCATCTTTCTTCTTCTCCTCCTCCTCGGCACGCGCCCTGTTCACGGATCGCCGCCGGGCGTCCTCGGGAACGGGCGGCGGGGAGCCTCGCACGTCTCTTATCCCCTGTGAGAACGACGAAGTAAGGCAACAGACAAAAAAGGCAAAAAACAAGAAGGCCACGAAAGCCTCGACAACATCCAACTTACCAGCGAGACATACCCCCACGACGGGCGCATCGGGAACGGCATCAAATCGCCGATCTTCGGCTTCCCGTCCACCGCTTCTCTCACCCGACGCAGGGTCTCGTCGTCGGTAAGGGCGAAGGCGGACATCTTGACACCGACGATCGAATCGCCCGGGGTCATCTCGAACAGCCGCCGCCACCGGGCCATCAGCGGCAGCACCCTCCGGCGGTGAAAAGCCGCCACGACCACGGCCGCCGAAAGGCCGTGGTCCCGCAGCTTCCCCAAGGCCCTCAAGAGCGGTTCCAGCCTAGGCTGATCGGCCTTGATGACGCCGTACCCCCATTTCTCTGGTTGACTCTCTACAACCCGCCCGGTATAAGGGGGAAGTCCTCCGCCGTCGTTGCGGAGGTAGAACCAGCCGTCATACCAACGACGGTTGGACGATGACAGCTAGGCCGGGATATAGAGGGGCTGCCGGTCTTGGCGCACGTGAAGGGTGCAGCCACCGGCCCTCGGCACCTTCCGAGCCCCCCTCGTTCCCCCCGGCTTGGTGGTGAACGTCGCTCGGAACAAGTGGAGCCACAACTCCTAGTGGGGAGCGATCCCCAGGTACCCCTCACAGACGGCGACGAAGATGGCCGCCTGCGCGATGGAGTTGGGGCTGAAATTGTGCAGCTCCACGCCATAGTAATGCGGGAGCGCCCGCATGAAGTTATCCACCGGTGACCCGAAGCCTCGCTCGTGGAAGACGACGAAGCTCACCACGTAGCCATCGCGCGGCCTTGGCTCCGACTCGTTCCCCGGAGCAATCCACTCCGGCTCGTCGGGGTCGGTGATCGGGCGAAGAAGACCGGCCTCCACGAGCGACTGCAGCTTCTCCTCGATGACGTCGGACCGCTCCCAGGGATCCGCCGGGAGGATGACGGGACCACCAGCCATTGCGCGGCGGAGGACGCTGCTACGGCGGTAATCTCTCTCCCTCTCTCTTTCGGTCTCTCGCCCTCGCCCTTCTCTTCCCCGGCGCTCTATGCTCTCAGCAACGGCACGAAGGCAGCAAAAGCGAATGCGGAAGAGGTAAGAAGGGGAAGGGCGAGGTCCTTTGCGTATTTATGCAGGGACAAGACGAAACCGCCGGGCGACGAAATCGGGGAAGTTTCCCCAAAAGATCCGGCGCGGTTATCCAGATCCGGTTTTACCGCCCACGCGCCCACTCCCTCCTCATTAAATCGTGTGTGCAGACACGTCCCGTCGGCTGACGCCACGTCGCGTCCAACCGCAGCAGCAGCAGGCGCCGTTTCGCCTCCCCGAAAAAGTCGCCTCAAAAGACGCGCCTGCCGTTGTTAGCCGTAGGGAGAGAAATAACCCCCCCGATTCCTTTCAGGCAAAGGAACTGGGCACCGAGCCCGCTACGGTCCAGGGGTTCGAAGGCTAGGCCCTTAGGGGTTTCGACAGCCGCCCCAGGGCAACAGAGTCAGGGGCGACTACGGGCGAGCCTATACGAGGCCGAGGCCCAAGCAAGCGAAACGCTTGGGATGCCCTGTGTCGTGTCCGAGACCGGTAGGGAGGTCTCCGAATGGGATCCCACCACAGGGAGGCACCGAGCCACCGAGGCCCAGCAAACGGCCTCGGCACCCACTAGAGAAACCCTCCAGTACTCTTGGAGCGCGTCTCCGGACCGCTAGCCGACCCCCAGCGAACGGGGTACGGGCCTCCACTCGGACTTACCCGATAACAGCTCACCGGAAATGCCGTCGCTCGCGCCCACCGAGGGTAGCACGGCATCTTCCACCCCTCCTTCCGAGCGAAAAGGAAGCGCGAGGGTCGAATAAAAAGTCAGGAGGATCCCTGACGGCCCTCTTGCCCCACGCAGAGGCTAAGGGACTCTTCCTGCAAAACATTGCTGAGGCCCAGCGGCTTAGACTCGCACACGAGGGGGCTCGACTAAACAAACCCTCCTTCCGAGCGAAAAGGAAGCGCGAGGGTCGAATAAAAAGTCAGGAGAATCCCTGACGGCCCTCTTGCCCCGCGCAGAGGCTAAGGGACTCTTCCTGCAAAACATTACCGAGGCCCAGCGACTTAGACTCGCACATGAGGGGGCTCGACAAAACAAACCCTCCTTCCGAGCGAAAAGGAAGCGCGAGGGTCGTTCAAAAAGCCAGAAGAACTCCTGACGGCCCTCTTGCTCCGGGCAGAGGCTAGGGAGCTCCTTCTGCAAAAGACGCCGAGACCCCGCGACCTAGGCTCGCACCCGAGGGGGGCACGGCAGATAGACCCTCACGCGCGAGGGGCGAACCAAAAGCCAGGGGGACCTCTGACTGCTCTCTCGCTCCGTGCGAGAGACTCGGGGGCTCCTCCTGCAACTTTGCCGAGACCCAGCGGCTCAAGCTCGCACACGAGTGGGCTCGGCAAACAGCCCCCTCGTCCGAACGAAAAGGACGTGCGGGGCCCTGACCGCCCTCTCGCTCCGAGCGGAGGCTCGGGGGTTCTTCCTGGACCCAAGATAAAGATAAAGCGACCCAAGCCTGTTACGGTCTAGGGGTTCGAAGGCTGGGCCCCCAGGGGTTTCGACAGCCGCCCCAGGATAAGGAGTCAGGGACGACTATGGGCGAGCCTGTACAGGCGCGCCCTGGGTCGTGTCCGAGACCGGCAGGGAGGTCTCCAAATGGGATTCCACCGTAGGGAGGCACCGAGCCACCGAGGCCCAGCGAACGGCCTCGGCACCCACCAGAGAAACCCGCCGGTATTCTTGGAGCGCATCTCCGGAACGCTAGCCGACCCCCAGCGAACGGGGTACGGGCTCCACTCGGACTTACCCGATAACAGCTCACCGGAAATGCCGTCGCTCGCGCCCACCGAGGGTAGCACGGCATCTTCCACCCCTCCTTCCGAGCGAAAAGGAAGCGCGAGGGTCGAATAAAAAGTCAGGAGGATCCCTGACGGCCCTCTTGCCCCACGCAGAGGCTAAGGGACTCTTCCTGCAAAACATTGCCGAGGCCCAGCGGCTTAGACTCGCACACGAGGGGGCTCGACAAAACAAACCCTCCTTCCGAGCGAAAAGGAAGCGCAAGGGTCGAATAAAAAGTCAGGAGAATCCCTGACGGCCCTCTTGCCCCGCGCAGAGGCTAAGGGACTCTTCCTGCAAAACATTACCGAGGCCCAGCGACTTAGACTCGCACACGAGGGGGCTCGACAAAACAAACCCTCCTTCTGAGCGAAAAGGAAGCGTGAGGGTCGAATAAAAAGTCAGGAGAATCCCTGACGGCCCTCTTGCCCCGCGCAGAGGCTAAGGGACTCTTCCTGCAAAACATTACCGAGGCCTAGCGACTTAGACTCGCACACGACGGGGCTCGACAAAACAAACCCTCCTTCCGAGCGAAAAGGAAGCGCGAGGGTCGTTCAAAAAGCCAGAAGAACTCCTGACGGCCCTCTTGCTCCGTGCAGAGGCTAGGGAGCTCCTTCTGCAAAAGACGCCGAGACCCCGCGACCTAGGCTCGCACCCGAGGGGGGCACGGCAGACAGACCCTCACGCGCGAGGGGCGAACCAAAAGCTAGGGGGACCTCTGACCGCTCTCTCGCTCCGTGCGAGAGACTCGGGGGCTCCTCCTGCAACTTTGCCGAGACCCAGCGGCTCAAGCTCGCACACGAGTGGGCTCGGCAAACAGCCCCCTCGTCCGAACGAAAAGGACGTGCGGGGCCCTGACTGCCCTCTCGCTCCGAGCGGAGGCTCGGGGGTTCTTCCTGGACCCAAGATAAAGATAAAGCGACCCAAGCCCGTTACGGTCCAGGGGTTCGAAGGCTGGGCCCCCAGGGGTTTCGACAGCCGCCCCAGGATAAAGGAGTCAGGGACGACTACGGGCGAGCCTGTACAGGCGCGCCCTGGGTCGTGTCCGAGACCGGCAGGGAGGTCTCCAAATGGGATCCCACCATAGGGAGGCACCGAGCCACCGAGGCCCAGCGAACGGCCTCGGCACCCACCAGAGAAACCCGCCGGTATTCTTGGAGCGCGTCTCCGGACCGCTAGCCGACCCCCAGCGAACGGGGTACGGGCCTCCACTCGGACTTACCCGATAACAGCTCACCGGAAATGCCATCACTCGCGCCCACCGAGTGTAGCATGGCATCTTCCACCCCTCCTTCTGAGCGAAAAGGAAGCACGAGGGTCGTACAAAAAAAAAGAGCCGGGAGAACCCCTGACGGCCCTCTCGCTCCAGGCGGAGGCTAAGGGGCTCTTCCCGCAACATCGTCGAGGCCCCGCGATCCGAACTCGCACCCACGGGCCCGGCAAACACGATGAAAACGCCTCACTCGAAAGAGAAAAAAGCCCCTGAAGAAGTGAAATCACTCCTCCAGGGCCTCGGGGGCTACACCCGGCGGGTGCGCTCGCGCGCACCCACCGAAACCTCGAAAACAAAACACCATCCCGACAGGAACTAACAAGAGCCAATTCTCGTCAGAACCTCAGGGGGAGTGCCTCCACTCCCCCCAAGGCTCGGGGGCTACTGTCGGATACCGTGAGAAGGGGTACCCTAAGCAAGATCCAAAAAAAGACTGCTTAGACTTCGTAAAGATCGAAACCAGCTAAACGCTGCTGGCCTCGGCCGATTCTCCGACTCGCCCGAGGCCCCATCACCGCGGGCCTCGGCCGATTCTCCGACTCGCCCGAGGCCCCATCACCGCGGGTCTCGGCCGATTCTCCGATTCGCCCGAGGCCCCCTCACCGCGGGCCTCGGCCGATTCCCCGCCAAAGGCCTTGGCCAGGCCACCGACCCTCCGTCTCGCGCAAGGCGGGCTCGGCAGCACTCCGCTACCTCTTCCTTCTCCCGTCCCTCTGGCAAAACGTCGTGTCGCATCAACTCAGCCAACTGCTGCCCCTGACAACAGCCGCATGCCCGGCACAGTACAGCAGAATGGCCGATGGGACAGGAGGCAGGATTGGGCAGGGGTTACCCATCACTATGCTATCCACCATGCACATGGTTGACACCCATGCCTCACTGTGCTGCCAACTCTTGCTCCGAGAACAACGCAGCATGGGGAGCCATGTCTGGGCTACTATGGCCTCGGAATCAGTACCCAGGGCCAATAACTCCCCCCAAGGCCTCGACAGTTTGCTTCACGGGCTCGGCAGCCTGAGGGTCCATGACCACCGAGCCCCCCACGATGGCTCGGCCTCGGCATCTGCAGAGCCGCTGCTCCCTACGACGTCATTACACGGTGACCAGCACGTCGCCCGCCATGTCCTGCATCAAGCCGTACCGGAGCCCCACGACGCACAAGATCGAGTATGACCAGCATGTCACTTCCGCACGACAAGGACGGGGCCACTCCATCGACCATACCACAACAGTGGCCGGCTACAGAGCTCGGACACGCCACCCCATTTACAGAAGCACTATGTAGCAACCTATGTACGGTTCCGGTCCTCCCTTAGAGTATAAAAGGGAGGGACTGGGGCCATTTCTAGGGGGAGGAAGCAGAAAGACGAACACACCGATAGAGCTACACACTTCCACGCTGCTTGGGAACAACGTCTCAAGCAGTCCGCACCATCCTCACCGAGACCTGGGGCTAGCTCCCTCTCTCACCTAGCTTGTAACCCCTACTACGAGCACTCCGGTGCAAGGAATACAAGATCGATCTCTCAGACTGGACGTAGGGCCTCGATTGCCTGAACCAGTATAAACCTTGTGTCTCTTTGCATCACCATCCGGGATTAGGGGCACGCAGCACAAATTCACTCGTTGGTTGAGGGACCCCCGGTTCCAAAACACCGACAGCGTCCGGTCGCAGTTTCGCGCGCCTGGAACCTCTTTGTACTCGATCGGACGCTGCGTTTCTACGTCCGATCGGTTGCCGCCAGCGTCCAGTCGCCTGTCTGCCGAGCCACTGGTCCAGCGTCTGGTCACGCTTCCAGCATCTAGTCCGGCGTCCGGTCGCCTCTACGAGCTCGTTTCTTCGCGATCTTGCGTACGGCTTGGTTCCTATCTTCATGCTTAGACTTTGCTTGACATCTTGGGTCTTCACTTGTGCTTCTAAAGTCTTGCTTGAGGTGTTGATCTTCGGATCATCACGTCGTCTTCATCCAAGTCATGTCTTGCACCCTATTGGACTACAAAACAAACACTTGCAAATTCATTAGTCCAATTTAGTTGTGTTGGTCATCAAACACCAAAATCCAAAGTAAGTGGGCCAAGGGTCCATTTTCCTTACAAACACGTTTTAATTCATGGCTAATTATTCCATGGTGGTCAAGATCATCATTGTTAGTATGTGATGCTATAATTAGTTCTTAGAAGTAGAGTAGAATAGTTCTTCAATATTGTGCAATAATTATTTTTACTATGATTTTTAATTTACAGGGCCGGGGCTACCAATTTCAGTTTTCCAATAATTAGTGTACAATAATGTTTTCCAAAAATGGTATTTTTGAGCTACAATTGTTGTTCATGAAGCTTGATTTCTTATTAATTCTTTGTAATTACTGTCTTAATATTTTTTTGTGCAGAGATGGATCGAGAGTGGATGCATCTGTCCTGAACAGACAAGCGATACATGCATGGCGTCAGCCAATTTATCACCGATGCCAAAGCCCATGCTGGGAATAGGAACCATGTCTTCTACCCATGCAAAGATTGCAAGAATCAAAGGAACTTTCATCAAATTGAGTCTATACGATCGCACTTGATTACCAGGGGATTCATGCCAAACTATACGATATGGATTATGCATGGCGAGGTTGGTGTGAATGTTATGCAGGAAAACGATGATGATGTGGACATGCCTGACGTAGCCATCCACGATGGTGACGAGGAACCCGGTGTCAACACGGAACCTATGCCCACAGTTAATAATGTGTTTAGGAACACGCTAGCTAACGACACTGAGGATAACGATGGTATTTCTCAGCTGCTATATAATGTAGAGACTGGATGTCTTAGTGAAAGACAGCTGAGAAAGCTAGAGAAAATGAGACAAGATGGCAAAACACCATTGTATAGGGATTGTCCAATGAGCAAACTAGAAGCCGACATCATACTGTTAGAGTTCAAATCGATAAACAGATTGAGCAATAAAGGCTTTGATCAGTTGTTAGGTGTAATAAGGACATACTTGGCCAAGCAAATGATCTGCCCCATTGGCCTCGAGGTTGATAAAATCCACGCGTGTTCCAATGATTGCATATTGTACCATGGAGAAAAATACAAAGACTTGGACAAGTGCCCTAAGTGTGGAGCTCCACGGTATAAGAAAGGGCCATCAGATGAGGGTATCAAGACCAGAGGAGGTCTCGTAAAGGTCGTTTGGTATTTCTCTATAGCTCCCCGGGTGCATAGGTTGTTTGCATGTGCAAAGTCAGCCAATCTGTTGCGCTGGCATGGTGAAGAGCGTAAGAAAGATACAATGATGAGGCACCCCGCCGATGGGCATGACTGGAGGACTATCAATACTATGTTCTATAAGGACATCGGTAGAGAGGTAAGGCACCTTTGGTTTGCTTTGAGCACAGATGGGATGAATCCTTTCTACCAGGTTAGAAGCAATCATAGCACCTGGCCAGTGATGCTCTGTATATACAACCTTCCACCTTGGGTCTGTATGAAGCGGTCGTACATCCAGATGCCACTACTAATCCAAGGGCCAAGACAACCTGGGAATGACACCGATGTGTTTCTGGAACCAGTGATCGATGAACTAGTGGAGATGTTTGAAAAGAGTGTGCCGGATGTTTGGGACGAGTACAAAAAGGAACATGTCACGATCAAGGGAGTACTTATCGCTACAATCACCAACCTGCCAGGTTGAGGTTCGTTATCCAGAGAAAAGACAAAATGCTATACTGGATGTGTCGAGTGCTTGGACGACACCGATACGGTAAATCTACCAAATAACTCAAAGATAGTTTATATGGGACACCGTAGGTTCCTACCTAAGGATCACCCTTACCGTAGGAACAAAAAAGATTTCAACGGTACTATTGAGAAACGCTTAGCTCCAAAATATCGAGACGGGCCTGCGATACTTTGAGAACTCAACAAACTGGAGGTTGTCCTTGGGAAGGGGGACAATGCAGTAGCAGCGCCTGATGGGAGCGTTTGGAAGAAAAAATTAGTTTTCTAGAAACTACCTTACTGGCCATTTCTGAGTGTACGCCACTGTCTTGATCCCATGCACATCACTAAAAACATGTGCGCTAACACTCTTAACACCTTAATGGACACCAGGAGGACATCGAAGGATTCACTAGCCACACGCCTGGACATGCAACACTTGGGAATCAGGAAGGAGCTGCATCCGGTGGAGCTAGAGAATGGCTAGTTCGAACTTCTGGTTGTGTCATGGACATTGAAGAAGGAAGAAAGTGTGCGCTTATTTCTTTCTTCAATGAACTCAAAGTATCGACGGGCTACAATGCGAACCCAAAGAGGCTAGTGAACATGAGAAAACTCAAGTTCAACTATGGCCCTATGAAGGCCCATGATTGTCATGTCATTATGACTCAGCTGCTCCCTATTGCCCTATGTGGTATCCTCCCCCCAAAGGTCTACGCCCCAATCATAAAGCTTTGCTCGTTCTTAATTTGATATGTCATTACATCTGCTCATTCATCTTGTTGACCAAATTAGAGTCCTTGGCCCAATGTACCTGCATCAGATGTTCTCTTTCGAAAGATTGATGAAAGTTTTCAGGAGGTATGTTAGGAACAAATTCAGGCCAGAAGGGGGCATGGTTGAAGGATGGTCAACGGAGAAGGCCATTGAGTTCTGCACATATTATTTGGACATCAAAAGGGTCGGATTTCTAGAATCTCATCACGAGGGAAGACTACGTGGCAAAGGAACGACCAGAGAGAAATCTGTTATAGTAGATGACCCTATTTATTTCAGACAGGCACAGTTCGCTGTTCTCTAGCAAGCTGAGGGTGTGATGCCATACATTGATGAGCATAGGCAGTCGCTGCAAACTCTGTATCCGAGCAGGTCACAGGCTTGGCTAGATAACAAACATAAGGAGAAATTTGTCAGCTGGTTGCGACGTCGCTTGCTTGGAATAAAGTTGGGTAATCAACTGGATGCCTTAGCCAAGGGGCCTTCGAGTACATATCTTAAGTACCAAGGGTATGAGATCAATGGATTCACATTTTATACAAAAAAGCAAGATGGAAAGAGCACATACCAAAATTGTGGTGTTCATTTTGACGCTCACAACGAAAACGGCAACGTGTAGGCGACATACTATGGTTTCATAGAGGAGATATGGGAGCTAGCCTATGGTCCATTGAAGGCAGCTCTTTTTCGCTGCCAGTGGGTCCGGCTCGAGGAAATCAACCCTGACAGCAAAGGGTTCACTACCGTTGATCTCACTAAGACCGTATACAGAGACGACCCCTTCGTCCTTGCAAGAGATGTTATGCAAGTCTTCTATGCAAGGGACAACAAGATAAAAGGAAGGCTGAAAGTAGTCCTAGAAGGAAAAAGGAAGATTGTTGGTGTTGATAGAGTGACGGATGAAGAAGACTACAGGGGCTATTAGGAAATGCATCCATTCGGGACGAACGTACCCCTACCTATCCTTCAAGAGGATGACGAACCTGCTTACGTACAAATTGATCACAATGAGGCCCACATTATTGATGCACCTAAAGATAGTTAGATTATTGTTAATTATGTAATCATTATGCAAACATTGTATCAGTAATTTGCACTGAATATTTAATTTATATTTTGTGCGCATCTCTACAATTTAATTATTGACTATGTAATCAAATATTAAGATGATGTTCACAAACACTATTATTTGATAATTATAGACCATCAATTAATTATCATAGAATTAAATAATCAAGACATAAATTTTTGTGTTATTTTAGAATATAAACTACCTGCATTATTTCTATTAATAAATAAATAAAGAAAAGAAAACTATCCGAATTCTCTATCCTAGCTCAACGGTTAAGGCCGTGCACTTTGTACTCTGAGACCCACGCTTGAATCCCAGGCGGGCTAAACTTTTTTGATTTTGCATTTATTATTTAGTCGTGCATTACGATGGGATAAAAGAAAAAAAATAAAACCATTCTAACCGAACTCCCTATCCTAACTCAGCGGTTAAGGCCGCGCACTCTTGACCCCGCGATCCGCGCTCGAATCTGAGGCGGGTCAAACTTTTTTTTATATTTTTTTACTAAAAGATGGCGGCAGGGGCCCTTCACTGTCGGTTTTGGTTTTAAAACCAGCAGTGATAGCTTCTATTACAGTTGGTTGCTCAAACCGACACAGAAGGACAATTCACTATCGGTTTTTAAATTAAAACCGACAGTGATGTGTATATGCTCCTCACTTGCCAACAGTGCTCCCATGACCATAATAGTTGGAACACTGCTCCCACCTACCCCAACAACTTTAGTTCAGAAATAAAAATTTACCACGACTGCTAGCCCCTATAAAATAGCCCTCGTCCTAGAGCTAGCCTCTCCATGCATGTTGGTTTTAGCCAGGCCTTATCAGCCATGATACAATGTTTTTCCTCTCATAAGAAACCAGTAGTGATGTCCATGCCCCTCTATATAAAACAAACTGCCGGCCATATACATCTATCCCACCCACCCACGTACTCTCTCAGTCTCATTTCTCATGTTTCACTCTCACTTCTCAAGATATCCATTCTCTCTCTACATGATTTGGTCATGGCTCCTATATTTTTCAATGGTGTTGATATGTTGTCTTCTCTAATATTCTATCTATATTCATTTGATCTATATTTATATTCATGTTTCTTTGCATTCTACATTTATATATATTCTTATTCCTTGCATTCGATTTATATTTTATTATGTTGCCACATTTTACTTAGAAGAATTTTTTGTGCATATATTTTATGTTCATATTTTTTTTGCATTTTATCGATCAGGTGGTATGAACAACGGACCTCCCCCACCACAAGAACCAGGTTTCCACCCTGATGATGAGCCATTCGCTCCTAATGTGGCCATTCCACGGTTTCTTGTTCCAGCTATTGTATGAAATATTTTCCAATATCTTTTGTTTTTTATGCTAACAAATAAGTGTAATTAGTTTAATATCATTGTTGCATGCATATATGTCACAGACTATATCCCCAATAGATTGGCTGTGAACAACACTTAGCTGGTTCTTTATCTCGGACATCGTCGAGAACACGACATCTAATGCAAGTGGTCGGCTATGGACGTGTGAACTTAGTTTTTCCATCCATGTGAGGGGTTCAAATCATCGGAACCATATTCACGGGACGGGAATATAGAGCCCGGACGTGATAAGCGCCCAATTAAGTGCCGTGCACATCTGTTTAGAGGCACTTCGACGTATTTGCTATGATATGCCTGATTTCTCGTACTTCAAAGCACTTGCTTTGAATGCTGGTGATATCCCTGTCCCGCAAGTAAGCGAATGGTTTGCGAGCTACAACCATGCAGATGTGGTAAAATGGTCACTTATACCTGAGTCGTGGTTATTATTGTAATAACATTCTCTATTTTTTTTCTTTTTCTCCACATACAGATTGCGCTCCAGGACCTTACCTATGCCGCATGTGGCTTGTGGGCCGTTTTAGACTAAGCTACGGAGCAACTCAGGTACGATTGTGACTTCTGCAATAGAAACCTCGGCCAGCTCACTATAGAAGGACGCCAGTACTGCATAAGGATTACTAATAGGGGCAGTGGTCGTTCAGTAGGTTACATCTATGACCGACCCATTCTTTCGGTATTGTGAGGCACGAGAGAGTGCACTCATACGGGCATTGGACTTCATCAATACAAGCAGATACATAATTCGTGACATCAATTACCATATATGGCTACAGAGGCATGTTAGTGTGCGTGGCCCGATCGATCCCGACAGTGATTTCGATAGTAATTAATGTTTATTTAGCTAGGCTTTCAAGGTCATAGTTTAATTGGGTTCTAATTTTAATATGTACGGCTTTGTGTGTTTAATTATTGTCATACATGTAATTCATATAACATTTGTTGGACAACTAGAAATATACATTTCGATGTCGTATTGGTCTCAAAATTATTCTCAGGCTTGCACGTGCCACGTGTGAAGGAAACACCTAATTTGAGATTTTTTAGAGATAGTTTGCTACTTTCTGAGGTTTAATTGAATTTCCGTGCGACAACACCATTTAATTATAGGTTGAACTAAGTCTACCCATGAAAAGATCCAGAATAGTTCCAAACTTTTAAATATGCTCTAATGTGGCTTAGGGATAAGAATTTTGTGGAGGTGGATAAAAAAATCTATTGGGTCCAAGATGAAATTCACCCTCGTTTGTCTCATTCGACATAGAGAAAAATATAATAAATAAATAAAAAGATCAGAAAAACCTCAGATCTTGTGTGGGGTCTTAATTTGGGTGTATATGCTTGTCAAAAAAATTCAAACCATTTCAACATAGGCGGAGTATACATGCTTCACAGAGGTACACGTGCTCTTTCATCGAACCATGACTATACACATTGGTTATCAAGGTTTCTGTGGTTCATAGGCATTTTGGTGTCGTATTTATCTCAAACTTTTTTTTAGGCTTGCACGTGCCACGTGTGAAGGAAACACCAAGTTTGGGATTTTCTGGAGATGGTTTGCTACTTTATGAGGTTTAATTGAATTTCCACGCGACGACACCAATTAATTATAGGTTGAACTGAGTCTACCTACAAAAAGATCCAGAATGGTGTCAAACTTTTACACAGTCTCTAATGTGCCCTAGGGATAAGAATTTTATGGAGGTGGACGAAAAAATCTATTAGGTCCAAGATGAAATTCACCATCTTTTGTCTCATTCAGCACATAGAAAAATATAATAAATAAAAAAACTGATCAGAAAAACCTAAGATCTTGTGTGGGGTCATAATTTGGGTGTACAAGCTTGCCAAAAAAATTTCAAGCCATTTCAACATAAGAATACATATGCTTCTATTTATTCAGTATATAAAAGGAAATTTTTAATATATATAAACATCACTGTCGGTTTCAAAAAATTGACATGGATGAGAATAAACCGACAGTGATATTGGTTATCACTGCCGGTTTATTTTTTAAAATAGGCAGTGATGAGCTATTTTTCGAAATAAATTAATAATTTATAAAATAGAACAAAAAAATTTGGGCCGCCTAGGACTCGAACGCAGGTCTCGAGGGCTAAGTTGAGGGGTCTTAACCGTTGCGCTAGGAGTTCAAAAGAAAACATAAACTTATCCTACTTAACACCTAACTGCTATACAACATCACTACCGGTTTGGGTAGTGACCCGACAGTGATGTACCCCATTACTGTCAGTTTGTAAGCAAAACCGACAGTGATGAGCAATTTCCTGAAATAAATTAATAATTTATAAAATAGAATAAAAAAATTTGGGCCACCTAGGACTTGAACACGGGTCTCGGGGGCTAAGTTGAAAGGTCTTAATCGTTGCGCCAGTAGGAGGAGTTCGAAAGAAAATGAAAACTTATCCTACTTAACACCTAACTGGTACACAACATCACTGCCGGTTTGGGGAGTGACCCGACAGTGATATACCCCATCACTGTCAGTTTGCAAGCAAAACCGACAGTGATGAGCTATTTCCCAAAATAAATTAATAATTTATAAAATGGAACAAAAAAATTTGGGCCGCCTGGGCTCAGGGGCTAAGTTGAGGGGTCTTAACCGTTGCGCCAGTAGAAAGAGTTCAAAAGAAAATGGAAACTTATCCTACTTAACACCTAACTTAACACATAACTGCTACAGCACATCACTGCCAGTTTGGGTAGTGACCCGGCAGTGATGTGCCCCATCACTGTCGGTTTACAAGCAGAACCGGCAGTGATGAGCTACTGCAATAAAACCGGCATGGGTTGAAATTATTCCAATTCATTTCAACCCCGTGCCAACCCCTCTCCCCGCGCCGCCAAAGCACCACCCCACGCTGGAGCACCGCCCCACGCCATCCACCACCCTACACCGGAGAACTGCCCCACGCTGGAGCACTGCCCCACGCCGTCCACCGCCCCAAGCTAGAGCACTACGCCATCCGTCCCACCGCTGAGGCCTTTAGGAGCACGCGGACAGCTGCTTTCCCACCCCCACGGTGAGTGCGTGGCTCACTGCCCGCTACGTGTCTGATGAAATATCCCACAACTGCTTACTTGAATTAGTTTGATCATGCAGTGTGTGCTGTCATACAGTTTGATCATGGAATTCTCCATGCTATCAACATAAAGATGCATAATTATTAACTTATGCAAGATTACAAGTAATACATAGTTATGTAGCCTTGTGCATTAAACTGGGAATATTTTCCAACAATCCTATCTTATTATGAGTTTTTGCTTGTCACTTTCCTGGGATAGTATGAGATGCATATTTGCCCCTACCAACCATGTAAGTTTCAGATCAAAGTATCACTAATTTGGAAAGTTGCTTACCTACACTGATACTTGTGAAAGAACCTCATGCCGATGGTTGGGGGATTTATGGTGAGACTGAAGACTCTGAGACATCTCTAGGAGTATATCCAAAAGTCTTAAACTAGCTCTCTAAATCATCATTTGGTTTTTAACGAATAAAAAATATTCTTTATATCTTTCCTACATCTAACAACTATTACTAAGGCACGTGAATAGCTATTTTCCAAACACTCCTATCTATGCAATGGTTGTGTGTTATTCATAAATATATTAAATTGTATAAGAATACATCATGTTTGAATGACAACCTAATTTACTTAAATGTATAGGCAACCATAGCATGATATGTAGTGCATGTTGGTCACATGCCTGGGATTTATCGAACCTGGAAAGATTGCTATGCTCAAGTTAATCGCTACCCTAGTAATTTGCACAAAAAATACAACACAGAAGCTAAAGCTTTGAGGGCCTACTATAGTCATCCGGCCTACCTTGTAAACCATGGGCAACCTGCCTACTATGGTCCAATAAATGCAAACCATGGCCATCTGCTGGCACTAGAGATCGAAGAGAAGCCACCCGCCGGAGATGTGAAGATTAGGAGAAATGCTCCTTGGTCTTGGAAAGATGTCATGCTTTTATTTATGGCTATGGTCATCGCTTTTCTTATTTGGAAGTTGATGTAGGCTTAGTTTCGTAGAACAGTAGGTGGACTTTGTTGTATGTGGTCAATCAAATAATGAATTTGTTCTAGGAGAGCATATGCTATTAGTTGACTTTGTTGTATGTGAACTTATTAATAGACTTTGCATTAAACATATTATATATATATATATGAACATATGCTATTAGTAGTTGTCCATGGACAAAACTAACCACGATCGTGTCACAGCCATGACTCATCGTCGCCTGTTACCCCATCGCTGAAGAACAGATCGACAACAAGAAGCCGCTGATATCGCTGGGATGGGAGAGCCGCATGATCCGACAAATGGTGGCAGTGTCAATCAGGTCGGTGAGAATGAGCAGCCATGGACCCCGTCCGGCCTGCTCGATCTGGGCCAAAATGACCAAGATGGCCAAGTAACTTTGGTATCATGTGACTATGTAGCCACACA
This sequence comes from Miscanthus floridulus, assembly GCF_019320115.1. Classification (NCBI taxonomy): domain Eukaryota; kingdom Viridiplantae; phylum Streptophyta; class Magnoliopsida; order Poales; family Poaceae; genus Miscanthus; species Miscanthus floridulus. The sequence goes on from NC_089582.1 coordinate 142,487,942, forward strand.
TGCTAATCAATTGAGAGGGTCATAGCTTACTTGGTGTCTCTAGCAGGAGCCTCCGTCGACCGAGGAGTCAGAGGGTTCAGGTAGCAGGAAGGCCAGATCCAAGCGAGACGTGTCAAAGATTCATGTTGGTAGGAATGCACACTAGCACAATACTGAGTTCAATGAATTCGGGGATCCACTCTCACCGCCTATAGCTTTGACCAAATACAAGACTATCCTAGGGTTACTTATTAGGGACTTCATCCCGATTAGGTACAGAAAGTGAATTGGGAAAGATGATGACCCATGGAGGGTTCTCGAAAGTGAGAAGGATTACATATGAGATGTCAAGATCCTAGAGTATTTCACTTTCCCAACCGAGTATGACAGGGAGTTAGTAAAAAAACAAAAGAAATCATGGGGACATGCTTCAAGAATTTCAAGGGGACATTGTACACGAATTTTGTCCTCCAAAATAAAGAGCCAGATTTCGATGGTGAACAGTTTAGCAAGCAAAAGGACTTCTGGCAGCATTTCAAGGAATACAGGTTATCCGAGGAGTACTTAGCACTAAGCAGGAAGAATAAAGAGAACTCGTAGAAAGCGATGAATCCTCATCATCTCGGCTCTCATGGCTACGCCAAAAAGATGCCAGAATTTAAAGCAGAACTTCAAAAGATGGATCGCCTTACTGAGGAAGGCGTTCAAGTTGAGACAGCCGATTAGGAGCCCATATTGGTATTATACTGTATGGGGAGGAATGTACGGCATGCCGAGGACGGGAGCTTTAGCTCCACAAATGAACCCATGAGCGAACTCATCCAGAGGATCTTTCAGGTAACTGAGGAGGTGAGGCAAGGGACTCGCACTTCTAATAGGGAGAAAGACGTGCTTACCTAAGCACTCGGAACCAAGGAGCACCCTGGTCGCACTAGAGGAACCAGTGTTGTTCCTTGGAAACTAGCATTCCCTCAAGAATCTAACACTTACCAGAGCCGCTCGAGGGGCAGAGCGGAACATGAGGCAGAGTATTTGAGGTGACTAAAAGAGATGGAAGACAAAATGGAAGGACGGATTTAGGTGACTATTGAAGCGCGAGTTGAGCAAAATTTGCTGTCCAAGGGGTTAGGAGTACCACAAAACCCTACTTCTACTACCTTTAGCCCAAAGTTTAGGGGTCGCAGTAGCCGCAGATCGACCCCGCTCGATGAAGAAGAGGTGAATGTGCCTCATCCGGTGGACGGCATCACTGAACCCATCAATGTCAAGTTGTACATTCGTTAGGAATGGACAAAGGACAAGGTGGCACTTGGCTAGGCCCGGCCTGCGGGAGATAGGACAATTAATGGCCACCCAATTCCACAGGGGTATGCTCGTGTCACCATTGACAGAATACTTGATAAGAAGTTTAACATGATACCCATTGAGTACTCCGTAGCGAAAGACAGGCCAAAACTTGGTTAAAACAAGGGCTCTCAAGTGGCCTGGCACAAACGCTTCATTAAGCTTGACCATCAATTGTTCTCTGATGATGAGGACAACTGTGAGTCTTTGCCCACCCACGATGATCACTCACCATCTCCCAATAGAGATCACTCTCCTCCTCATCCGGAGCCATCACCCCTAGGAAGACAGAGGTCTCCTTCTATTCCTCCTCATCCGACTCCATCTTCATCAGTCCCGAGAAAAGAGACTCCTCCTCCTCCCCCTCCTCCTCCATCTTCATCAGCGCTGGGAAAACAAAATTCTCGTCATCATCCTCCTTCTCCTCCTCCTCCACCTTAGCCCAAAACAAGATCAAGGACATCCTCGCAGTCATAGAAAAGGTCCTTGGATTCGGTCGCTAATGCTCTCAAAGTGGACCAACAGAAAAGAAAAAGGCCGTTCAGTGGCAGCATTACCACCTTGATGAAAGAAAAATTTACAGCACATATCTCGAAGGAAGATTGTGTTAGTTTCTTTAATCTCTGTGCCTCACTGCCTTCGTATTTGTTGAAGTCCAAATTCGAAAGACAAACACAGAATAAATACGCTACAACAAGAGATGAAGAAATACACAATAAAGATTTAAGGAACATACAGAAGTACATTGAAGACAACCCAGGATTAACCATGGAAGAGGTCGCGAACATCTATTATGATGTACAAGGGATGGGAACTCTGATAATGAAGTATGAAAGGGTCAATCTTTTGGTTTCCGATGACGAGTATAAAAATTTGACAATATATATGCGCCAGTTGCTTGAATATTACATGGCTCAAGCAACAGAGATGAACGACTTTGGTTTTGAGGTTATTATCCGTTCGCCACATGTTTTTCATTATCTTGAAGAAGAGAAGTTCGATGTCAAGTGGGAGTGCTTATTCCAGCTATACCAGAAACGCTCTCTTGATATTCAAATGTTGACGCTGTGGACTATGTAAGTACCCTACACATACGATATTACAATTAACTACTCCCTTGAGACAAATTGCTAAATTTTGAGCACTTCCCATGATTTTATGTAGGTGTATAGCAAAATTTTGCATTCTAAAAAGCAAATGAGATTACATAGGTGTTGATGTTTCACCACCGATAGCTTGCCACGGGGGTACCTAGGGCAGTTTGTTCGGGCTTCAACGTATGCAGAACTCGACGATAAAAGCAAGAGACAGTCGATTTATCCTGGTTCGGGCCCTCGACTGTGATCGAGTAATAGCCCTACGTCCAGTCGGTGTTAGCCTTTGCATTGGATTGATTGTAAAGTGTTGTCTCTAACTCTCATAGGAACCCCACCCTCCTTTATATAGTCAAGAGGTTAGAGTCCTAGTCGGTTTACAATAAGAGTTTCTAGTAGGATTACAGAATAATACTTCTACTAAGATTACATGGAAAGAATCCTAGTTTGGCTAGATCTTCTCCCTTCCTTATGGGGTATCCCATGGGTCCTATATCGACAAGCCCCCGAGCACTTCATGGTTGAGCTCTGAAAGCATTGTCTTATTCCTTCAAGTCTTGCCAAGCAGGAACAAGCATCGCCCGAGTGCTTTCTTGAGTGAAACTATGTAGCGCTTCTTGGGATCTTCGAGTGGTGAGTGCTTTTTTAAAGAAAAAAGTACTCCCATCTGGGTGTAGCCCCCGAGCGTCTTGCTATTTGGAATAAGGAGCTGGAGGGTCTTGTCTTGAAATTGCTCTGATTATTCGTCGAAGGGTTCCCAAGCATATACCCAGGTTCTTTATAAAAAAGAACTCGGATATAGCTCGGTCCAGGTTCTTTTTGTCTTGAGGCCTTGAAGTGGTCTGTCTTGAAGAAGTCTTCTTGGTGACGTGCACTTTTTTGGATGAAAAAAGTGCACTCACTGAGTGTAGCCCCCGAGCCTCTTGCTATTTGGAACAAAAAGTTGGTGGGTCTTGAATCTTATGTTTTTGAAAACTCCTATCTTGAAGAATTCTTCTGAGTGATGTGCGCTTTTTTGAAGAAAAAGTACACTCACTGAGTGTAGCCCCTGAGCCTCTTGCTATTTGGAACAAAGAGTTGGAGGGTCTTGAATCTGAGTTGTTCAAAAAACCTCTCCTGTTGTAGCCCCCAAGCATATATCCGGGTTCTTTTATTCAGAAAGAACTTGGATACAGGGTCTTGGTGTATTCTCTGGTAGACTGCTATTGTCAGATGTAGTTGTATGGTGGTGGTTGAGTGTAAATGTTGTTTATTCACGAGTTGTACAGTGTTGGTATATCTTTCCGAATATACTCGTCCTTAAGTACTGTTCCTTCATGCCTGAGTCCTTTTTCATTAAATTCCATCTTTTCACTGTGTCCTTTGTTAGGTTTGTTCTGTTGGTGCTTCCGGTCTATGTGCACCGCTTCTTTGGTCTATAAATACCTTCCTGGTGTGTTGTTTTGATTCATCAAGCATTTTGTTACGTGGTCTGAAATCTCCATAGTCATGAATATGATAGTTTCTGAAGTAGAGCAGCCCCCGGGCGTATTTTGTAGTTCTTGTATATCTTGTCATAGCTGGAGGGAGTCTTGTGATAGGGATTAGAGGTAGACTAATCTTGCAGCGGCATTGTACCAGAAAGTACATGGCGGTAGATGAAGGAAGTCTTGTGATGTGGGATACGTTCCTTCATCCAGCAGTTCTGGGTTGATCCTCCTCGCCTGCCCTGTGACTGTCTGGCGTAGATCAATGCCTGATCTGGCATCACGGGCTTGGGCCTTCCCTGGTCCATGTTGTCCTGCCGTACTGCTGATTTCTACCTTGGATGTACTACGTTCGTCCTTTGAAGAAAACAGTGTAGCCGAGTGCAGTTTGTTCTGTCGATGTTTCACCACCGATAGCCTACCATGGGGTACCCAGGGCAGTTTGTTTGGGCTTCAGCGTATGCAGAACTTGACGGTAAACGCAAGAGACAGTCGATTTATCCTAGTTTGGGCCCTCGACCGTGATCGAGTAATAGCCCTACGTCCAGTCAGTGTTAGCCTTTGCGTTGGATTGATTGTCAAGTGTTGTCTCTAACTCTCTTCTACCCTCCCGATCTAAGGAGCCTTGCCCTCCTTTATATAGTCAGAAAACCAGAGTCCTAGTCGGTTTACAATGTAGAGTCCTAGTAGGATTACAGGGTAATATTACTACTAGGATTACATGGGAGGAATCCTAATCAAACTAGATCTCCTCTCTTCCTTGCGGAGTATCCCATGGGTTCCGCATCGACAAGCCCCCGAGCACTTCATGGTTGAACTCTAGAAACCTTATCTTGTTCCTCTAGGTCTTGCCGAGTAGGAACAAGCATCGCCCGAGTGCTTTCTGGAGTGAAACCATGTAGCGCTTCTTGAGATCTTCGAGTGGTGTGTGCTTTTTTGAAGAAAAAGCACACCCAGCTAGGTGTAGCCCCCGAGCCTCTTGCTATTTAGAACAAGGAGCTGGAGGGTCTTGAATCTTATGTTGTTTGAAAACTCCTGTCTTGAAAAAGTCTTCTTGGTGACGTGCGCTTTTTCAAAGAAAAAAGTGCACTCACTAAGTGTAGCCCTTGAGCCTCTTGCTATTTGGAACAAAAAGTTGGAGGGTCTTGAATTTGAGTTATTTAAAGAACTGAAAACCTCTTCTGAGGATATGTAGGATCTTACAGACATTCTCAAGGGTGTATCCAAGTAACCCGCGAACTGCAGTAGGCTATCCATATACCATTGCAAGTCAACACAGTTGCGCCACTGAGTACTTTCCATAATTAGCTTGCGTGCTTGATGTCTTCTTGCATGCTGTTGTATGTCATGCCTCTTCCTTTGTTTTGCTTGAGTAATGAAAGTACATATAAATATGCACGTGCATCCTCATATTCGTGCTCATCTTGCTAACGCAAAATCTTCTCGTTCGACCACGATCCGATCCGAGTAAGGCAACCTAGATAATCCGTCAAAAGGCTTCAGGTGGGCAGTCCCCTCACCGGAGACCCCGTATCACCCCCACCTTAGAATTTCCAAATCACCGCAATAAGGTCGACCTTAGCTGTCGAGTAGTTGATCACCCCAACCGAGTAGTCGATCACCGTGGCTGAGTAGTCGGACGTCCTGGCGACTTGTAGACCAGCAACCGAGTAAGACAACGCGGGCATGTGTCTCACTCAACGAAGTAGTGGCCAAGTAAGATAGCCGGCGGTGGGTGAGCTCCTTATTTGATGATGTGGTCCAGAAAATGGTTCCCTGCAAAGTAATCATACGAAAGTATGTAATAATTGATACACAAGATATCAAGTTGGAAGTATGTCCCAGTATTATAAAATGCATATTAATTTTTTTCGCGTCTTGCTCTTACTGGGCCATGTAATTTTCCTAGGTAGGTAGCCTATTACGTTTAAACACCTCTCGCACCTTTCCAGCGAGTAGGCTTCACAAATTAAGGCCTCAACAACCCAGGTAAATTAACAACCGTTAAGAGAAGACATTATAAAATACATATTAAATTTTTTCACATCTTGCTCTAACTAGGCTATGTAATTTCCCCAGTTAGGTAGCCTGTTACGTTTAAACACCTCTTATACCTTTCCAGCGAGTAGGCTTCATGGATTAGGGCCTCAGCAACCTAGGTAAATTAACAACCGTTAAGAGAAGACATTATAAAATGCATATTAAATTTTCTTGCGTCTTGCTCTTACTAGGCCATGTAATTTCTCTAGGTAGGTAGCCTGTTACGTTTAAACACCTCTCGTACCTTTCCGACGAGTAGGCTTCATGGATTAAGGCCTCAACAACCCAGGTAAATCAACTATAGTAGAGACGTGGAGGCATATGGATAATATCCAGAGATATATGATGATTAAAGAATATTTGAAAAAATATTAAACCATGACTTAGCTTGATTGACGGCCGCGTAGTAGAATCAGCGTGCGATCCTAACATTTTGAGCTGAGGAGCCCCCGAGCATTAGCTTGACCTTTGTGGCCGAGTAGTCGGACACCACAGCCAAGTAGTCGGTCACCATGGCAAAGTACTCGGACATGCGGATGAGTAGTCAGACACAGCAGCAGAGTAGTCAGATACCGCAGCAGGGTGGTTGTTGATGAAAATAGATCATTCGCAACATCCGGTTGAGTAGTTCACAGACCAATCCGTGATCGACCGGACCCATTCCAGATCAGTACGTTGAGTCCGAGTAATCCTTGTAGCTTCCCGTGAACATCTTCCAGGTTGTTGTTGTACATCTTTCGACTCGAGCCGTCACTAGACTTCACGCCGCATCCAATGCAAAGTCAGGCCTTTGGACAAAGGCATAGTCGATTCAGAGTATCTTGGCTAGTTGTCTCAGGTCATGAGCCTACCACGGGGGTACCTAGGGCAGTTTGTTTGGGCTTCAGCATATGCAGAACTCGATGGTAAACGCAAGAGACAGTCGATTTATCCTGGTTCGGGCCCTCGACCGTGATCGAGTAATAGCCCTATGTCTAGTCAGTGTTAGGCTTTGCATTGGATTGATTGTAAAGTGTTGTCTCTAACTCTCTTCTGCCCTCCCGATCTAAGGAGCCCTGCCCTCCTTTATATAGTCAGGAGGCCAAAGTCCTAGTCGGTTTATAATATAGAGTCCTAGTAGGATTATATGGTAATATTACTACTAGGATTACATGGGAGGAATCATAATTAAACTAGATCTCCTCTCTTCCTTGTGGAGTATCCCGTAGGTCCTACATCGACAAGCCCCCGAGCACTTCATGGTTGAACTCTAGAAACCTTATCTTGTTCCTTTAGGTCTTGCCAAGTAGGAACAAGCGTCGCCCGAGTGCTTTCTGGAGTGAAACCATGTAGCGCTTCTTGAGATCTTCGAGTGGTGTGTGCTTTTTTGAAGAAAAAGCACACCTAGCTAGGTGTACACCTAGATGGGAGTACTTTTTTCTTCTATTATACTCAGCCAGATCTGATTCATATCTGATCCAAGCTTCCTTGCGCTGCCTAGCATGGCGTTGGCGTCCTTATTTTAATTTGTTTCTTCTTTCTCTGGCTTGCTTCTAATTCTCGGTCTCACCATCGTGTCCCTGGATAAAGGGTGATATGTTGGACTCAGATTCATTCGATGACCTGATGTTGGGTGCTTTTGGGGGACCAATGGTGATCAAGGATATCGAACCATGAATACTTCTCGTGCATGAATTATTCTGTTATCGGCGTCAGTTTCCACACTGTCATAGTCATTGATAACTTTAGTAGAGGCTTCAAGGTCGCAGATCGAGTCTCCTTCTTTGTAGGGTAGAATTGCTATTGTCATCGTGCCGACTAGTCGGGTACCGCTATCCTCAGGAACAGAACCTGGCCAGTGGATGATGTAGTCTTGAGATGTTATAGTTAGTACGAGACCTTTCTGAGCTCCTTTCAGTGGCATTCTAAGCACCAGATCGAGGGATCCTTCGGGCCATGCCTGATAAGATTTTGCCATGTTGTGGAGTCCGAACGGAAAAGGACCTGACTTCTTGAAAGGACTCTGAGTGTACTCCGAGTTGTATTCTTGATAGGCCGAGGCCGTGTTCTGGAACCCTGCCGGAAAAGGACTTGGTTTCTCAAAAGAACTCGGGTAAGACTCCATCTTGGATGCGGAGCCCGAGTTTGAGTCGGATGCGCAAAGCCACAAAATCTGAGTTGGATCGGACACCACGAGCTGCGCGAATCTTTCGACGATTTTTTCCTCGTAGTCATCGAAATAGAAAGGTCTTCATGGTGATCTGAATCTTTAAGGAGACGGCTTTAGAGCTTGCCATCGTCGCCTGCCTCGTAGATCCATGAACCAAAGATAAATGTTAATCCCGTCGAGAAGATCATGTTGTCGAGGTCCGTCGAGCTCTCGGATGCAAATTCACCAAAAGCCCCTACCTAGCGTGCCAGCTATCGATGTTTCACCACCGATAGCCTACCACGGGGGTACCTGGGGCAGTTTGTTCGGGCTTCAGCGTATGCAGAACTCGACGGTAAATGCAAGAGACAGTCGATTTATCCTAGTTAGGGCCCTCGACCGTGATCGAGTAATCGCCCTACGTCCAGTCGGCGTTAGCCTTTGCGTTGGATTGATTGTAAAGTGTTGTCTCTAACTCTCCCAGGAACCCCGCCCTCCTTTATATAGTCAGAAGGTCAGAGTCCTAGTCGGTTTACAATAAGAATTCCTAGTAGGATTACGGAATAATTCTACTACTAAGATTACATGGAAAGAATCCTAGTTATGCTAGATCTTCTCCCTTTCTTGTGGGGTATCCCGTTGGTCCCGTATCGACAATAGGCTTCTTGGACACCTTGCGAGTCAATGAGAGGATATGTCTAGGCCTCTATGGATGTGACGTGGAAGACCTGAAACAGAGATTGATTGCTGTTTTCGATGAATTCACAATGAAGAAGAAAACCCACATACTTCTAGCCTACAACTGCAAGTATGTGTTCTCGACTTTTAATTTTATGCTTCTTTTTTTATTAAGATTATTCGATAATTAGGATTCTGTGATTGTAGCAACTATTTCATCTTCATTTGTGTCAATCTTGTCAAAAATCTAATCGAGGTGTGGGACTCGAAGAAAAAACTATTTCATCATCTAGATGCACTAGTGGCAGTGCTGAATTAGTAAGCGATCCTAATAACATATTATTTTCTAATCACACATACCGCTTTCTAATGTTTCTCCTTTTAATGTTGCTCAGTGTTCGAAGAAGACATATTGGTGGGACACCGGTCCCATTCAAGGTTGTCGAAATGGAGGAGAAGTACCTGTCACAGCCGATGGGAAACAATGAATGCGGGTTTTATATAATGTGGGCAATGCTTCGCTACATCGGCGGGAAATCGGAAGAAACCAATAAGTTGGTGTGTATAATCCCCATTTCATTTATGTCTGTTAATAATTCAATAAAATAATTTACTGTTCCTCTTTGGATATCATCTTTTTTGAAAGACAGCGCAAGAAATATAACCACCAAAGGCTTTTAGACATGGAGATCGTCGCACTGCAATCGGAGCTCGCAAAATTCATCTTAGCCGAGGTATTGAAAAAAGCTGGAGTATTTTCCATTGCACAATCCATGAGGCACAAGGACCAGTATGGCCCAGAGCGGCTCGCCAGATTATTGTAAGAAGTTCGAGAACTTTTTTTATTTTGAGTGATCGAGATCTGGATAAGAACATTTGAACTGTAACCGTAACATTTGTAATGTTTAATATTGATGGATCTGTCGTCTACGTAGCGTATATAAAGCGAAACCCGATTCCACGAAAAAATATAAATTAAAATTAATTATAAAACAATAAAATGCGAATGGGCCATCACTGTCGGTTAGTAACGAATCGACAGTGTTGTCTTGCAAAACACTACTGGCTTGAGCCATGAACCGATAGTGTTGTCTTGCTCAACACTACCGGTTTAAGCCATCAACCGACAGTGTTGGCTAGCTCAACACTGTCGGCTTGAGCCATGAACCGACAGTATAGGCATGCTCAACACTATTGGCTTGAGCCAAGAACCGACACTCTTGAGGCAACCATTACTGTCGGTTAGGACTACAAACCGCCAGTGTTGTTCAACTAGACATTATCGGGTGGAGCCAGAAACCGACACTGTTTCCTATAGATCAGTGTCGGTTTTTAAGAACCGACATGATGTCAACCCATCATCACTGCCGGTATGCCACTATTGGTTCAAAATCCGACAATGAAGGAGGTTTTTGAACCGACAGTGATGTCCAAATCTAGGGTAGTGAAAGACAATTCAGCCATAGGCCGCCTGTACTGCATGCATCGCCGTGCTTTAGTCATATGACTCGACCATTGACGCTTCAGAAAAGATAGCACCCCCTCTGTTCAAATAAGGTTCTTAATAATTTACACTTTATTTAGTTTAACCAAATTTATAAAAAGTAAACATTTATTCTTTTATATAATTTTACCGTCAAAGTATATTTTATAGTTAATTTAATAATACTTGTTCAGTGTTATAGATACAAGTGGACTATCCCGCGCGTTGCTGCGGAAATTGCGGATCAATGGATTGCATAGTATGATGACGTGAACAATAAAATGCTTATGTGTCTTGTAGACATACATTACAGTTGCATGTGCTAGTAGATTTTAATTGTATGTGATAATGCATGTTGAGATAAATAGCTAATGAAGTTTTACTTAGTGGATGTTAATTGTATATAATAGTGCATTATCTAGTTAGATAGCTTACATATCGAGAGAAATAGCTAACGATGTTTTGCTTTATAAGATTAGTATTTTTTACTCCTTGAAATATAATATATTTTTTCATGGAGAGTAACGCCCAGCACTACACCCGCAGTGATTTTTAACAAAATAATAATATTTTTCTTTCACAACGAATCAACATAAACACTAGCGTCACGCGTAAGCAGATAACTGCCCCGTACGTAAAGCTAACTATGAACCTATGATTGATCTGACAAACCAGATACAGGGACACTAGTACACTACATCCTTATCAACAGCCGATCCACGCATCCAAAATCCATGAATGCACGGAGAAGGACGTTTCCAGGATCCTGGACCAAAAATGTAATTAATGCATTAATAAACCCAAATTAATCTGGTCCACGACTGTGGGCTAATATATAATTTATTATTAAGTTGAGCACATATACATTATGTTTGTATATACATATGTATCAAAATATGTGCATATATATATAAGCGTGTATTTGGATATAAATGTATTAGTTATATAACATTATACCACGCATGTATTCTTTTGAGAGAAAGGGTGTGCTTCATTAATCAATACTAAGATTACAATCCAGTTTTCACTAATATAAATAGGTGTGTTTTCTCTCCAAACAACACAATGCATTTACTACTACACAAAATCTTTTGCGAGGTGTTTTAAAATTAGCCACGCAGGCGGGCGGGTTTTTAAACCACCTCGGTTAATGCCTAGGATTAACCGAGGCGGTCATTTTTTATTAACCGAGGCGGTTACAATCAATCGCCTCATAAAATTGATTTACGGAGGCGGTTATTCCTAAAATCTATTAACAGAGGCGGACCTTTCAAAAAGCCCGCCTCCAAAAATGCCTCTATTTTCGGAGGCAGACCTCCTAAATGGCCTACCTCAGAAACAAAGGCCCGAAGCCCAGCCGACTCATTAGCTTAGCCAC